>NC_045482.1:11044113-11344270 GCF_009650955.1 Corvus moneduloides
CTCCTTTTCCATTCAAAATCCAGGCAGCTGAGGTCGCTTCAACAACAGAAGGCAGAGAATTAAGGAAGCATTGTTGGTGGCTAGGGAAATAGGAGGGAAAACAATTTTAACAAGTCTTTCACAATTAATTGCAGTCTTGAGTGATGTTTTAAAAATACTTTTGGTAGCTGTTGGATAGTTTACATACTAATGGGATAGATGGAAATCATGCAGAGAAAAGAAGGATTTATAATTTATAATTATTGTGAGATGTTTTGAATTGATAATATGCAGGGAAAGGTTCAAATTTAGTTGCTGCACTGACATTACAGACAGCTTTGCAGGCAGCTGCGTTTACATCAGTTGATACTGAAAAGACAGTCGCATGTCTGGCTGAGTATTTTCTAAAGAGGAGTTAGAATACATTTCCTAAAGACAAAGGCTTTGGATTTCTTGTCTGGCTGTCCATTTTCCTACAGTGCTTTGTAGTTGTTGTACACAGAAGTGACCAGAATAACTACTTTTCAAAACAAGTGGGGAGACAAGAGAGTGATGTATCTGCTTTGAAACTGGACATAGTTTATACAACTGGATACTGACTCCTCACAGCTGTAGCAGGTTGCTGAAATCTGGAAGACAGTTTAATAGCTGCAAATGTCACTCATGAGAACTTGCTATCTCTAATGCCACAGTCAGTCAAGTCGCTTTATAGCTCAGTATATTTTATAGCTCAGTATATTTTATAGCTCAGTAGGGAACTGAATTGTGGGAAGGAATAATATGTTGTGTTTTGAAGTTCAGAAGAACATTAATTATCATTACATAAATGTACCTTTTCTATTATTTATGCACTTGTGGAATGACCAAAGAAAACCTGCTAATTTTTTTAAAAAATGTAATTATTCCACAGGATCCTTCAAACCAAAAATGTGGAAGAAAGAAAACAGTGTCCTTCAGCAGCATGCCGTCAGAGAAGAAAATAAGCAGTGCCAGCGACTGTATCAGCTTTATGCAGGCTGGGTGTGAATTGAAGAAAGTTCGTCCAAATTCCCGGATTTATAACCGTTTTTTTACTCTGGATCCTGACCTGCAGGCTCTTCGCTGGGAGCCTTCCAAGAAGGATCTTGACAAAGCCAAGCTTGATATTTCTGCTATAAAAGAAATCAGACTAGGGAAGAACACAGAAACATTCAGGAATAATGGACTTGCAGATCAGATTTCTGAGGACTGTGCGCTGTCGATAATTCATGGTGAGAACTATGAGTCCCTTGACTTGGTTGCCAATTCAGCTGATGTGGCCAATATTTGGGTATCAGGATTAAGGTACTTAGTTTCTCGTAGCAAACAACCCCTGGACTTGATGGAAAGCAGCCATAATACCCCACGGTTTGCCTGGTTAAAAACTGTATTCGAAGCAGCAGATGTTGATGGCAATGGCATAATGTTAGAAGATACAGCTGTGGAGCTAATAAAGAAGCTTAACCCCACCTTAAAGGAATCAAAGATTAGATTAAAATTTAAGGAAATTCAGAAGAGTAAAGAGAAACTGACAACACGAGTAACAAAAGAAGAGTTTTGTGAAGCATTTAGTGAACTTTGCACAAGACCTGAAGTGTATTTCTTACTTGTTCAGATATCCAAAAACAAAGAGTACCTGGATGCCAATGACCTGATGCTGTTTTTAGAAGCTGAGCAAGGAGTGACCCACATAACAGAAGAAATGTGTCTAGATATTATACGCAGGTATGAGCTTTCTGAAGAAGGGCGGTTGAAAGGTTTTCTTGCAATTGATGGATTTACTCAATACTTATTGTCCTCAGAATGTGATATTTTTGACCCAGAGCACAAAAAAATTGTCCAAGACATGACGCAGCCTTTGTCACATTACTACATCAATGCATCCCACAATACATATCTAATAGAAGACCAGCTCAGAGGCCCAGCTGATATCAATGGTTATGTCAGAGCTTTAAAGATGAGCTGCCGGAGTATTGAACTGGACGTCTGTGACGGCCCAGATAATGAACCCATTATTTGTAACCGCAACAACATGACATCGCCACTTGCCTTTCGAAATGTCATTGAGGTAATAAACAAATTGGCCTTCTTTGCCTCAGAATACCCTCTTATTCTCTGCTTGGGGAACCACTGCTCTGTACAGCAGCAGAAGGTGATGGTGCAACACATGAAAAGGATCTTTGGAAACAAGCTGTACACAGAGGCACCTTTGTCCTCAGAAGCCTACCTCCCATCCCCTGAGAAACTGAAAATGAAGATCATTGTGAAGGGGAAGAAACTGCCCTGCAACCAGGATGTATTAGAAGGAGAGGTCACCGATGAAGATGAAGAGGCTGAAATATCCCGAAGACTGTCAGAGGACTTCTCAAGGGAACCGAAGCTGATCTGGCTCTGCAGGGAGTTGTCTGACTTGGTGTCCCTATGCAAATCTGTCCAATATAAAGACTTTGAGACATCCATGAAATCTCAAAATTATTGGGAAATGTGCTCCTTCAGTGAGGCAGAAGCCAGTCGGATTGCAAATGAATACCCTGAAGATTTTGTTAACTACAACAAAAAGTTTCTGTCCAGGGTGTACCCGAGTGCTATGAGGATAGACTCCAGTAACTTAAATCCTCAAGATTTTTGGAACTGTGGTTGCCAGATAGTGGCAATGAACTATCAGACCCCGGGGCCCATGATGGACCTACACACTGGTTGGTTTCTACAGAACGGGGGATGTGGGTACGTTCTCAGGCCCTCAGTGATGCGTGACGAAGTGTCTTACTTCAGCGCAAATACCAAGGGTATTGTTCCGGGGGTCTCCCCCCAGGTCCTACATGTCAAAATTATCAGTGGGCAGAATTTTCCAAAGCCCAAGGGTGCATGTGCAAAAGGGGATGTCATAGACCCCTATGTCTGCATAGAAATACATGGCATTCCTGCAGACTGCACCGAACAAAGAACTAAAACTGTGCAGCAAAACAGTGATAACCCTATTTTTGATGAAAGCTTTGAGTTCCAGATCAATCTACCAGAGCTGGCTATGATCCGCTTTGTTGTTTTGGATGATGACTACATTGGGGATGAGTTCATAGGGCAGTACACCATCCCACTGGAGTGCTTACAGCCCGGATACAGGCACATACCACTGCGCTCTTTTGTTGGTGACATCATGGAGCACGTTACCCTCTTTGTTCACATTGCAATAACCAACCGAAGTGGAGGCGGGAAGGCACAAAAGCGCAGCCTCTCAGTGAGGATAGGGAAGAAAGCAAGGGAGTACACCATGCTGAGGAACACTGGTCTCAAGACTATTGATGACATCTTTAAGCTGGCAGTGCATCCACTGCGAGAGGCTACTGACATGAGAGAAAATATGCAGGTATGAGACTTCCATTGTGTGTGTTGGTGTGTCCTGAATGTGGAAGGGAAAGTCCTGGTTTGAACTGCTGGTAGAGCATGCTTGCTGAAGCTGGTGGAAGCTGGTGAAGCTTCAGACCCACAGCTCTTGTCAATCTTTAAATGAACATTGGCAGGCTGATAGTTACAGGTGCTAACTAACAAGCAAATATAGGATTAGGCAGAAACATTTTAAAAATGAGTTTTTAAAATTTGTGCCCTCTCCATGTTTTAAAATTTGTGCCCTCTCCATATTTTTTCCTGGGAAAGCAGAATTGAGGGTATATTTGTGTTCCCTGCCTCCGGTCTCAGATACTTCATTTCCTCATTGGTTCTAGAAAAAACGTCAACAAGCTTTTGGTTTGCTAACTGAGTGAGGGTTATGCTCTTAATTTTCTTTGGGTGAGTATAAGAAGCAGTCAGTGGATGTGTCATTTAGGTCTTGTCTACACCAAAGAAACCCCCTGTGCAAAGAGCAGCATGTTTTCCCAAGTGTGTGTTGCCACTGTTTGCCCCAGGGCTGCAGATGTTTGACATAGGCACTGAATGCCACTTGGATTGCAGTTTCCTCCCTGCTGAATAACTCTTTTGTCTTGGCTGGTTGAGGGCTGGCACAGACACCAGTGCCATGTCTTGGCTCAGAGGGTCCCCGGGCACTCTGTCCGTGCACCCATGCTGCTCCGTGCAGCAGAGCCTGCTGTGGCCAGCAGCATCAGGGCCCAGGCACACAGGCACTGTCACAAGTGCTTGGGTTAGACCTTCGTGGATGGCAGGATGTGAAGTGGCAGCGAGGCCAAACAAGAACCTGCCCAGGGCTCTCTTCTGTGGTGGGGGTGACTGCAGGTTGATTAAAGGACAGCTCAATTCAGAGCTTCAGGCACTGCCTAGAAACAAAACTGAGTAGCATTAAACAATGAGTTTTCCTTAATAAATAGCTGGAATCAGCCATAGCTATCTCCTTGGTAAAGATACAGAAACAGTTCATTTTTTTTTTTTCTCTTGAAAACAGAAGAAAAACACATAGCACTTCATTGACCCCACTCTTCTGGATGGAGTCTAAAGCAAATGAAATGTTGACAGCTGGAAAAGTTTACAAAATGACATAAGCTTTAAATCACTCTCAAAGGAATAGCCTCAGCATATTTTTAAGAATGGGAAACTCTTCCCAGCCTTTCCTTTCCTTCAGGCCTTGAAAGTAACTAGCTTGAACTGCTGACTCCACCTTCTGTCTAGGTCAGGCACTATATATGAGCTATGTAAATGAAAATATTCGGATTTTGACTCAGAAACAGCATTAATGTGCTTTCCAAGCAAAAGTTCAGTAAAAGATCATGTTCTGGGGAATGCTGTGTAAAGACATAGTTTTGCGTTTAACTGCATGCTCTCGAATTTAATTAATGAGAAAACCATCTATTACTTAGCCAGGCATTGTCTGACCATTGTTTTTTTTTCAGCAAGTTGTGGGAGGAACATTTGCAAGGTATGGGTTGTTATAATACTCGGGTTTTGTGCATCTTGGTCACTCCTTGTGCAACTCAAGAAGCAAAATGATGGGTGCATGTCAGCTGTATATCCTCTGACCTGATAAATAAATAAATCCTGGCATGTCAGTTTGGTTTGACCTGCATATCCAGTGTTGATTTTCCTACATGGGACCTATGAAGGGGAAAGAGTGTTTGTGTTTCTTTATGATGTGGTAATGTAAGGCTGAAAACAAAGTGAGTTTTTCCTGCTTGCCTTTCCCATGGGAAATACAAGGTCTGTCAAACTTGTTCTTGCTGGAGGATGATAATGATGGGAGAACAAAGTGATTACAGCATCAAAAGCGATTGGAGTCTAAGCAGTTGGTAAGAGAAATAGCATTTTAGGCTGATGGTTTAATATGCTGGGGAACTTGTCCCTGTTAGAGCTGGATTTGCAGTGCAAAGTTGCTGAAGAGCTCGCAGTTGGGATGCCTGAGCCTGGGAGAAAGCTGGATCTGGCATTAGGCTTCGGGACAGAGAATGGGGCTGGCAGGGAATTCCTGTGTGAGATGGAATCCTGTGGTCCATGGTGGGCCCGGGGACGGTGAAGAGCGGGATAGCACTGCCTCACATCAGAGGGGAGAAGAAGAAAGGGCTGTCAAGGTAGTGGCAGGTGGAGGGGACTGAGTGGCGAGTGGCAACACGTGCTGAAGCGTTTGTGTCCCTTCCCCAGAACGCCATGGTGTCGGTGAAGGAGCTGTGTGGGCTGCCGCCCATCGCCAGCCTCAAGCAGTGCATCCTGACCCTGTCCTCGCGCCTCGTGAGCAGCGACAACGCGCCCTCCGTGGCCCTCTGCATGAAGGACACCTTTCCTTACCTGGAGCCTCTGGGGACCGTGCCCGACGTGCAGAAAAAGGTCCTGGCAGCGTATGACCTGGTAGGCACTTCGGCACTGCTACCTCTGCCTTTCCCCACTGCTGTGAATGGGGCAGGCTGTGCCCACTGGCTTTCATGCACCCAAATGGTCCAGTTAAATAAACAAAGCTCTTCAAATGACTCGGGCTCTGCCTGGTTGGCCTTTAATCACCACAATGCCACACTGGGCTTTTTGTCGTCGTTTCCTTTTTTAAACACAGTTGTGGCTAATACAGGTTGGCATTTGAAGAGGACTTTGTTTACAAACTAGCAGCAATTCAGCTTGTACTGGCACTGTTAGTCCTTGTCCTTGGGAAGCGGCAAAATTTGTGTGCTGGCCTTTGCTGGCCTCCCCGCAGCAGAGCACAAGGCTGTTAGATAGGGAGCTGCAGCATGGGAGTTCCCAGGCAAAGCTGAGCCCTCCCTTTCCCTAGGCTTTGCAGCAGCACTATTAAGTGCTGTCCCTGTCAGATCAAGTCAGTGTTGCTCTTGGGGAGGGCATGGCAGAGTTGGAAGGGAAGATTAAAATGCTGTTTTCTTGCATGGGGAAGAAGAGTTCAGTGTGGTACAGGAATGCTTATACAAATGCAGCGACACGAACTGGAATCATTCCAGCTGAGTGCTGCTGCTCATTGTATGACATATGTCACTGCTGTGGGTGACTGAGCAACAGCTGTGCGTGACTTCAGCAGCAGAAGTTGCTGTCACACTGTGCCTCTTGGGCTGTGGGGGTGCCCTGCTGCTTCCCGTCCTTTTTGACGGTCTGCAGCAACCGATAGCAAGATGCACAGTTCTGCCAAGCCTGACTTAAATATTGCACTGTGGCAGCCAGACTGAATCACAACTCTTGTTAAGAGGGCAGCAGTTACTTCTGCAGCTTGTGTTCATAAGGAAGAAAATGGTGAATAATGCTGGGAGTATCGAATTGCTTCCAGAGACCCTGATGTGTTGCAGAGAGTGATCGCAGCTTAGACCAACTATTCAGTGTGCCAAATGCTCACCTCCTTTCCATCTCACTTTCCTTTTCAAGGGAAAATCAGTTTGTGGGGTGGGAAAGACACTGATGGTGATTAAAACAGAAATACTAAAAGTACTCTGAAATAACCCCTAGGTTCGTTCCAGAGTAGTTTCTATTACCTGGGAGTGATTAAGTTATCAGTTGTAACAATACCAGAACAAGGATTTGCAAATCCAGTTGATTGCCTTATTTCAGATGGAACTTCTTTGGGGTAGATTTGTTACATGGTGTCATGTCTTTCTGAAAGAGCAAATACCACATAAATAAGAGATTTTTCTGTCTTTGGAGGCCTGCTTAATGGAGTTTTACCAAAATGAAAGTGTCATCTCTTATCTTTGTAATTATATACTGAAGAGTACACATGGGACTTTTCAAGGCCTCCTGGTACTCTGGAAACAGTTTTTCAATTTAAATAGGTGAAAGGGCTTTTTTTAGATGCAGACAAAAACACTTGTACAACTGTTTTAAATAATGGTTGTTCTCACCTTTGTCTCTAATAGGGGAAGATGTAACTTGAACGTCAGAAGAACATGCAAACAGTTTAAAATGAGAGAGAGAGAAGGGAGCTGTGCCTTGCCTATGTAAGGATTGATCTGAGATATAGTTCTGTTAAGAAGAACATGATACTTTTTTTTCCCCACTTTGGCTGTGACTGCCTCTTACTGACTAAAACTATTTGCTTCTGAAAAAGAAAGCTGGATTTAATAAGTGATTTTGCTACGTTTTGGATGTTTGCCTTTTGAAACAATGCCAGCAGCAGAATATTGGAATCTATTTAGCCTTTTCTGTGTTTGAATAAATGAACTGTCTCTATCAATCTTGATATTTGAAATCACTGTGGGGGAAGGGGTTTGCATTTTGAATGTTGACAAGGGGCTTCTCCTTGCTGTATAATGACTTCATATATTCCAGGGTGTATTTCTTTTTAATAATACTTTTTTTTGTGCAAAGGAGAGCACAAGGAGATGTTGTTGGAAAGCAATACAAAATATTTTAGCCTATTTATTAATTTTAGTTCAAGATATACTACGGTTCAGCCTTTCATATTGTTGATAAATATGGCTTCAAGGAACTGGATACACAAGTGCTTGCTGCATGTCTCTTCACTTCAAAGCACTTTTTGAAGGAATAGGCTTAAGAGCATTTTTAAATGCATAAAATAAAATCTGTTTATATTGGCCTGTCTCTTGTATGAACAGGCTATACTTCTTAACTCCTTTTACAGTAAAATGGAAAAAAGTTTGACCCTAAATCTCATAGTGTGACTGCAGGTCTGCCTCACTCACTGGGCCCCACAGCACAGGGAGCTTCAGTGCTGGGCAAATGCTTCCTCACCACCTCTGAAAACACATGTGCCACATACTATAAAAAGTCTGCTTTGAAAATAATTTCTGATGAAAACAGCCCTAATGTGTTAGAATTTTTTCCCCTTACAGAAAATTGCTAACTGAATATACCGTTCTATTTTTCCGTGGAGAGTATAGACTCTGCGTGTGTGTTTTATGGGGCATAAACAGGGCTGATGGTCCAGGGCAATGGAGGTGCAAATGCTCAGAGACCTGCCACAATGATCTGGAAAACAATTAACTGTCTGTTCCCTCCTGCTCAGCCTTTGTCAGCTGTGAGATAGACAAAGACCCGTTTGTGCAGGTTGTTTGTTTTTTCCTGGGCAATTAATTTTACCATTGTGCTCTGCATTAAATATTTTCTTTTGAGAGTAACCTTATTAGAATAAAATTTAATGTGCTTTGTTTAAGGAACCAGAACAATTTTTCAGGACTGTGTTTCTCTCATTTTATGGTGGCATTGCAGTGGTTTAGTGGAGCTGTACTGTTGGCCATGTCTCATGTAGGAAGAGGCTTCACTGATAATACTCGGTTGTATGGGAGTTTTTGCAGAGGAGAGCAGGGAATAGGATTTGCCAAAACCAAGAAAATAAGATGGACTGTTGGCAATACACAGACAACATTTTTGAAAAGTGTGTCAATGATCAGAAATACAGTGTAGAATGGCTAATTTCAATTTACAGCTTTAGTTGGTACCACACATAGAGCGTGATTAATGGATTCAGGTCATGATGTCATTGCTTCCAACACAAACATCCTAGGATAGTGTACCCTGTCACTTTTAGAGTTGTTCTTCAGATCTTTCCTGTCCCATGAGGAAGGGCTGCTGCTCTGCCTCTCTTACCTCTGTGCTCCCCCTTGTCAGTGGTTGCTCAGGTGGGCAGCATGTGCAGTGTGCCTCACAACCTGTCAAATTAATGCTGGTGTTCTTTGATCACACCTAAGAAAGGAGTTACTCCATGTGAAGAGAAGGGATGGGGCCCAGCTGGACCTGACAGATGGTTGAATTATTCATTGCAAGCGGTTATCCTGTGAAGTTAGGATTTTTTTTGGTTGAGAATTGTTTGGAAACAGATTGTGGTTACTCTGTCTGCACGATATATTCATGTGCTGATGCAAGTGTGCATGAACTCAGGGACACTTGTGCATTTTGCATTTCAGTTATTGGTTAAGCATTATTTTCCTCCAAGATCAAATGATTGAATCATTTGAAAATCAAAAGCAGTAAACAAGTGATAATAAGTGTTCTTGGTTTTACCCAATCTCCTGGCTCATGTGCGTACAGAAATTTTTCTAAGAAAAATGAGATCTCCAAGTTATCTTTACATGCTTTCAAATCATAAATAACAAGAAGTGTAAAAAAGGTTGAACAATGAAGCTATTTATTATATAAACTCACGTTGACATTAATGTTTTTCTCTGTATTCAAGCCTAATCTTGCCATGTTGAAGCAGATAGTTATGGAAGGACAGGGTGGCTGTAGGTACTTCTGGGAGATGGCAGGGTAGTTAAAAATGTCTTGGCCAACGTGGAGATGGATTGGGGATTTTTGAGAGGAGAAGCAGCCTCTGTGAGGTTGCTGGGAAATAAGTTGAGGTATTTAATGGCAGTAGTTTTATTGATATGGGTATTGGTCCATGCACACTAGCAGAGGTCTGCTGAGGTGTGTGTGAGGTGAGCTGCTCTTTGTCTGCTCTTCTTTCGTATTCAGTCTTTTTGGGCTTGTCTTGTTGCGGGCATGACTTTATTCCCAAGAAGAAAGTCCTTTTTCCCAGTTATTATGTAAATGCAAAATGACTAAGTAGATTTTTGTGAGCTTTTTCACTGAAATTCATACCTCAGCTGGGATAGAGTCATCCCCAGAGAAACATTTTTCACAATTCTCTAAGCAGCTGAAGACAAGGGATATTGCAGAGCAGAGCATCCACTGCCAAAGAAGTGTCATAATGCACTGATGTCAAACACAGTCCAGCACATGGACATTGTCTTGAATTTGTATTTGTTTTAAAGAATTTTCCATCCAAAATTGGACATGGACTGGGAAAGTCAGTTTCTTTTTCCACTTCTTATTAAGGAAAGTCCTGTTTCTTTCTCTATTTAAAATTCTCTTACCCACTGCTCTCAAAGTTTCTTGCTTGGATTGCCCATGTCCATTAGTCACTACTAAAACAGAACCTGCAAAGAGTCAAATCAGAACTTCCCTTAGAGAATGAAGTTCCAATTGGGTACTTTGTTTTAGCATAAGCGTTTTGAAAACTGACCTCTCTCTCTCTCTCTCCCCCCCGCCCTCCATTGCTCCTGTTCTGTAGAGGACTGGTTTTCATGCAGAGATCACATCCTCCAACAATGATTCCATATTTCCCTAGAAATATTTCTAACTGAAAACACGAAATTGGAATTTAAGGTGAATTTTATGCCGTTTCTTCTCAGTTTGTGTCAGTAAGGTGTTTCAGATGTTTCCAGCTCACGTAACCATCCTTGATAGCTGTTTCTTATGCTGGGCTGTTGCAGGAAAAGTCTTGGATACCAAAATCTGGCTTGAACTACACTAAGACAGAGACAAGGTGGTGGACAGAATGGTGGCCAGCAGCATTCCTTCCCATGTCCTGGCGCTGCATACCCATCTTTCTTTTCTTGCAAAACTTGCTGGCACATGATTGATTGCCTGACTGTTTCTTGTCCCAGATGTGTACAAGAAATGCTCAATGGTAAAGGGAATTCAAATTTTCATGAGCTCAGTTTGCTATTCAGCTGTTTTATGAACTGGTTGTTTTTGTAACCTTTTTTATTTTTGATTGATGGTGGGTTTGGTTTGTTTTTGAGGGTTTTTGTGGTTTTGTTTTTGTAACCAGGCAAAACTCTTCATTGCCAATGAAAAGCATAGAAGATTGGGACAATGGCCCTGAGGAGACACCTAAGAGAAAGCTTCCTTTTAGTCTGATGTTCAGTCAATTTCTGTTCTAAACTTTGGAATATTTATGAAAGGTTTCCTTGAACTGTCCCTTTTTTCTCATTTATCTTTCCAGCAGGAGCAGTGCTTTAATTTGCCACCAGGAGCTTTTCCTCTCTTTTTTGTCTTTTCTTGGTGAGACGCTGCTGTGTTAATTTCCTCTCTCCTTTTCAGTTTGTAGAATAATTCATAATGAAAAGAAGAAGTTGGTCTTTAGCACAAGAGTTCATTAAAGTAAAAAGAACATTCTTTTGTTCAGTTTGTACTGATCCTGTGATTAAACTGCCTTTAGTACAGGCAATAAATAACCCTGTTAATTTCATGTGAGTAATATGATACCTTCAGCATTAAGATATTTTAAATTTCACTTAGTGACAAAGTAAAGCATTGTTCTTTGCGTGAAGCACTGGGATTTTAAATTTGATGTTCCATGCTATTCTTAGACACTGAAGGGAGACAGGTCAGTTATGTTTTCAACCCTTGGACTGTTCCACTTTCTGGGTCTTATATACTGGATAAGGAGAAAACTCCTGGGTTTGTGCCAGCTCTTACTTCCTATGCTTTTTTTGAGAATCCAGCATGATTGTTACAGAGTGCTTCAGGTGGATTGAGATGAATCAAGTTTATTCTTCTTCTCTATACCAGAATTAGGTTTTGTGTGCTTTCATTCTTATTTTTGTCCAATTCCCCTCACCCCCTTCCCCAGTTACGTTAAACAGACCAATCAGTAAAGTTTATCACCTTCTTTCTGACGTGGGAAATTCAAGTTGTCCCAAGAAATCCTGCCAGCTTCAGCAGCTGCTGAAAATTTCCTCTCTCCGAGTGGACCCAGATCCCAACATCCATCTTCTAAAGGTTGCTTTTCAGTAGATGTAGCTTGGACATTAATCCCTTGAAGTTCAGCGTTCAGGAGTTAACACACTCTGGTGGAACTCAAGACTCCTGAGGGAGTAGGACATCTCTTGCTCCATGAGAGTCACTCACGGAAGCGAGCTGCCATTTGGGAGCTGACATTAAACAGCATTCTGATGGGCTCCAGCCAGATGGCTGGGACTACACAGCTGCTTGGAGGGCTGCTCAGTGCGGATCTGAGCAGAGGAAAGGCGCCCGAAAATTCATGCTGCAAACATCAGAAAGGTCACTCTTCACTTTTGAGGCAGGTTGGTGGGTTTTGAAATATTACTGGCAAAAGTGGGCTTGAAAATCTCAGGCTGTCATGTGGTTTATGGGGTTACCTTCCCAGCAGAAAAATCTCACAGCCTTCCATGTCGTGTTTTTAGGGCTGCTGGTTCTTGTCACTTCTAGAAGAAGTAGGTGATATCCTCAAGCAGGGTTTCAGATGTGATGACAGCTGGAAAAACAGGGAATGATTCAAACTAGGAAATCATGGACTCATTTCAGAACTAGTGACAAAAAAAGAAAAAGCGTATCTAGATGCCATGACCCTGTGCTGTAACTTTATTCCTGGATAGCTGTTACTTGCCTGTTGTACTCTTGTCTGTTTGAATCAGTCTGTTCTTCAGAGGGAATATCCAGGCTTTGTCCTTGCCCTATCCTCTTGTTGCCATCTTTTATGGCAGCATTGGGAAGCAGGATCTTGTGCCCACTGAAACTGCTCATGCAGCTCTTGTTAGGGGCAGTCTGGCCTGTGGTGTAGGGATACAGGGTCCTGCACGCTATTATCAGAGGTGGTAAAGCTGCCATTGGCCAGCCAAAATCTTATCTCATAACTGGCTTGGGTCCCATTATTTCTACCTGGTGCATTACCTCTACCTAGTGCATAATTTCCTAGAAAAACATGTGAGGGAGGATGCCAGGTGATGAACTGAGGGTGTCCCCTAACCACAGGCACTGAGATGAGGAACTCTGAAACCACTCTCAGGATTTGTCATGGGACAAAAGCTGCTTATTTTTGTCAAGATTACTGCTGAGCAGGAGGATAGGAACATGTTAAATTCTGCTACATGATCTGTTTTTAATTGTTTGTTCTTGCTGAGCTGAGAGCAGTGAGACTTTGATGTCAGCATCAAAGGAGTGGAGGGTTGCTCTACCTACTCTGCAGTAAGGAAAAATTGACATCCTAGTGCTACTTTTCTCTTAAAAAATGAATATAATACCTTCATGTCTGAGAATCCTAAAATAGACATGCCAGAAACTCCTGGGAGTGGGTCCAGTGGTTGCATGATTCTCAAGCCTGCTTTTTTTGTGCGTGGTAGGATAATTTCCTGTGGTTGTATATGTATATATATATATATATATGTGTGTGTGGGTGCGTGTGCATGTGCCTATATAGAAACCTCACAAGTCACATTCTGCTTGAAGGATCTGAGCACAGGAGAGTCTGACCTGAGAATTGGATGTCCCATACCAGCTTAGCTGCAGCTGACCTCACGGGGCAAACCTTGCTGCTGGGTAGGAAGCGCAGGCACAGACCCAGTGGGGACCCAAGGCCAGGGTGGTGGCTGCATGGGGTGCAGGAGCCATGGAGATGCTGGGCTGGGCAGTGTGGGCACTGCCTCACAGGCCCCAGGTCTGCATGTGCAAGAGGTGCGCGTTTGGCCTCTGGCTGCTTCTTTAGTGACTTGCAGGATTTTTGGGACTCGTACTGTCTTCACTGCTCAGACAACCTTCGGCATTTGTAGTTGTCACCTGAATGGCTTCTTCAGCACAAAAGGATAATGTGCTGTGGTACAGAAAAGCCAGAGAGAGTGGGTAGAAATTGTCATTTCTTTCTAGATGACAAGTGAAATTATCAAAGAGGAAAAAAATGAAGGATGAGCAAGCAAGTAATAAGAATGAAAGGCAAAGGATACTATGGAAAGTAATTTAAATCTTGGGCATATCCACTGGTCATGTACTGTTAAAAAACAATTTTGCACTCTGTACATATATTGGGCTTTTTTCACTCTGCCTGTGAAGCTGATAATGGATTTTGTTTTCCGTGTGTTGTTCTTTATATCAAAGGAAAGGCATAGGTATTTTTATTAAATGCAGCCTTAGTACATTTAATTAGAAATAAAGATGGGATGAGGAGCAAAATTTGCATCTGAATTTCTCCAGAATTTGTAAGTTTGAGTGTGACAAGTGGAAGTGTCTCTCATTCCTTGTGTCTAATTAAAACAGTAAGACGTGCTAATTTGCAAGTGTTAATTTATTACTGTTATGCTGTCTTCCACTAAAATCATTGAAACCTACTAGCTGGGTTTTCATATTTAGCATATTTGAAAGTAGGAAGGCTTTTAGCAGTTGCAGCATTTTGGCAAAGCTTCCAGGTGGTGACTTGTGTAATATCAGGGTGTAACATTAGGCAGTCACTCTTCAGCTTGCTTCATTTCTAATTGGCACTGCTCTTGTGCTGTTTGAGGTTTGTGGTGAACATCGCAGGACAGTGAGGCTATTCTCAGGCATAGTTGGTTATACAGCATGTTCCTGCCTTCCATAACGCATGTATGTACCACCTTTTGCAATTTCACAGAATAGAACAGTGGAACAATATAGGCTTCTGGGCTTCTGAGAGGTTTTCTCAAAAGAGAATAGTATTTGCATGCAGGGAGGCTCAGGAAACTTGTCAGGTAATGAACCCTTCATTTGTTTGCTGTTAATGGGCTATTCTAGGAAGATGTCTAAGCAGGGAGATCTCTTGAAACCTGTGAGTACGCTTGTTGAAACTGCTGCTTTAGTTTGTTTGGTTTTAGGTGGATTTTTTTCTTGTTTTGATTTTTTGTGTTGTTGTCTCTTCTATTAAGCTTCAACAGAAATACTGAGAATAGGATAGGATTTGGATCTCAGTTTCTCCTTGGAGAAACTTAAGAACTAGTACAGGTGTCTGAACTGTTATATAGCATAAAGTTCTGCACAGGCTTAAATACCTTTTGGAATCAGCTCTATTCATGACTTGGTAACTTTTTTAATAACCCGCTGTGTCAAGGACTATACTTACTTCTCCTTTTAAGAAAAGTACCAGTTAGAAAGGGCTTAATTGAACATAGAATGAACTTTTTCTGATAACTCTGTTTTCTTCTGAAATCACTTTTGTTTCCTTCGTATTGTTTGCAATGATGTCTCATGGATGTAAAACTGCTGTTCATTAACTTTTGGAGCAAAACATTTTCAGAGCAACTGATTCTTAGCTTGATACAGATCTGGGAGCCCCCCAAAGGAAGGAAGGATCCAATATTTATCGTACTACTCTCAGAGCAGACCTCCTCTCCAGTTTCAACCTTTGTGCTTTCTGTGTGTTAGATGTTGCAGGAAACCCTAGTAATGCTGATTTTTTCCTTTTTTTCTTTTTTTTTTTTTTTTGGACAGATGATTCAAGAGAGCAGGGTTCTTATTGAGACGGCAGACACCACTCATGACAAGATTGTTCAGTGCCAGAAAGCAGGTAATCCATCTTTATTCAGCAGTTCTGGATGGGAGATAGGACATAATGTGCCATAATTTACTTACAGTTTGTGACTAATGTAGCATTTTTCACCTGGATGTAGGTGACCATTCCAGTCTTTCTCTGGCACGCTCTACCCTCCTGAAGACTCATCTTCCAATAGCAATGCAGGTGTGGGATCAGACAAAAATACTCAGCTTTCACCTTGGAAGCTATTTCTCCATCTGCTCTACAGCTCTGAACTGTCTGACAGCATTTAAATTAGTCAAATGAACCAGAAAGGCATTAAAAAGGAGGGGGGTGAGAAGGCGTGGTGCTTTAGTGAGTGCATTCTCTAGCTCAGTTATTCCTTTGAACACAGAGCGGCAAGAGATTTCTATACCCACAGGACCACAACAGTCTTAAATACTATTGTTTCTGATAGGCATTTTTGGATTTGGCAAGTGATAAAGGCTACAGCCATTTGCTTCTATTAAATATAAATAATGAATGAAACTGCTGTTTTGTAGTTAATACTTCAATTCATCTTTTTATTTAGGGGAAATTGGAAGCCATTTCAGCAGTAGCATTTAACTGACTGTATGTGGTGCAAGAGCAGAATGGAACCTAGTCTTTGCTCTTCAGCCATGCTGGCATTGTGGTACCAAAGGGGTGAGAGGCAAGTGGCCATGTCTGGCTGGAAGTCGTGGACCTCATCATTGTGACATGCCTTGGGTCCTGTGTATCTGCGTAAGCAGCGTAAAATTTCTGGTCCCAAAGCCTTCATCGTGTGTAGAGGGTTTAGGAAAGAGACAGTAACAAGAAAATGCAGTACCAGGAGGGTGTCTAGACGGTATAATTTAAGAGCAATACTTTGCACTAAACTATGCAGACTCTTCAGCAGCATCAGCCATCTCTGCACAGCTTGATCTGTGCACAGAGAGAAGAACCCACGACATTTGCCTGGGCACTGGAGTCTTTGTGAGCAGGAGATGTGTACAGAAAATACCATGCAGTACCATGCTACCACACTGATGTTCCGTTTCGTGCAGTTCCCCTCTCCTTCCTTCCTTCCTTCCCCCTGGAAAAAGAGAAATTTTTCAAGAGTGTTCAATTTGCTGCTGCATCCACTTGTATTTTCATTTTTGTTTGCCTTATTAGCCTTAAATTTTCTGATTGAGAAGGCAGCTGGTGAGACATGAAGCACTTCTCTGAAGCCACGGGGTTTAGAGAAAGGAAAGGGCTAGGAGAGAGAGTATCCCTCCACCTGCTCATATGCCAATTAATTTGTTGCAAATGTTACCCAGGCGAATTTTTATGTAACACTTTCCATGTGGCAAGATGAGGCACTCAAAATTAAAAGGTGTCAGAGGTGCAATTGCCTGTGACATTGTCCTTTACCCCTCACCCCAGTTGTGCTTCCTTTGAACATGTGTTCCACCAGACCTCTGTTTCATAGCCTGTTTTGGTGTGGGTTCCCTGTGCCTCAGGGTCCTGCTGCCTCTCCCAGACTGGTTCTTGTGGGACTGGTTTTGTTGTTGTTTTTTTAATGTGCAGGCTCGGCTCAATATACAGTGGTCAGCAGCAGCTTAGACCCTGCTAAATGCTTTTACTGGTGTTGCTACCTGCAGCCTAACAAATTTTTGTGGCTCCCTCTCTCTGGGGCAGTGCTGTATCCAAGTTACAGATGAAGAAGTGAGGTCCAGAGGGAAAAATAACTAAAAGGATGCTGCATAAAGGCAGGGCTGCCCACGTAGAGCTGAGATCCATTAGCCTTCATATTTTTTTCCAGGACAAAGCAAGTCATTTGAAGATTTTCTTTTACTGATTGAAGTGAAATGTTTTGTAAGTCAGTTGGCATGAAGCACACCTGCAAGGAAATCTTGCTTGGGGTGCAGTTATTTAGACTGTTTTCCAAAGGATGTACTGCAGGAACTCCGTTACCCTTGACAAGCAAAGCCTGTGAGTGGGTGAGGTTTTGGAATATAAACAGTAGAGAGAGAAGTCTTGCATTGTGTGGGGTTGAACAGCCTCAGTGTTATTGAGCTCCTGGAGTCAGTGCAAAAGAAGAAAAAACTATTGTTAGTCTTCCAGGAGTGCTTTGGGCAAGCTGTGCTGAGTGCAAGCCTGCCTTAGACTGTCCTTCAGCAACCTGCCAAACATCCTCTGCATCTACACTGTGCAGATGTTCTCTCCATTGGCATTTCTTTGATGTCATTTCAATGAAGCTCAAATTTGTGAGTGACATTTACCGTAAAGTGCTAGGGAAGGGAAAGCTATGAAACAACTGGAGACGGAGCTTGGTTTGTTCAGCCAGGGTAGGCTTCAGATGCTTTGGAGTTATTTAGTGCCAGTTTGGCCTTTGTAAGGTATAACCTAAGGGAACACAAGCAGCTCTTTTCCATTTTGTCTCTTAATCTACACCAGACTCAGAGAAAGGTTGCATACACTGTGCAGATCTTGTGAAACTGGTGGACTGAGTGGATACCTTAAGATTTTTAATCTGTTCCTAGATTTCCTGAATTCTTGTACCAGGCAAAAGATCTGCAGATGTTTGCCACAGAAACTAGCAATGAAATGCAACAGGGCTGTGGTTGGAAGTCTAAGTTCTCTGTGCTGCAGGAGTAGCAATCCTGTGATTAGAGTTATGTGCTGCTGACGTAATTTATCATTGTGAAGTACAAGGGCTTTTCTGTATGACTGTGATTAAAATTAATGAGGAGATGTGCATTGGAGCCTGCATTTGCTGTGCTCAACAGGTATCTTCCACGTGTGTCAGCCTTCCAAGGTGCAAAGTCATCAGCTCAAGGAGAGCGACAAGTGACTGCCTTTTGTCGCAGTATTGGCAGCAGTGCAGGCGGAAGTGCTGGAGGAGTGTCTGTGCAGGGACAAGTGCTTGTGTGGAACCCCAGGATTGGCAAGAAGAGCCACAAACCAAGTGGAAGCACAGCCCCAAAACTGTACATGACACCTTTATTCTGGAAAATGTTCTCCCAGGATGAAGCCATAAAAGTAAAAGGAGGCAGGGGGAAAGCACAGAAAGAGGTTGTAGGAAGTCCTAGCTGCAAGACTGAAAATGCTCACTCAACATCTGTAAGGAAAATCAACTGTGCACTGAGTGATGTGTCAATCTGTATTTTTAGGAATGGAATTCCATGAAGAGCTTCATAACCTTGGGACAAAAGAAGGTTTGAAAGGAAGAAAATTAAGCAAAGCCATTGAGAGTTTTGCATGGAATATCACAGTGCTGAAGGTAAGCACAGAAAGTACCACATCCTGTCTCGTATTAACTTTATAAATAAACCTTTGCTCTTTTAGCTCGTCTGTTTGTACATCTTACTAATGCTGAAGCAACATGTTCTTTTTTTAATGGGATGTTTCAACTACCCCCACTTACTGATATTTATCAAATAGATCCATTATGCCTCTGATTTGGAAGCTGTAAAGGGAATTATCTAAGCCTGAACAGAAGAGGAAAGATGGCTTGTTGTTTGTATCATCAGGGACATGGCTTTGGTTGTCTGTTCTGCCCCATGCACCCTGAAAGTGACATGTTTGAGGTCATTGTGTCTCAAAGACTTGTTTTTGTAAAATGAGAACTGGAGCATCTCTTTGGGAAGGCACAGGGCAGGAGGGACTGGCAAGAAAAAAACATGAGGAATATTGTAGGTCCTGCAGGGTTATGTTTCCAAAGCACAGCGCTGTCCAAACAGCTAAAAAGGGAATTTTCATCCCTTCATGCTGACTGCACAGTGACGTACCTCGGGGTGAAGTGGTTACTCACTGGGCTTTAGCTGCTGGTTCAGCACCAACGAGCCACAAATTGTCATGGTAGCTGTATGACTGAGCCTGGGTGAAAACAGCTAGGGACAACCAGAGATGGAAAGAGGAGAGGACTTGGTGCAGCCACAGCAGAAGACAAGGAGAGGACCTGAGCCAAGCATTCAGGTTGTTAGCATTCAACTCCAGCTTTCACAGCCTCATTTCCCACCTTGCTCTGATGGATCACACTTCCCTTCTCTCAGTCCCTGCTCTCTGCTCCAGCTCCCGGGTTGCCCTGTCTGACAGTATCTCCCTGTGACCTCCCAGTGCCTTTCCCTTTGCTGAAATCCCAGAGCAAGCCAGTTGATGAACTGTTCTCATCAAATATACCCCTAAATGTAGCATGCAACAGTAGTAGGAGATGCATGCATCAGCATTGTGCTGGAAAGAGCACTAACGTGTCTTGAGCAGGCGAGGGAAAAAGGAGTTGGGAATAGAGGGGCTGAAGAGCAAAAGTGTGTGGGAGAGGCCATTGGTGGTAGAGAAGTGTTAGAGAAGACCTGGGAGACCTGTGGTTTCTTGCATACCTTGATTCACCAGGAGAGAGTGGAAAAGTGGGTAATGGAGTCAGTGTCAGCTCAGTTAATGGGACCTCTGATGAAGAGAAAAGTCAACCAGTTCAAACTTACAGACTTAAATAGACAACCTATTCCACACAGAGCAATTGTGGTTAGTAGCTAGAGTCCCTGCCTCCCAAAAAAAGCACACTAGGCAGTTCTGAACATTCATCTGAATACCTTTAGCTGTGTTAGGTAAAATAAATGTCTCACGATCAGAGTCACTCAAAATGTTTTCATTTTTTTAGATGTTTGTCAAATGTGAGGTTTGTACCTCTGAGGGTGGCCTGTGATTAATGAAGGTACAAGTAGGGTATCAGAGAAACATTTTCCATGAAAAATAATTGCTCCCTAGCACATATTGTCAATATACTGAAGAGCTTTTAAAACATCTAGTCAAGGTCAAGGAATAATTTACTTGTCTCATTTATAAGCCACAACTTCTTTTCTACCTTTCTCACACAATAAAATATTAACAGAATTTGTGACAACTATCCATGAAATGCACATGAAACACCTTTTCATTTTGACTGAAGTCCAACTCAGGAATGACATTAGGAAACTGGGAATGAAGTTGTGCCTTGGGTGTGAAGTTGTGCCTCAGGTGCCTCAATCTCTGATACGAGACCATTAGTAATTGTTCTAATTTGTCATCTTTTTTTTCTTCTTCTTCCCCTTAAATAATCCTGTCTTTCAGTGATCCTGCCCATAACAAACCTGCATCTCCTCTTTAGCACTGAGTCCTCTCAGTGCTGATGAGAGCTACTCAGGAGGATTTGGTGGGAAGAGACCAACAACCCTGCCCCACTCAAGCCATAGGTGTTCTCCCTATGTCCAGTGGCAGGGTGGACACTACAAATATATTTCACTAGATGTTGGTATAGTGTTGTAAGAAAAGGAAACATATATCCCATAACATCTCACAAATGCATCAACTGCTTTCCATGAGGTGAGGTGAGTGAATGGCCGATGAGAGAAAGCCTCTTTGTGTGCTCGGGGTAGTTGGAGGCAATTACATCATGCAGCAGGAGTCAGTTTATGTGAGGTGCCTGTGAGCAACAGCAGGTATTATGTTGTGCTTGTGCTGTGAAATGATTAATAGTCTTTTCGTAGGCTAGTGAAGCCAAGGCATATTTAATTAATGTGTTTCTTTATAAAGACTCATTGCAGTAGGTAAGCTTTGAATAAAAGAGGAGATGCAGTAAGAAATTGCCACTGGCAAAACCATTAAATACCTACAGAGTGCAAGATTAAAGTGTATTTTATAAAAATCCTAACTGTGGACATTCTTCAAGTTTAAAAATGCCCTGGGGTACTTTTAAGAGGTGAATCAAAATAGTATGTCATTTTCTTCCTTAGTTTATATAAACTTAATTACATATTAGTAATACCCACTATAAGGACAAACTGTTTGCCAGAAGGTAAAAATGTCACTAAGAACATGGATGTTATAACTTGGTGACAGTCTAACAAGTCAGCTTTGACATCAATATTTATAAAATGTCACATCTTCCTCTTTGGTTCCATGTTGTGTAGAACACTGTCAGGCTCACAGTCAGTAATACTGAGAGGCATAACTTAAGTACACTAGACAGAAGAATAATGCTCTCACAGCAATATTACAGGAAAGGTTATGATCCCAAATTTAGTCTCACTTTCGTTTTTATTTCCATGCAGCACCAGCTTTGTGTCTTCATTTTCCTCTCTGTATTTAATTGTGTGCCAGTAGAATGCAAAGGTGGCAAAAGAAATTTTGTGTTTATCGCCGCACAGGGACCGTGGTGTCAGGAACCTTTCATTTCAGCCTACCAGGCACACAAAGCTGCTCAGCTGAGGCAGCTGTTCTGGTCTGACCCTCCCTTGTCACAAAAGGTCATGATTCATTGTCATGATTCATTTTCATTAGGTATTTCTTATTTTTAAAGCAGGTGACTCTCCATTTCCTGGAGCAGAGGCTTTTACGTGGGTGTGTGGGCTCGTGCTCGTTTCTCCCCAGATGCTGGTGCTTCTCCTGCCTGCCTGGTGAGGCCATCTCTGCTCTGGTTCCTGTGGCTGCTTTTGCAGTGAGCTCCTCCTGCCTGCGCTGGGAGAGAGGGGAGCACAAGAGCCTGGAAGGCAAAAGCTGATAAGCCTCCTTGGGGCAGAGAGGGGGAGCACCAGAGCCTGGAAGGCAAAAGCTGAGAAGACTCCTTGGGGCAGTTCTGGCTTTGAGCTGGATGAGTCCTCCTGACATAACCCCTGCCCTCAGTGCCACTGTAGAGCACTGGGTGGTTTTTGGGTCAGGTACACTCACATGTGGGTGATGTCATGCAGAGCCAGCTTGGGTCTGCTCCTGGCCTTCTCAGCTCAGGACAGAGCCAGCTGCCACCTCTCCTGGGGCTCTTCTGCCCACTCTGTCTGCCTCTCCCATGGGATCTTGTACCAAGCATTTTGCAGTAACTGAGGCACTCTTAGCATCTGTCACATGTGCAAACCACTGATTCAATGACTGCTATATGAGTTTTTTGGAATGTTTGAAGTAAAAAAGTTGTAGCCTGGAAAACTACTCTCCTTACTGAGGAAAAACTGTCACAGACTGCCAGGAGGTGTTTCCGCGAGCAAAGAAGTTGGGATCTGCCTGAGTCCCAAGAGCCTGGCGAGTGAGTCAAACAAAGTTTGAGTATGTTGGCTGTGGTTCAGATTTATTGCTCTCACATGGACATGCTTTGACTGTCTGCAGACAGATTTTTCTGGGCTATTTGTGCTTTGGTGGATCAGCACATACAAAGTCTAGAAACAATACCACAAGGTACTTGTATGCTGATGGTAAATATCCGGATAGTTAATATGCCAACATACTGGCTTATTTATAGACAAAACCTGGGGAAAAGAAGATAAAGTGGCATTTACTGTTTTGGCCTTCTGCTGAAGGGAAAAACACTCGAATGTTTGATTCTAATCTGCTCAGAAATGTGCATGTGTTTTTAAATCTTTTTTTGCTGCCCATGATAAGATTTTGCCTCTGCTGTCCGAAGTCTGTCTGTTCTGTCTTACTAGGACTCCAGCTGTTAGAGCATGCCACAAGACATCAAGTGGTTACATTTTCAGGGATCGTTTCAGCTCTCATCCATGAATGTATATGTTAATTATCCTATTTAAATTAATGCTGATTAGATATATCAAGACAAGTTTGCTGAATGCAGAATGCATACAATTACGGAATTGCTAATGTAGTTCTCTCTTTGGGGGGGAGGCATCCACAATTTTATGATGTGGTAGTGATCCATGTTAGCTCTGGTGTAAGTGATTTTATGCAGCAAAACTGTGCAGAAGTAGCACTTTTGCAGGCTGATGTCCACAAATGACATCTTTCTTCACCACAGTCATTTGTGACAATCAGCCTTCAGTTGCTTGGGAGACCTGCAGCATCCAGAGCCCCAAATGCACACTTTAAGGCTACTTGTAGAGATAAAAGCGAGATTTCTGACAGAGGTACATACAGACTACCTGGCCTCACCTAAACCGAGATGAATTTATCATCGCTATAAGGTATCAGTTTTCTTTATGAAGAAAAGCTATCTGTCAGACAGTGATTGTTATTCTAAAGCACCTTAAACACAGAGCTTCTGATGATCTTTGGAAGAACTAAGTCCATTCCCAGCCTTAATTTAAGGATTATTATAGTGGACTATGGAAGTATTTTTGAATGGATACTTGACAGTATTGTAAAGCCTTGGGAGATTTGTATGAGTCTTTTCACATCAGTCCTTTTTCCTGCAGTTGGGCAAGAACCATGGCTTTGTTCCTTGGCATGCTGCAGAGTGGACAGCAGAGCAGCACAGCAGAGTCTTAGGAACCTTATACGTAACTAAGCACAATGGTAACAATATATTCTGCCACATATTATTTAAATGCTACTAAAGGATTTGCATTACAATTTACTCTATCTGGATCTCAAGTGAGAGCATGATGGATTCATGAGTCCCCACAAAGCTGCTGCATTCTGTGTACCATATATTTTATTCACTGTGTCAGTTAGGCTTTCCCCAACCCCAAAATTCCTGATATCTTATCTCCCTCCTTTTCCCAGCATATCTCAGTGGACATAAGCACATTGGTGCTCTATTTGTGAAACTGCAAAATAGATGGAATGTAAGCCATAGTGTCTTAACAACAAATTCTTGTGATTTGCTGTCATCTTCTGACAGTGATAGTCCAGCAAGAGCAGTAGTCAGGAGTAGTTTGCGTGACATGGAGTCTTCATGCCTGCCTTTAAATGCTCGCTGTGTTATTCCTTATCAACTCACCTCATGTCTACTCATACCCAGATCTAGATAAATGTATTTTGAATGTGATTACCCCAAAGGATCTTTTTCCAGAGACTAACTATATTTCCTGCTGTCTTGTCCCCACATGGTTTGCATTTGCTTTGTTGAGGCAGTTCAGAGTGCTGTTTCAAACTTTTAAACCTCTCCAGACTGTGTGCCCTGGCTACTTTTGAGGGATCTGCTTCCTTCTGCCGAGACCTGCTCAGCTACAGTGGAGATTGGCTGAGCCAGTCAGTCTATGATTGAGTGGCAGATTTTACAAACATGAGGAAATGCCAAGCTGTTCTAATGATTCACATAGTGACTAGATCAGCTTGGTCTCTTATACATGAACTGAAGGACAAAAAAGAGAAAAATAATACAAACCAGCTGGGTTTCTGAGAGTGCCAAAGACAAGGTGAGGAGGTCCATCAAGGTCAAAATCCATTTAGTCCTGTAAATATCAACCTGCTTACTTTGAAGCAGTTAATTTTAAAGTAGCGGGAAAGGTGAGGGAGGAGGTAGGTTTAGGTTTTTCTTTCTTGAGTCTGTGAAAGAGTCTGGAGGAGCCACACGGGAGCACAACTTGTTCCCAGGCCCTTCGTGTGCTCTGAATGCAGTGGTGAGTGCAGTGGAGGCTCCCAGCTTCAGAGCTGGTTCCAGGGCAAAGCCTGTGCTCCTGGCTCTCAGGACAGGCTCCAGGGCTCTTCTGTATGTGGAGGTGTTGCAAGATTTTTCTGGGAGAGGAGATTTAGAGTCCTTTAAATGATCTTGAGTTACACAATAAGGAAGTAAGTGTTGTGCTTCACATGCCAAGCTGTTTTGATCAGTGTATTTTGTAAACCAAGGGAACCAAACCATGCAATTATTAGGCAGGATAGGCAGATCTTTCTTGTACCTAGCAGAGTGCTGTTCTCCACTGATTTGGTTGATAAAGGCCTCCTCCATAAATGGTGAACGCACTGGTTTTTGTCTGTTTTGCCCAAGCCCAAAGGCAGGAACCAGAGCTCTTTAACAGACAGTCTCCGTGGATTTTGTCAGTTGTATCTGATGATGGAAACTTCTCAAGTTGCTTCAACACTGTGTATTAGAGTAAAGGGAGTATAATCCCAGTCCATCAGGAGTACTAGTTAATCAGCTGGAATATCCTGTTATTCTTGGCCCTCAGCCATTCTGCCAGAGCATTGCTCCGGGAAGGATGTAGTGAGCGGTCTCAACAAGTACAGCGTGACCTCTCTAGATACCTGGCTGTTCCCTGCAAGTTTTTGAAGCACTAATGGTGTTTCTGACAAGGTCTCTGTTTTCTTGGCCAAGGAAAATTCTGAGGCATGAGTTGGATTTAGAACAAACTAAATATTTGTGTGTTTAAAATATACATGAAGGCCACCCAGGCAACCTTAAATCTTCAAGTACCAAGTGCCGGCAATAGCAGGGACTAAGCAGAGAGCAAAGATCACCAGGGTTCAGAGCTCTTGATGACCTCCTTCATGATCTTGTGAGTTTCTGTAGGGCATGAAGTCCCAGGATAGCCTGACAAAGAGGAGAGACTTTGTCCCCTGTTAATCAGTTATTGCTGGGGTTTTGTTGAATAATGTCACAGCAGGAGTGTTCCACTGACTGGCAAGGAATGATTGTCCAGACATTCAGATCAGGCAGAGTCTGTGCCTATCTGTCCAGGCACAGGGACCCACGTGGGCCTGCACTCGCCTGCCTGCAATGCTGGTGCTTGTGAGGAGCAGCACTCACCTCCCCAAGACACAGCCCTGAAGAACCAAAGTCAGTTAATAGTTTCTGTTCTTCCAGGGAGCGCACACAGTTTTCTCTCTTTTCTCCAGCCTTTACCACCTATTTGGGTGCATAGAAAATAGGACTGGAAGGGCCTGTGAGAAGCTATGTAGTTCCTCCTGCTGATGAACATTTAGCTGCTGTGGATCTAAGCTCTGCTCAGATACTTGGCATGGAAGGTGCTTGGTATGAGGCTGTACTGTTTTCCATGGTGATATCCAGTACCTGGCAGACCCAGGGACCCATCTGGCTGTTGGGGAAAGAGCTGATGGCCAGGTCATCTGAACAGAAATGTGTTTCTGCCAATTTTCTCACTTTGCTCTTCTTCCTTCAGTGCCAGGGCTCTACTCCTACCAGTGTTTCACAATGGTGGGTTTAAGGACAAGGCCCTCCTGCAATCAATGTGGACTCCACTGTATGACAGACCAAAAATGGAGGGTCACTGAAGTTCATCCAGAAAACAAGTACTGTGAGCTGCCTTCCTTTGATGTAAACATTTTGGTTTTTTTTACTGCGATACAAAGTTCTGCAATTTAGGTCTAAATATTACTCCTTCAGTTCCACTGGGATGGGTGGTTGGTATGTGTGCCAACACACATGGATGTATGTGTATAGGAGGTGAGACAGGCCATCAAATACATGTGCAAAACAACAGCAACTTTGACACAAAAGGAAGAGAACAGAAAAGTGAAAGGTGGTGTGAAAAGCCCTGAGTGATACCTTTCTGAGTTCTTGAATTTGACTAAAATAAGCCAGAGATGGATCACAAGAATCTTATGATGTCTTTTAGTTTGAGTGATGTGACAAATTGCCAGAAGCCATGGCTCTGATGCCAAGCTGCTGGCTGTGCACACAGGGTGAGATGCGTTGTGTTGTGGTGGGAGACAGGGCCAGGAGCATGTGGGGTCACCATGCATGGTACCCCTTGTGCCAGGGCCACCTCAGCAGCATGGGCTTTGAGCCCAGCCGAGGATTGGCACACTGAGGTGCTGTGCATAGAAAACCACTTTTAGTGTCACTTCACAAATGGAGGCTTGTCAAGATGTTTGAAACGCAAAATAGATACCCAGCTCTCTCCTTGTGTAGGCTGGCAGCTCAGTGAAGCCCTCTGCTTGGTTGTCTGTCATAACTCCATTATCTCTCTGTGCCTCACTTTCATCTCAGTCTTTACTGTTTCTTCTCCCCTGCTTCAAATCCTATTCCCTCTGCAATGCCCCAGTTGTATCACCTAAATCATGCCAGTGGGGGGGGGCAAAGCACCTGTGACCCCCACCCTTGATCTGGACTAAGCTTTGCATGGCTCTCACACTGTCCATCACCATGATGCAGTTCCACCTTTGCCCTGGGGTGGCTGTGTGGGACCTGGCCCTGCTGTGCTTGTGCCTTTGGGGCAGACCCATCACAGCCTGAGCCCCATCTGCTATGCTTGTCACCCTTCTCTACCAGCCTGGCAGGGATTTTGGCACCTGGGTGTGGAGGCCAGCTTCTCCTGAGGGGGTGTGTCATTTGGTCCAAAGACTTTGCAACTGGAAAAGTAATTAATAATGTTCAGGTGGAATACAAAAAGAGTTTGTTCTCCGAAAGCTGTTTTGTGCAGGAACAAGATTATCACTTGTGAGAGGTTATTTGAAAAATCAGCTGGTAAGGTTACAAGTTTCTCGAAGATACTCATCTTTTGAGGAAAAGCAGCTACTCCTGCACGTATGTGCTTGGGCAGAACTGCAGAACTGTGTTGGAAAGTTGGTACTATTAAGGTGAGGCAGTGGTAAGAGGAGGGGTGGCATGAGGGAAAGGTGGCTAAATGTAGGTGGTTCCCCACCAAAGGATGATTGCTTGGGTATAAGAACTGGGTCAGAGTCATCTCGCATCCCTTGGAGGAAGAGACAGTGCAGCCAGAAACTGCAGGTGGCACAGGAACTTAGGCAACTTCTGCCACCATCCCCTCCCTCCCCTGCAACAGTGACGTTTTCATCTGAGACATGGATATCAAAG
Organism: Corvus moneduloides; assembly: GCF_009650955.1. Lineage (NCBI taxonomy): Eukaryota > Metazoa > Chordata > Aves > Passeriformes > Corvidae > Corvus > Corvus moneduloides. Next base: position 11,071,989 of record NC_045482.1, read on the forward strand.
ACTGCTGTACTTGCAGTGGAGTTAATTCACACAGCCTGGAAGATGTGGAAGTTGGGAATCTAGTTGACGCCCATTTGACAACGTGACCTTGTTTGGAGGAATTAAAAAGGCTGTAATGAAAGTACAAGTTTCCGCAGAAATTCACACATTTCTTGCTTTTATCTGTCAATGGCTGTACTAACAAAGAACAAAGGAAAAGAAGCAGCTGCCTCTGTCAGGTGTTCTGGATTGCAGTGTAACCCCAGGCAAGCTGCCAGCCCTGTCCACATGGCTCAGGCAGTGAGGCGGTGCTGGGAGCCTTTGCTCTGGGCCCTCCGGTGGCACTGGGTGAGTGCCCCAAGGCAGGGCCACTGCCCCAATGCCTGGCACACACCGAGGGGCTTGGAGAGACCTTTTCCTTCCTGGGTTGGCAGTGCCCACACCACCTTGCCTGGATGCTATTCATGGCACTGAAGGCCTCAGGGAGTGAAGGGCTCTGCTTCTAAGGCATCCATGGTGGGTCTCCACAAGAGAGCCTCCCCCCACAACTACTTTCGGAATTCGTTGAGTATCAGAGCACTGATTTGTACATGGCAAGAACATTAAGAGAGAATTGCTTGTACACTGTTTTTTTTCCAGCATTTGCTTATTGTTAAATCTGTGCTGTGCCGTTCCCTGGGAGCTGTAGCTGGTACTCGCCTGAAATGGTTGTGTTTGAATGGTGTGTGATAAGAGGTTTAACATAGTCTAAAAATTACCCTTGTGGTATATTTGGAGCTCCTTACAGCTCCTGTCAGCAGATCACATACAGTTTCCCAGAGCTTACAAATGATGACAAGCTGACTGCCCCTTTTGTTGTGTGAATTATGTGCCAGCATCTACAAAACCTGCTCCCTGTGGGGGAATGGGTGTCTAATTTAAGATAGTTCCTTGGGGGAGCTCAGGAGGCAATGAAAGCTGCCAGTTGCTCCATTGGAACTTCCTCCTCTGCAGTTGCTAAGATGATGTTTGGGTTTTCCCTGGCACTGTCAGTGGCCTCAGTGAAATCCAGGAATATATTTTATAATGGAGCAGTACCTGGCCCTGGTGCTTGGCTGAAGCTGGGGGATGGCATGTCTCTGTCCTCACCTTCTCCCTCCTGCCTGAGCATTGATAGAAATCCTCTCTCCACATATCAGAATGTGCATAATGCAATTGTTAGCCAGGACCTTTGACTTCTTCTGTGCTTGTGTGAGTAAATGAGTCGGGGGAGCCAAATTCTGAATCCAGCAGGCAGTGATTAGCTGGCACGACCTTCCCCATTTCATTGTACCAGTCTAGATTCCATTACTGCCTTCTGACATTGAAAAGTGTTCATCCGCACCACTGCATATTCTGAGGGTTGTGGTTAGAGTGAAATGCTCTTTAACTCAGTGGTGGTATTGATTCATTTTTATTGTCTGGAGCCACTAGCAGTAGAAGGCTGTGGAGTAAAGACTTCTGTGTTTACATGTGTGATTATTGGCAATATGGGTCTGCAGGGAGGGCTGTGACAGTGAAAAGCCACAAACTGCATTAAGTGAAAGTTGTGGGTGTTCAGTGAGACCAGGCATTTGCTCTGCAGTTATTCTCCCCTAGATCTTATGGTAGATCACGTAAGCCCTAAATGTGGCAGGCATTCCCAAAACTTTCCACAGGAGCTAGGGAAATCAGAGGCCCAAATACCTGTGGGTGGAAGTAAGCTTTACTGTAGAACAATGGACTGCAGTCTTGCATTTTTGACAGCCACAGTCTTTTTTTACCTGGGTCAGATGAGTTCAAGTGTCAGGTGATGAACCCTGTGGGAGATAAAGGACCCTATCTTGTGGGTTATTTCCCCAGGTACAGGTGGGATCCATTTGCAGAGAAAAGTGGGCACAAAACCAGTGATTCAGGTGCTGAGGCAGCTGCTATTTATTTTTAGATCACAAAAAGATGGCATTTCTGATGTCAGAAAGGCTATTACATGAGAGCAGTCAGACTTAAAGGAGTAAGTTAAAAATGCCTACTTAGTAGCTCTTTTCTCCAGTGTCCTCTGTGTTACAGAAATGACACAGGTCCGGTATTGGCAGGAAGAGCTGACTGATAGGCTGTGGTCGCTTTGAATAGTAACAATAGAGGTGATAATTGCAGTTACGTTCTCACTCTGTTCCCTGGGTTCCCATTTCATCGGGTGGTGACCTAGGGATGCTGGTGTATGTAGCAGTGGGGAGGAGCTGAGCCACATGAAGGCACAGAAAAGCACCCCAACTAGTTTTTTTACCTTTTCAAGCGTTGTTGGGGGCAGGAGTTGGACGACCTGAGCAGCCTAATTTAGCAGTCTGAAATAAAAGGGCTGGGACTGGAGGCTGCCAGCAGCAGCAGGATAGTTTCCTTCAGAGGGTAGCTCAGTGGTCTGATGCTGGGTAGTCTAAACTCATCTTCTCTAACCCTCCCCGGTAAGGGTGGAGGTGTTATTACAGCCCTCTGTATCAGGCTTAAAAATTGAGTTCAGTTTGGGTGAAAAGCCTCGTGTTTTCTGTGGCATAGTATTGTAATGGATTGTAAATTATTCTTGTTCCGTTTCCCTCATTGACATTTTGGGGCAATAAATTTGTAAATGAATACTACCCCTATCCTGCACCACTCATTTTTGTGCTTAGATCACTCAGTTTGCTGTGGGTTTCCATTCCCATCTTTCACAGACGTTTCTCACTTCCACCCAGGCCTGTTTCTGACCCCTGCTGATTTTCTCCTCCCCTCTCAGTTGCTTCCTTTCAGTAGCTCTCTGCCTGCTGGGTCGGTCAGTGTTCTGCTTACAAAAATAACCCTACCCGCTCCTGTTCGTACTTGATTTCACATCTGCGCTGGGAAGGCAGGGCTGGGATTCTACCAGGGGAAACAAGCCCTGTTAGCATGTGAGGCCACAGCTTCTGTGCCCACAGGAGCCTCTTTAACCACTGGCTGGCAGAATATGAGCAGAGAGGGTGGCTCAGCTCTGCTTTTACTGAGCTCACTGTCCAGTCTCACCAGCAAACCTGCCTTTGACTGCAGGGGACCAGAATGACAGGGCTGATCCCTTGACAGGAGTGAGGCGAATCAGAGCATTTCCTTAGGGATCCTGTAAAAACCTGTTCCCTCCTAGTAGGCAGTGGTCTGTGGTATGATTTTCTTTTGGCACTTAACCCTTCATGTTATTTGGAGGCTTTGGTCTTAGCTTAAAGCTTTCTGCTTCAGCATAAAGTTGGTTGTGGCCTGTGCTGCTTGTGAACTGGTTAGAAACTGGCTGCCCACAGCTCCTTGCACGAATAGAGGAGAGGGGTCTTGTCCCCTCTGGGGGAGTAGGAGTAGGGAGCTTGGGCAGCTTCTGCAGATTCCCATGGCCCAGTCAGCTGGTGGTTGGCCAGCAGCCACTGCAGCAGCAGGATTTGCAAACCACATAGTTGCTAAGGCATTAGTGCTTGTGGCAGGCCGAAAGGAGCAGAGCCTGAGGAGCTGCATGTGGGAGCAATGCTGAGGGTGCTCTCTCCACAAACAATCTGCTCTGACTGGCATTTCATCTTGATTAGATTATTTCAGTTAGAATTAAGCACAGCTGTAGGTATTTTTTTAGCTATTACCTCCAGCAATTCAAAAGAGAGCAGTAACTGGTTTGTGTGATATTGCTGCAACACTCCCTCCCTCCCTCCAAAAAAGCCCAAACCAGCACTGGTGCATGTTGTCTTCAGTCAAAATGGAGTCAGCTCAGAGTTGGCTGCTAAACCCTTTCCAGGTTCTGATGAACTTAAGGGACGTTTTGCTGGCTACACTGCGATGAAGGACATGATTTTGGTGTTAACTCTGTGCTTGCAGCCTGTACATCTGAGAGTCAGCACAGAGGGCACCTGGGAGCAAGGGGTGCCAGCCAAATGTTTTGCTTGGGGGTTGCTTTTCACAGGTGTTTCATTAGCTGCAAAACATCTCTTTTCCTGCAGCTGGTCCTTTTACTCAGAAAAATCAAATGCAAAAAAAAAAAAAAAAAAATTATGCACTTTCTGCCTCATCTTTCTTCCCCTTGTTTTGTTTTTCTGGGAGTCTCTGGACCTTACTGGAGCTACCAGTTAGTGCTGGCACTGGTACCTGTGAGAAATTGGGTTTTGTGACCAAAGGAGGATTAAGAAATAAGTGCCTGGACATACAGCTTCAATTTTCATTTCATGGCTGTGTATAAAAAATAAACTCCTGGGCTCCCAGCCAACCCTGTGATTTTAAACTTGTCACCAGAAAAAAAGCAGGTTCCTAGAATGGAGGGGTCAACAGCCAGAGTCTGTACATTTGTGGCTGTGCTTGCAAACTGTCTGCCTGATGTAGTGCCTAAGAGACACACAGGCAGCTGAACTGCTTAGCACATGGCTAAGATCAAATTAATGGCATTATTTCTGAAAGCAAATTCCTGCTGCAACACAGTTACAGTCAATGTTCACATTCATTGCTTTTGACAGCCTGATATAGCATAATTCAATTTAAATGCCCATGTGAGACAGAAGCATAGGCATTTATTTAAAAAATAAAAATAAAAGCCCACTCTTTTTATACATAAAATGCCTGCTTGAAGGAATAAATTAGTAGCCATACAGTGCAATTGATTTGCAAGAGCCCCTGGATTTCAGTGAAGAGCTCTTTTTAAAGATCAATAGGGAAGGCTATAGCATGAGTGCTTTTGCCACTTAGGTGTTCAAACAAATGCTTGGTGTTAATCCCTTGTCAGGCTTTGGTCGAGGGCCAGTAGGGTTTGGGAGGGCACTCAACTGAATCTGAGAGCAAGCTGGCCGTGTATGTCCTTCGCCTTTGTCATGTTAGGCAAATCCTATAAGAGAATTACAAATACAGACCCTCTTTCCTAAGTTGCCATGGCTGCACAAAGCAGTGATATCCTCGTGCTGGCAAGGCCAGTAGCCAGAATCAGAAGGTTTTCTGAGTATTTGCTTCTTTGGTAATTGCCTGACTGTTCTCACTGAGGTTCTTCTTGTTTGTTCATGTCCACCTCCCAGGCTGCCCTCAGGGTCTCTGTTTGGCTGTGTCACATGATTTGGGAATATACAAGTGGTGGACTGGCAGTTTTGTAATAACTGGGCAGCCTCGCCCCATGTGGTGGAGTGGGAGAGGTCTCTTGGTATCCAGCACAACCACTTAGATTTTAACTGCACCTTTCCAACAGCTGGAAAAGAAGGCAAGAAATGGTATGGATGTTCTTCAAGGGAGAGCCATACCAGCAGAGACAAACAGCATTCCCTCTTCCCAGCCGTTCATGTCACGCCTCGTGCTTTGGGATTGACTGCTTGGCTGTGCAATGAACGTCACCAGCCTCCTAGAAAACTAAGCAGGCTCATGCAGAACAGCTCTGTAAATCCCTTTAGGTCATCCTCCCTAATCCAGATGTTTGGGGTGAGATCCAAATGGTGAATGAAATCAGTGTGAAAGTTCTGGGTTTTGCGTGGGACAGCCTAATATTGAACAACTGTCAGATTGGTCTCATTTGGGAGTTTAAACAAAAGTAATTAAAATCAGGTGGAACTGTTTTTCAGGTAATACGAATATTGTTTTTAACACACCACATTTACATGGTCAGCATCAGGCTCCATCCCTGGGTCAGAGTACCCCCCTGCAGTCACAAATGCACTGGGTGTGTACAGCCCATGGTGTGTAATGGCATCCAAGCCACAAGTGAGGTTAACATTTGGTCTGTGTTACAAGTTAGGGCCATTCTAATTTCTGCTTACTTTGCTCATTATTTATTTGTTTATTCTACTTATTGTAATGTATTTATTAATTTTTATTAACTTCCTTTGTGTCCCGTTGCTATGGTATCTGAACACCTACAGAGATCTTTGCCTCAAAGAGGACTGGGCTGATCCACTGGAACCCGCTGGGTGGTTGGGGCAAGCCATGGCTGAATGGGCTCTGTGCAGGTGCCATAATCCAGATTCCTGCCCGCTTTCCCTTGAACTGCTAAGAGACCTTTCTGCTTTTATATGGGACCAGGTTTTTTGGGAGTTGCCTTGTGAATTTTCCCAGCCACCTGGAGTAGTGCTGTTGTTCTCTCTCCCTTACAACTGGCTGCTCTGAAAAAGAGACTGCTTTGTAGATGGTATTTGCAGAGGTAACTTGTCCCAGCAGTTATCCTTAAATTAGGTGCTTGCTGGCAGGAGGCTGCTGGCTGGGATGTGTCACTTTAGGGCTGTGTGTCTTGGCGAGGCAGTGAAGGCAGTGCCTTCAAGGCCTCGAGTGCTTCTTGCAGGTGTGGTTTTGTCTTTGAGACTCGTGCAAATATCAGATGCAAATGGGATTTTCTCCTGAGTAAGGAGTAAAACAGATGGGACATACAGTGCAGTCAGGGCTGGTTCTGTGCTTCCCGGTGCTTTTCCTGGGAAAAGGAGCTTGGGTTTTTACCTGCTCAGCCCCCTGTGCAATGAGAGATAGGCAGGAAAGCCTGGAGCCAGCATCCGTATGGCTGATTCACAAAGCAAAGGGAGAAAAGATGACATGAAGAATAATTTGGGCTAGATACAGAATTAGGAGGAGATTGTTCCTGTTAACTATCCTCCTCTTTGTCATCATCCTCAGCCTTGTTCTCCTAGGTGTGCCAGCTGCTGGCTACAGTGCATTGAGCTACACTGCATTGAGCAGATCAGCCGGAGAGCTTCTGACCTTGTTGCTTGGCACAACCTTAGATCATTTCATTTGGTTTGTATCGTGTAACCTTGTGTCAGAACTGCACACAATAATCTATTCCACAATAGTTACTCTTTGCTGCTCTTGCTTATAGAGATTTAGCACTTTGTATATAATGGTGACTGCCTTTCCCTAGGTGGATGTTTTCTTTTCTGTACATCTCAAATCTGTTCTCTGTGTGATATAATTGATTCTCAGCTCTCTCCTTCTTGCAAATTTTTGCTAGACCCCACTTTGGGAAATGGGAGAGGTCTCTGGCTGTCAGTAACATGCTGATACACCAAAATGAGATGCTCAGTTAGATGTCTGAAATCACTAGCACATCCTGCAAAATGTGATGACTCAGGCCCCAGCGAGCACTCGATCAGATTGCCTGATTTACTCAGTGTCAAAGTTGTTGCTGGTTTCAGCCAGGTAGAAACAAGCTCTTGCATTTGGTTCAGAATGGGCAAGTGAGAAGCTGTGCCCAAAACTCAGACCTTAAATGATACACCAGTAGCACAAGGAATGCCATTTAAGTGCCATCTTTTATACTTGTGGCCTTTTTATTTTCCTGACAGGAAGTGAATTGCTGCTGTGCAAGGGTTTAAAGATAAATTGGCAAGTAACATTTGGACCCTGCTTTTCCTGTGGTGTAACTCGTTTTTGCAATTCTTTATTTTTCAGTGTGTGAAAAGTGATTATAGCTTTGTGTCTAATCTTTGTGTACAGTAATTTTTTGTGCCAACATGTGCATTATGATCTCTGTCACAGACAATAAAGCAAAGCTCTTGACAAACTATCTGCAGGTCCCAATGAAAATGATGGGTTTTTACAGTCTCCATTGATTTAGCAACACTGGTTTTTTGGAGTAGTCTGTTCTGAAATGTGAATGTATCATGGTCAAATTCCTCTCAACTGTTCCCACATTTAACTTTGAAGGAGGCATGGAAAAATATCTGCTTTTTGTAATAAGTTTAACCTAACAGTGTAATCTTTTCATTAATGATTTCCTCCCCAAGATTACATTTTCAAAGCCATGTGAGATCATTTAATTGTGTGCCTCCTTATTAATATTAAACACAATTAGTCCTACTGTGACACTTTGAAAATGCCCCCCTTGCAGTAAATGCTGCCTCCACCCAGAGTATCCCAATATGACAGCAGCTCTCCGGCATTTGGAGTCCCTTGGCACAGATTGTCAGTGCTGTTACCATGCCTGTGCTGCCTCTGAAATGCGGAGTGGTGCGATGCTTGCGGCAGTTCCATTTGACTGTGGCTGGCTTTTTCAGCCACCCGCTGGCGTCCACTGGCAGCCTCTGGAGATTTTACTTTGTGATTAAATAGTAATGAAAGAGCTTGATTCTTTGAGGAGAAGTTAAAAAATAGCAGTAATATCATGAGCATGATGTGGGATGGGTGTTAAGACCTCTGTTATTTGTTTGTATTTACTCAGCCCTTGAGGATTGGAGAGAAAAGCTCCCATAATGTGCTGTCAGAGAATGTGTCTGCTCAGGAGATAAGCAACTGTCTGCTTTAGCAAGCAGCAGATTAGAAAATGGCTTTCACAGCTACTGCTTCAGCCTCCCTGGAAACATGCCAGTTTGGAACACCAGGAAAGCCCTATTGCTCAGCACGGGATTTACTTCTTCACCAGGAGCAGTGCAAGGTGCTCATGTGGGGCACCTGTCAGTGCAGTTCACTCCTGCACGGGCCCAGCCTTGGCCTTCAGGGTCCTCCTGCAGCCCCCAGTGCTGGTGTGGGAGCTGCCAACACAGAGGCTACGGGTGCTGCTGGTGCCATAACCGGGGTCCCCAGCGCTGGGGGTGCCCACAACAATCATGTGGCATGGCCTATGTGTTGCAGGGTGTTTCCTAGAAAGCATAGAAATAGTAATTATTAATGTACATGCCCATATATTTATACTTACATAGAAATATACATGCAATGTATATAAAAGAAATAGTATTGTGAAGTTGAACACAAAAACGTGCCACTAACCTAATCTACCTTTCATTTCCCCAGTTCCAGAGGGGGTTGCTGTTGGATATAGAGCTGTCATCTTGACTCATAAAAACTTCGGTATTTGATTTGGAAAAAACCCGACTGAACCTACAATTATATGGAATTTGTCCCATCTGTAGCCATTGCCAGTGTCTGTCTAGAGCTACTTGTGCTTCTTAAAGCCTTTCATGGGTTGTCACTGGAACTGAACAATATTTAAAGCCATGTCAGATTATGGGTTTTCTAATCAGTATTAACGTGTCACGGTGAAGGCTTATAATCCTGCAGTTGCTTGACAAGCTGCGTTATTTGTCCTGTAATGTTAATTTGTGCTGAGGCTGTGCAGTTAGGTGTAGTCAGGTGTATGAAACCTGACTTTTAATGCTCCCTAAGGCTAAATGAAAATAGACCCCTTGATCAGTTTTTGTTAGAACACTTGATTAGTCTCTTCTGGCTTAATTCACTGTCCTGCCAAATGCTGAGTTTAAACTTTCTCACGAGTATTTATTTTCAGAAAGGCTGGTGATACCAATAGCAGAAGGGAGATGGACTGTCACGGTCTCTCCTTGTCTGGAAGAGAGATACTTTGTTTGAAGGGCAAGCAGGATGGCTCTGTGCACAGAAATGATCACAATGACTGGTTTGTGAAGGTTGTTTCAATGCAATTATGCTTGTAAAGTTTACTCTAGCTTCTATCCAGTATTTAGTTCGTTAAGGTGTTGACACAATTTTGCTGACATTCTTCTTAAGTGGATTATGCTCGCAGCCAGTTTTTCAAAGCAAACAGATGGCTTTTCAAACAGAGCATGCACACAGATTTTTTTTTTAATGGTGTCTCTAGAATTATGACAGCTCTGTCAGAGAGGGCTAGTTTGTTGTTAATTTTCTCATGACAGATGATTCAAAATCATTTTTGCTTCTTTGTCTTGCTCAAATGAACCAGCTGTTTAAAAATAAAAACCACAAGGAGACTAAGACATAAATCACTTGCTCGGTACATGAATGGAATTGCACTATTTTGATAAGTCCACTTCTGTTTTTAGATCACTGTAAAATAAGAATGTCTTCAAAATATTGGAAGTATGCTCAGGAGGCGTGTGTTTCTTCTTGGAACTCAAAGACATTTTGTGCATTGCCTCAGACAAAATCTGTACTCTGAATTGCCTGGTTACCCAAATGTGAAATCAGAATATGCATAAGGGAGAGCGGGTGGCTTGGCCACTTTCACATGGGGTGTGAAGTCCCTTGGCTTCTGGGGACTTCAGATGTGAGTCTTGGCAGGGCAGACTCAGGCTGTTGTCCTCCGAGCGGTGCATCTAATCCCAAACAGCTTCTGTCCGTGCCTGTCTCAGTCCCTGGACACAAACACAGTTTGTGGGCCACCCTGAGAAAGATTTCCATGCTTTGCTCTCACCCTGGGAAGGGGTTGCTTCTTGCAAAAAGAGGATTTTTCTGTTCTTGGGCATGAATACACAGCGCCAGGTTTTGGCTTGGGGAAGTTAAGGTTGCAAAGCATCATCAGACTGATTTTTCCCTGTTTGATGGTGAAGTCTTTGGTGTCTTTGGTCCTGTGTGCATAAGAAGCAGCAGCCACCCCACTGCAGCCAGGGGTATTTCATCCTAAACCCAAACTATTTAAAACTGCATTTGTGCAATTTGAAGAGATGGAAGATGTATTGAGGAGATACACCCTTTTTGATAACATTATCCTGTTGTTAATGATACATACTTGGTTTATGTGCTGGTGTTGTCCCTGTCACTACAGCACTGGCAATATTCCTGTGCCATTTGTAGACAGGGAAGAACACCAAGGTGGGCAGCTCTGGGGCTCTTGAATTCCTGCCTACTGTCTTTAACCGTAAGCAAAACCTCTGACATAAAAGCAAGCTCACAGCTACAAGAAATATCTGCTGCATAAATTATTCTTGTTTTGTTATTTCACACCATGCCTGCTGACTGGATCCCAAGCTCTTTGTCTGTGTATTCCCATAACTGTCATGCTGCCGAAACACAAATCCCTTCAAAAGAGCTTCATAGCAAATAGCACAGAGCTGCTCATGCAGTCCCAGTGCTTTTTGTTATTCTCACACTGAGTTGTGTTCCCGGCATCTGGATGGTGATTTGCATCGTTCAGCAGGGACAAATTTGTGACACCAGGAGATGAGGCAATCACGTTCTCAGGCACAGGCTGCCGTCCCTGGATGACGTGGTGTCCCATGTGGTGTTTACCAGTGCTGCAGCCTTGCAAGCCACCATTGTTTCTTCGTTGTGAACATTGTGTACAGGGGTTCAGGCCTTGTGAGTCCAGTGCCAGGCGCTAGCAAAAAGGGAACTGTGCTCATCAGTGTAGGATACATCCTTCCTCTTAGCTCTGGGGAAAGGGAGAGCAGAGATGCTCCCACTGCTGGAAGGTGTCACGCTGTGACTCATCCAACACATCTGACTTGTTTTGAGAACCAAAGGAGGCACAGTGTTCAGTCACCCCTCCAGTGAGCCCAAGGTCCTGCTGCAGTGTCTGTTGTCTCCTGTGATTTGCAGGAGATCAGGTTAGGTGGCAGAGATCCGAAAGTGACATTTCAGTCAGTGGAGGTATTCCTTCTGAATATGAGTGTAACCAGCTGCAGCATGTGCTGTAATTCAAGCTGTATTTGGGGTGACATTAAGAGAGAAGAGCTCAAGTTCTTACTGATACTGAATTTTAATAACCAGATGCATCTCCTGTTTTTTTTTATTTGTATCCTGTAGCTCCAGAATCTTGTCGCCTCATGGTACTTCAGATATCAATATTGCGTAAATATTCGTTTTGGCATTTCTGAACCCTAACTCCTTAATATAAATTTCATATAACACATTTTTCCTGATTGTTACAAATTGGGTTGACATCCTGTTAGTCACCTCACGTTTACATGCTCTGAGAAGATACAGAAGCAGCGTGTTGTTTATGAAGTCTCGTTCCCATCTGACTTCTCGAAGATCCCAAACAAAATGGTTCAGAAGGATTCACTGGAGTGCTACAGGATGATGTGTTTCATGTGGGCACAGCTTGGCCTGCTCTGCTCACGGCGGGCCCAAGGCTGGGTAGCAAATCCAGGCGCAACGAGGGGTGGGTTATCAGGGTCTCACACCTCGTAAGGGGCTCCTGGCTGGGGACACGCAGCCATTGCCATGTGGGATCTGATGCCAGGGAGCAGGGACAGAGCAGTGGCATTGGGGAGAGGGGTACCATGTTCCCTCGCTGCCCTGTCCCTGGCAGGACCTTGCTGTTGACTGTGGTAGAGGAAATGTCTTCTCCCGCAGCCTCCTTCAGTTCAGGCTGAAATCACCTCCCAAGGGTGGTGATGTGGAAGTGGGGGGAGTCTGGTGCCTGTCCCACCCTGTCCAGTGCTGGCTGCTGCCTTCCTCACTGTGCTGACACCAAGCAAGCTGCAGGAGGGGCTTGAGTCCCATTTCCAGGGGGCAGAGATGATTTGAGATGGGACCTGGGACCTGTAGGGACATGAAAGCAGTATTGCTGCTTTTGGTCCTGAGCAATGTGTGCAATCCCTGACTCTCTCCTGCATGTCTGTGCATCCCCAGGGCCAAGGAGATCTCCTGAAGAACGCCAAGAACGAAGCCCTGGAGAACATGAAGCAGATCCAGCTGGCGTGCCTGTCGTGTGGACTGAGCAAAACTGGGAGCGGGCAGGCGGATGCCAAGGCAAAACGGTGCCTGGAGGCAATACAGGAGAAGGATACTGGAGATGAGAATGGGAGGCTGTGAGGAGAGGCAGAGCTGTCGCATTTTTCACAGATTTCAATAACTCTAAACTATTTTTTTAAAGCATTTAAAAATTCACACAGGAGTGCCCTCTACAGGGTATGATTGTATTAAAATCCTCACAATGTCAGTATTTTAATGCAGTTAATTTATCCAAGTTAAACTCTGGTAGTGAGATTTCTAATGAAGCCAGGCTGTCTGTATGCAAGTGCGTGTGTGTGCGCACATGCGAATCCTGTAGACACCCTTTCATGCATTACATTAGCCATTTGCTAATTTATTCCTTTGTCACCTTTGAATAGGCCTGTTCATTCTGAAAATCAAAACAAATTGAGAGCACTTGTATCAGTTTTGGGCTTTATTTTACTCTCCAGCTTTTATCATTTAACTTACAGGTTACATTACTGTTATGCTGTTTAAACAAACAAAACGCAGCAAATATCACTGACAGCTGTTCTTGTGAGGACAAAACTGGTGGTTTGCTGCAGACCCTGAAGGTGATTTTTAGTGAACAATTACAACCAAGTAAACAGAATATTAAATGTTCAGAGTTACTAGGTAGATTATCAGTAAATTTGAGGTGTATTTTTTGCTGAATTTAGCAAACTGCTCTTCAGGATACACCCAGACAGCACATACTAACGTAAGAACTAGCTAATTTAGTTTATTCCAGCAAAACATTGCTACCTTGTAGATCTGCAAGACAGCTACAGTCTTTGCTGATAGGCATTAACTTGAGTAGTAATGACCATAGCTAGTCAGCCCTGTAATTATGGGGAGAGCTGTGAATACCCTTCGGTGGTCATGAACTCTGAAGGTGACCTTCAGGCCGTTCTGAAACACCCAGTGGTGCCAGTATTGAAAGGAAGGTTTTCCAGATTTCACAAAATGTGAGCTTTAATGTAAGATGTGTGAGAGGTCAGGCCTTGCTTGCCACCTTCTGCGTAGATGTTGGCGTCAGCTGGATGAAGCAAGCAGGCTCCGGCCTTACGTTTTTGTGGTTAAGATTCATGCTGTGCTAGAGATTTAAAAGCAGGGCTGAAGAACTGCTACAGATGTAGTGTAGAGAAATAGCTTGGGGAAAAACAGGGTGCCAGCGTTTTTGTGCAGCAGCTACAAAATCCTGACGCATGTCATGTGTTTGGGGTAGTTCTGAGAATTGGCTGCCTCTTTGTGCCACTGTAGAAAGGAGACAGAGAATGTCCCGAAGCAATGCATCCTCATCCCTCCTGGTGTCCGGCCCACGTGTGCTCACAGCATTCATTTCAATCGTTTAAGTACTGTGCTTGAGTGGAGTATTTGTGTTACATTTAACAGGACTAAGTGTTTTATGGTTATAAAAAAAGACTATATTTATTTAAAGCATTGCTTTTATTTTTAAAAGCTACTTTTTAAATTAATTTGATTAACAAATATGCTAATTTTCTGAACAAAAAGTAATTGCTGAAAGTTTGATCATTGGAAAATCTTAACTAGCTATTGTGTTAAGTTATTTTTGACTTCTTAATAACACTATTATGTTCATGTTGCACATTACTGAAAGAGTAAAGCTATGAAACAACTTTGACCCATGATTTTGCAGTGATTTAACACATGATCCTGGATAAAGGTGGGTTAGAGTCGGTAAGTTGCTTGAAAGAAGGTCCTGCTCCAACAGCAACTGTGTTATTGCAAAGGTTGTAACTCAGGTGCCTCAAATACCATTTCAGTAAAATTTGCCATACTTGTTCAGATCTGGCCCTAAATCCTCTGTTTATCTCTCCCTTAGATCATGAGTGTGTATTCAGACTTCACTGAGGTCTGGAGAAGTGTCTTTTGTGTTTCAGGCAAGGCATAAAGCCCACATCAGTGGTGTAAGTGTGCATGTTCATATTTTGTCCTCTTGTGTTACCTTCCTGATTTCATAATGGGTTATGTTTGTACAAAAACAACACTTGGCCTTCAGTACTTACAGTTAGGGACAATGGAAACTGTTACCCCAGCATCACCAGCTGCAAAGGATCAGCCTTTGGAAAGCATCCTTGTCAGAAGGGAGAGGTTGCTTCAGGAAGGGTGAATTAAAATTTAAATCTAGAAATACCTTGATTTCTCAGTCTAAAAGGCTGTCCTAATGTCTGTACAGGAACTGCTGGCAAAATACCTTCTCTGATTTTAGGAACAAACGAACATGAAATTACAGAGGGAAGGGCTTGCTTTCTGTGCTCACATATACAGGGGCTACCACACAGCTCTCACTCTGGATACATTAGGAGAATCAGAAGTGGCTGGATGGAAATCCCATAGCATGCACACACACCTTTTATGCCACTTTTAGCATTCATGTCATGTCCTGTGCCAAGGTCATGCATTCTGTACCAAAATACAGGCAGTGGAGAATTTGGGGCACCCTGGATTGCCCCAAGCAGTTGGGACTATTCCTGGTCCTGGCACCCAGAACCCCACAGCTCCACCCTCCCTCCTCCACCAAGAGAGGGGCTGGCAGCAAAAACTCATCTCACCTTCCTCTGAGCTCCTTTGAAGTTGCTGGGAGTGGAAGTGAATGATAAAGTGGCAGTTGGTATAATAAAAATTCAGCCTTGAGGGAGAACACATGGGAAAATCATATCCAGCATCAGCAACAAACACAGACAGGGGACTGACTGCCTGGCCTTTTTGGGAAGTGTTTCATGGTGTGCCTGGCTTCTTGCAGTGGAACAACAGCCTTCTCTGGACCTCTGCTGGTACAATGTGCCTGATGTCCCACATGAATGGGTACATATTATCTGTATCAATTCTGTGGAAGTTATGTCAGGGAAGTGTTACAGGCATTTGCAGTTGCTTACAGCATAGTTTCACAGCTAGAAATCTGAGAAGCTCTCAGGGACTGGTGTGGGGAGGTGTCTGCCAGAAGGGAGCACAGGAGTGAATCTACCTGGGTTCTCTCTGCTACTGAGTCCTCCATCTTTACACTATTTGTTTTTCCTCTGTCATGCTCTCAACTGTAGGATAAGACTGATGATGTTTTCCTTCCCAGGCACAGATTAATTACACGTTTCTGGAATACCTTTGAGTTTGCTGTTGCTCTCAGGAGAACAGCCAGGCACTGTAACACCAGTGTTTGCCAAGTCCTTTGGCTGCTGGTGAACACAGGTGAAACAGCATGTGTGGGAAGGGCTGAGCCACCACACACTCACCACACCACTCGGTTCCTCCAGGGATCAGGGATACCTTGTCCATGTGCTTGTGTGTCTGGCCCCTACCAAACTGCACCTCTGGTCAAGTGTGGCAGAGGGGCAGCCACCTCAAAGGTGTTAAATTCCTGCAGGTTTCCCAAGCAGAGATGGGGCAGGTGGTTCAGAGAGGCCTCGGCAGCACTTCCCATGTGGCATGGGGCTACAGTGTGACCTGTACCTGTGAGGGGGTCACTGGGGCCCATGAGAGAAAGGTGGATGCAGAGGTTTCACTTGGATTTTGCTGCTTACATACATGCATGAAGGAATCCAGCCATGAAGCATGGGAAGAGGCTGAATTAGTTCAGCTGTTCACAGACCTGATTAGTCTTAAATCAGCGGGAATAATTTTTACCGAATTTCATGTGCTGGCATGACCAGCAGGACTTGACCCCTTTCCCCTCCCTTTCCTGAACTTGGCACATGTTAAAGCACCGTGCTGTTCTGCTGCTTTCTGTATCATTTTTCTTGTATTTAGTTCTCTGTTTTTAAAGAGATAATGCAAAGAAGGTGAGTTTTGTTCTTCCTTCTGAGATTCATCTCCCAAAATAGATTATCAGATAATTGCATGCATAGAGAGCACTTTCCTGTATGATATTCCATCTCTTCCATCTCTATGTTCAGACTAAAACATTAGGTCATAGCCTCCTTGGCATTGGTCCCACTCCTACAGGGATAGACAGCAGCCTCAGGCAGGGGACTAACTCAGAAAGCTTCAGAAAAAAAAGGTGAGGGGATCACAGGAGCAGTGTCTTCAGGTCTCCACCACTTGCTGTGGGGCTGAGCATGGTGGCCCTGGCTCCTATCTCAGCAGCAGTAGGTGAAGTACACATCCAATAAATCCAAGATTTTGTTCTTTTTGTCCCCTCTCCCTGCCCTGAGTAGGCGTGAAAATCCGTCGGTTTCCATAGCATTGTACCAGTAAAGCTGTCTCCAGGTTGCCACACCAAGCAAAAGGCAGTGTGTGTCCCCAGGCAGCTGGGCAGCACTGCTGGGGTGCGTGTCATGGGTCCAAAGCGTGAGTGCTCTTTGGGACTAGTCTGGTACAGTCCTGGCAGGTCGCCTTTGCACAGTCTCAGGCTAAGCAGTCTTGCATTTGCTTTCCACAGCAAGGCCTTGAAAAAATGTTTCCTTTTTAAAGTGGTGTTGAGGGCTTTGGGAGTTCAGTAACCAAGATGTAACTGACCAGGCCAGAAATGTGATGCAAATGCTGCCTCTCTCACCAGCTGTTCCTCTGCAACAGAGTACTGTGTGAACATGCCTCTGATCAAACAGGTCATGTTTTAAATGAGGATGTTACACTCTTTCTGATTATTTGAAACACTTTATGTATAAATTGCTTTTGCAGAAAATATTCATGGAGTAATTCCAAGAAAACGTGCAGACATCAAATTCTCAGCAGACAATGCTTGAGCAGGAGACAGTGTTGTGTTTGACAGCTGCTTGCTGTGCACAGTCCACACCACCCTCCTCTGGGAACTGGAAGAAAAATTAATGATTCCAAAGGCAAGTTTGAGTTACTGAAGATGTTAGAAGTTTTTTCCGTGTTGAGTTGCACAGCAGAGACTCATTCATTTATAAAGACATGAAAATAGTAGAATTGGGAAGCAAATGTGATACTTGAGGCCACAAGTGTGCTTGGAGAGGAGGTGGCATGTTGAGTATGGGAATGCTGGGTGTGAGGCTGTGCATGGGGGAGCACTGGCCAAGAGCCCAGGAGGAGCCATCAGGCCCCCTGCAGTGGCAGGAAAGGGCTGTTTGGCCAGGGAGCAGTTTGGTAACCAGTGGGGTTGGTTTGCACCAGCAGAAGTTTGCACAGACCTCAGTGAGGGCTGCAGGTGTGATGGCTGTGGCCATTTGTCCCATCCTGGACAAATGGTTTACTGAGGCTGTGCGAGAAACCCTCAGGGGATTGGAGAGTCCGTGGCTGCACCTCCGGGACGTAGCAGCATTCCCACCATTGGAGCACTCCTGGAGCTGGATGGGTTCACAGCACTGATGGCACTGGATGCCAACAGCTTGTCACTGTGGCCTGGTGTGTAGGAGTGCTGTTCACACCATTCTGGCTGCAGGTGTCAATCAGTTTTAAGTGACATCTCATCAAATCACCTCATGGCTCTGGCGTGCAGAATCACAAAACTGCTGTGCTTCAGTGACATAATGTGCCACCGAGAGCACTGTAGATATTTCTGCTTCCTATAATGTGTCAGGTGTTATTTTTTGTAATACAAAACTAATGATCTCTTTTGATCCAGCCTGACTGCCTGTAGTTCACCTTGGTGTCTGAGAAGGATTTAATCGTGAGTTTAGAAGATGGGAGGAGATTGAATGTGCTAGGTAAAGCATTAATTCTGGATGGCAGGTGAAAATAAGATACTAGATACACAGGATGGACATGAGGTTAGAAGCAGACGAAGACTAGGATTAATCTGGCTTGTTTGGAAGCACGTATGGGGAGAATGGAGGATAGAGATGAATTATTTGTATGCTTCCTCAGATAGTGTCTGGTGAACCAGCTACACATAATGCAATTAAAAACAAGATACAAATTATGGTTCTGACAACAGGAGCTGCTGTTATTATTTATGATGCTGATGGATGGAGAGGGGAGCTTTGCAGTTGCAGCATTAGGTGTGCCCTGTGCGGAGGAGAAGCCGAGTGCTGCTCCTGCTGTTGCCTCCCGCACCAGGCAAAGAGGGCAAAGTATGGGTTGCTGCTGTGCTTCATTGCTGGGTTCTCCCAAGGTGGAAAGTGAGTGTGCTGGAGGGGCAGAAACAAAGCCTTGAAGAACATACCAATGTTGGCAAGTCCATTGCTTGCTGGTGTTGATGTACGTTGCCTTCAGGATTCCCCGGCCCTGACTCAGCCATGCTTGGCTGGTTTGCAGAAGCGCAATGCTTGTACAAAGTGTTTCCAAAGCCAAGGCAGCACAGCTAGAGCTAAGCTGTGCCATCAGCTCCTGCTTGGACATCTGGTTTGCTCTTTTTCTTTGTGCTCCTTGATGGAATCTGAGCAGCAAGAAGGAAATGGTGCAGTACTTTTGGGCAGGGCCAGTGGGCACCCAGCCCATGGCCACAGGGACCCTTCTCTGGGATATGTGGGGCTGCCCATGGCTGGTGGCAGCTCCCTGTGGGGCTGCTCCCTCAGAGACTGCCTGGTGAGGCCATTTTTAAGATGCTCAGACCAACCACGGCATGAGGGGGCTCAGCTCCTACCAAAGCCAAGCTGTAATTTCACCTGCTGATGCTGTGTGACTACATTTTGCTGGTATCTTGTCTGTAAGTAGCTGGTTACCCACACAAACTGCTCTGCTGGTTCCTAGTGAGGCCCATCCCAGCTTCCCACTGCCCTGCCAAGGCAAGCAGTGTGTTGTCCCAGCTCCAGAGGGGGAGGATGGCATCACTGTTTCAGGATTGCCATTAGACTGTGGTGCAGAAACAGAATTATTCTGAAGGATTTGATGCATTGGCCAAGAAAACCATCTAGAGGTGTACAGCAACAGGCAGCTGATGACGTGGCAGGGTACCCCTTTGTCAGATCAGCTGAAACATTTTGGAAGCAGTTGAGTGCAGAATTGAATGTCATCAGAGCAAACAAAAAATGTTGACTCCATGACACTGGCTCAGGTTTGCAAACTGTGTTTGAGGTTGGCTTGGACTTACTTCGAGGCACATGCCCCTAGAGCAAGCGGAAGCTGATCCTGTGTTTCTGGAAAGCCTGCTTTGGTATATAGGGTCTGAGCAGAGGCAGGATGTGTGTGAGTGACTGCCTGCAATCCAGCAGGCTGGGGGAATCAGCAAACCCAGCTTTGTCTTTTTTGGTTACTGATTCTAACTTGATATTTCTTAACAAGGTGATTGCAATTAACCAGTAGCTGTGATTCAGCTGGCATTGTCCCCCTCCAGGTCTTGAGGAGATATGTTATGTGAAAACTGACACCATGGTCTGTCACACTCTTTTTGCATGGAGGCTGTTGCCTGGGGATTTTTTTTTTTGTTAATGCTTAAAGGTCATAATTACCATCAAATAAACACGAATATCAACAGGAAAAATGTTTCTACCAGGCATCAAGTTAAGGATAGACGAAAGTCTCCAGTGTGAAGTCAGATGACGGCATTTATGAAGACAGAATGGTACCAGTTTTGATTTCTCTCATTATTTGTGTGAATTTAGATGTGAAAATGGACTGAATAGTATTTATTAATGATGTGCGTGGGAAAGAGGCTTAGGCCTAGTGAGGAATTTTTATGGGGTAGCTTTGCACCTTGGGGCCTCTGGATCCCAGCTGTCCAGCAAGGAAAATACAGCTCATGTGTCCTTAGTTCCTAAGGGAGCAGGTAGCTCTAAGACCTGCCCTTTTTTCTGGTAGGTGAGCAGAGCACAGATAATACTCTGAGCCATATCCTGGGGAGGCTCAGACGCATCCCTGTGCAGTACCCTCCAACCACTGGGAGCTCCCCAAAAGGGGGTCAAGGGGCTCCTGCTCAGAGAAACTGCACAAACAGCAGCATCTCAGCCTGATGGGGAGGGCAGGGCGTCTGCTGAGCACTGTCTGGAGAGCGGTTCGGGGCATGCGGCTGCCGGCCTTGTGCGAGGCAGGTTTTCCCAGGCAGCTAAACCCTCTCGATTGTCAGTGCTGAAATAGATCCCTTTAGGCAGCCATTTGTCCCACCTGTTTTAGCTGTGCACTTCAGGAGAGGAACAGGTTTATCCCAACAGTACCTGTTGCATGCCATATCTTACAAGTATTTATAGTAGAAACCCTTAAAGGAAAACCAAACTTTTGTCTGCATAAAAGACAGCTGTCTGTGACAGCTTGCTGCAAGGTGTACACTTGAACACAGTCATGTGATGTATCTCTAGGGTCATTTTTTGGGTTCTTTGAGCAAGAAAATCCAAGGAAGCTGGTGGGTATTCAGGTTACCGTGCAAAGACAGGGGCAGATGCTTGCATGTAGCTGCTGCCTGCAAAGAACAGTTTTGTCATAATAAATGATTGAATCATGAAATGATTTTGCACATCTGCAAAACCAAAATACAGGGAGAATGGGTGGCTTTCAGTCTCACAGCCCTTGTGCTCACTGCCTCAGGCACTGGGGCCTGAGGTAGACTGTGGCTCTGCCATGGGGTGACCAGCTGAGAGAACCCCCTGTTACAAATGCCATACACTCCTATCCTGAGCCTGAGTCGCAGAGAAAGTCACAGGGAGGAAGTGGAGACCTGTCAGGAAGCTGAAGGAAACGCATCTTCTGGTGTGTGGTACTAACATTACAGCCTGGCCTGATGGGAACAGGACAATAATCTGCAAGATACTGAGGCAGGCACAAGGACAGTTTCCTGAAATTTGGGAGGTCAGCACTGGGGGTCCTAGGGTGTCTCTGCTTTCCCACATAACACGTTTCAGCCCCCACAGTGAGGCAAATTAACCTTTTCCCTGGGACTGGCTATGCTTTTACAGCACATCATGAATCCTCTATTTCCTGCTTCACTGAAAACAGTTCCACCTTCTCCTGGGAAAGGGAAATTGATTGTAAGAAATTCAAAGAACAAAAGCTGAGCAGGTGGCTTTCTAGATTATACACTTTTCTTGGCAAGAGCTGCTTCTCTGAGCAATGTGCCTGCCTGCAAAAGAGAAACACCAAGAGCACTCTAATTCCCTGGGACAGGAGCAGCAGCAGCTGGAGAGTGAAGGCTCTGCAGAGTGAAGCTGAAAGGATGAATCTGTTTAACTGCACATCCCATTAAAACTGGCGGCTGGACAGAAAATTGCCTCCAACGGCATCCAGAATGGCTGAGATGTCAGACAGGGATTTAGGGCCGTTGCCTGTGTGATTATGTCTTCCAGAGAGACTCAGTGGGGAGCACAGCCCTGCCTCTGCCTCCTGCCAGGGCGCAGGGTCAGCCCTTGAGCACGGACAGAGCGGGGCAGTAGACCTGGCACATGCCCTGCTCAGCACTGGGGATGATGCATGGGCACAGGGGAGCTGCCAGAGGGGTGTGAGCAACCTCTGAGCTCATGCTGTACTTTAGCAAGTGAATGTCTTCATCTTGGAAAAGGCACCTCAATCCTGTGAGGTCCCTGCTGAGCCTTTGGTTTGTGCCAGATGGCAGTGGAATAGGCTATAAAAGCACCATTTTTATAGTGCCCATTCAAGGAAGGGAGAGTTTTGTCCTCTTTAATGGAGGAGCTCCCTCTGGCCTCCTGTGGCTGGGACTGTCATTATTTTCACAGTATTGTACCCTGCAGTGTTTCTGCTTCCCGCATCCATCAGGTGGGGCAGCATGAGCTCCCTGGACACACGAAGGACATGGAGACAGTGCGGAGTTTGGCTAGTGGGGACCTGAGGTATGTGGCAGAGCAGGGAATCAAACTCCTCCCCAGGAATGCAGTGCAACTCTTTGCCTTTCCCATGCAGCCCCATCCTCTGTGAACTACCAAGTCCAAGGTAAACTTTTAACCGCAGGGTTAAGCTTTTCTTTAAGACAGATGAGAGAGAGATGGAGAGGGATTAAGGTAATTAATGACATCAGTCTGTCTTTCAAATATAGGTTGTTTTGTGAGTGATTGGACAGAAACTTCTGAAAGCAGAATTTAAGCAGGCATAAGATTAGCCAAGATTAGTAAGGATTTCTGCCTGGTAGCCTAAATCTAATATCTTTCAGTTAGTAATCCTTCTTTCAGGTCAATGAATCTTCTTTAAAGAAGGAAAAAATATAGGTTATCCAAGAGTTCAAGAGTTTCACTTATCATGTGAAAGGGATTTAGAACTGTTTCCAGTGCCTAAACTGCTTCCAACATTTAAGGGAACCTATACTAGTCTCTCAGAGGAAGCCACAGAGACATCTTCTCTTGTGCTATGCTGATGCTCATATGGAGAGTTGCCCAAAAATGCTTCAGGTACAGAATTTTCCTGGTCCCTTGATATAATGGTATCTGAGCTCATCATTTATGATGAGATCACATACTTTTTTTTCCTCAGAGATAGTTCTACATGGAAACCCCAGTCTGCATAGCCTGAGCACATGCTAGAAGTCAGCAAAGTCTGTGTGGACCAATGGCTGCCCTTTGCTTCAGTGAAACTGATCGTGTATCACACTGATGGTGGAAGTTTTGTGCTGAAGGGGAGCACAGAAAACCAAAGGTTTTGTGCAGCTGAAGCACTTTCCCACCAGGGGTAGGACATCCCTGCAAAGGGCTCTGCACTGGCAGTGGTGTGCTGTGAGCTGGGCTTCACGTGTGAGGTGCCTTGTGTGAGCCTGGGGAGGATTGCAAATGGCCTTCATGACTGTGTTCCACTTCCCAGTGGAGGAGGTGCGCCAAAGTCATGTGCCACATGGACCCTCACTTCATGGAAAAGAGGCTTCTTTAACTGTAGATGAACTGATGATCTTCAGGTGACTTCGCTTGACTGAGACAAGAGTGTCCTTTCCACAGAGCATACATGTCATTTCATCCCATAGGCATTTCCTTGGGTCATTTCTCTATTCATCCTGCAGGCTTGATCCCATTCTGTTTATTTGCAAGAGCTGAGCTAATGCTGCAGGTACTCCCATGCTGCAGCAAGCCTTCATTTAAACCTCACGGGCAGATATTTGTGTTAATGTGTCGGAAGTCAGGTTTGTGAAGGGTTACAATGTGAGCACAAGCAGTGACTGTGACTCAGCTGCTGTGCTGTAACTTGGTTGCCTGTTTGTACACCAAGAAGAAACCTAAGTTCTGTTTCCCCGTCGTTGAATGGTGTTCAACATGGACAACTAAAATAGCCTAGATTTGAAAATTAATTAAGATCAACATAATTAAGGCTAAAGTAGTTTTGTATATGAGTATCCCCAACAACATTTGATGCAGTTTAGCAAATTTCCCTTTAGTTCAGGCCTTTAGTTAATGGAGACTAAATTTCTTGTTTGACAAGCACTGAGCTGGTGAACTGCCCATGGTTTCAGGGCAGCTCCCAGTGGGTTAATGCACGGCTGCTGCTCAGCAATGGAAAACTGGCAGCAAGGTGAGAGAACAGGGCTGTTAACTAAAATAAAGAAATCCCTGACTGTTTTGTCAGTGTAATTGCTCGTACTTTGGTTGAGCTGTATGGCAGCGGTTCCTTTCCCAGCTCATCCCCAAGGCACAGATGATGTCAGTACCTCACTGGAAAATCAGCTGGTGCACTGCTGAACTGGGTGGCAGTGTGAGCACAGAAGGTTATTGCACAGTTAGTCCCCAGCAGTCAATGTGGTGCTGTGCTTTCATCACTCAAGTCTTGCCAAAAGGAAGAGAGGAACACAGGTGCTGGCTGGTGGTCAGGGCTCTCTCAGTTCACCACCCACCATTCTCCCTGTTCCCAACATCTGGAGAAGCCTGTCCATCATCGAAGAGTAGTGTCTCTCCCTCACAGAAAAGCAACCACTGAGGAGGCTGCAGCAGCAAGAACACAGCTTGGGGACCTGAGCCAGCCCATCATCACATCCAGGCATGTGACTTCCTCAGTGCCTCCGTATCCTCTGCCACCAAGGTGAGGGCAGTATCTCCCAGTCCTCTGTCAGGTGAACCTGGCTGCTTGCCATGACCTCTGGAGAGCACCTTTTCTTGCCTTCAGCTCAGAGGGAGGTTGGGGATAGCATAGATGCACCTCAGCGAGGAAGCCTTACTCTAGATTTTGTGGGGAAGCACATTGTTCAGCCTGGAGTTTCTGGGGTTTGTGCATTGCTCAGCCTGACCCACTGCTGAGCTGGCAGCCTGTCCCCTGCATGAGCAGCTGAGATATTTTCTGTGCTAGGTGAATGCTCTCCCAGCTCTGAAGGGGTTGTTCATCCCTCTGCTTGGTAAGGCTTTTGCACTTGTGTGTTCTTCTGAATCAGAGTTTGGTGGTGCACACCACTCAGTTGCTGCTACTGAAATTCAGGCAAGCTGGAAAGCCCACACCACATATACAGGTAAGGTGTGATAAAATGAGCCCTTTCTATGACCTATGTAAAGAGAAGTCCCAGGAATTGTTTTCCACTCTCTCTCTCAAATCATGAGGGCATATGAATTACTGCTGACTGACAGAGGGGAGATGAGAAGGGACACGACTCTCCTGGAGGCCTGGAGCAAACACAGTATGTTTTCATTCTGTGGAGAATAGCTTGTGCTGTGACTATGTGGAAAATAAGGCATGAATTTCTCACCTTGACTTCCAGATTGTACTGGTGAAGCCTTCCTGGATGAGGCAAAGCTGAACAAATGTGATTAGTTTGAATCCAACCTACCTTTTCATTGTACTCTGATGCAAACATGAAACCAGTTGTGCAGCGGTGGCATGATCTTCAGCCTGCTAATTTTTTCAATATTTATTTTTACATTGTTTCAGATGCATTTAAGGGAATATAATTTATTTACCACCCATCTGGCATCTTTATCTGAACTTAATATTCATCTGCGGTTTGAGTAAAATGAGTATTTCACACTTTAAATTATGCATGCACATTGTGAATGATGCCAGCAGTGCTGGCATCTCAGGCTCAAAGACCTGTGCAGTTACCTGAGTTTCACACATATTTTGGTGTTTCCTAGAAGATGATGGGAAATTTTGCTGGCCTGCCAGAGAGCCGTGCCTGGCTGCAGCAGACCATGTCCTGTGGGATGCTGATGGGGAGGCTGGCAGAGCTGACCTGTGCTGGGAACTTAAGAGCCTCCTCCTTGTATACCAACTGTGAGCCCTTTGCTTCCCCTTCAGCAACACTGGGCTTTGCTGCTCCTCTCCCACCTCCATTTTCCCCTGGTTAGCAATTTCCTGACTACTTTCTGGGTTTAATTCTCCCCTCTCCCTTTCCTTCTCCCCCAGTGAGCAAGGTGCTACTCCCTGGCAGTTGCCATAGAGATAAGAGCCTAATCTCTGCCTCTGCTTTTCTCTTCTGCCCCTCTGGCTGAGCCAGCTGCATCATCCCAAATGTGCCAGCCTGCCCTGCTCCCTGCCACATGAGCGGGCTGTCCTGCAGAATGATGAGCTCAGTACACCTGTCCTGGGAGGGATGGCTGAGCCATTATATTGTACTTCAGACTCCCAGGAAGTTGCACTGATTGGTGCAGAGTAGTGAAGGACACTGAATCTCATCCTATGCATGACTGGACCCAGTTTCCACTGGCTCTTCCCAGCTCTGTGCCTTTAAATCTCAATCCACCTTCTACCTTCAAGCTGCCAGGGACCCTGGTCTCCTTGGGTGCAATGGCCAGAGCAGAGTGCCAGTGCCTGTGAACACTAGAGTGCCATGAACCCCTGCTGGGTGGGGTGTGCAGGACAGAGGCAGTGAAGGAACAAGGGACATCACCAGGGTCAGTCCTTTCATTTCTCTCCCTCAGTGCCCTGGCTGTGACTTCAGGTTGCTGCAATCTGTAGCTGACTCACAGCAGCACTGAGAGATTCAGTGCTGATGACTGGCTGAGAGAAGAGAGGTAACTGGTTTTTCTCCCAATCTAATCTTACACCCCAGGGAGAAGAGATCATGTGGAAACAAAACAAAGTGCTGAGAGTTAATGTCCTCTGCTGACCTCATGAATATGATTATCTGAAAGGATAACTTTTTTTCTTGGCAGCTTTGTGCATGCTGTTCTGGGTTCAAAATGATCAATGTGCCTTCAAGAAGCTTATCCTAAATCCTTCTGACAAATTATAAATAGAAGTAATTTGAGCAGTCAAACTATACAGAAAACTTAGACTTTTTCCTGTTCAAAAGCTTGGCTGCTGGGAATGCACTATGCAAGATATTAATTTTGCCTTATACTTCCCCAAGAATATTTTCTGACAGAAGAGAAGCTTTGTTCTTTTGAAGTGCACTAGAAATAGCAACACGACCACTCCAAACTGAGTCTAGATTTGATCAGGTGCAGATAGAGGTATGGAAGAGCCTGTATTTTCCTCCTGTGTTCACAGACATTTAGAGGAAATATGTCTTTATATGGCAAAAATTAACAGAACGTCAGAGAACCTTGAAAAGTTCAGAAAAGGGTGTATATTTGAGCAGTTTCTCAAGCACTGCAGGATAAAACCTGTCCTGCTTCCACCTACATTGGACTAAAGGAGGGAGATTATGAACTGAGTGATACTCCTAATGTGCAGTACCAGTTAATTGTTGGATGTTACGGAAAATATTCTCTTTGTCACCTTCAGTAGGGCACAAGGGATTTGACTAGAGGTGGAATCACAGAGAGATGACTCTTCCCTGCAGAGACTTGGATGGAAGAGACTTTGACAGGGTAAATTAGATGCAGGACAAAGACCTTCTGATCACTGCTGGTTTCAGTGGGCTTATTTGAATGGGAAAACTCTGAGCTGAGGGCAAACTCTGCTGATGACTCAGAGTTGTGTATTGCAGTAAAGAAATTGTAGGGTTTTTATTTTCAGTACTTCTGAGATTTCCTGTTCCCTACTGACACCGCTACTAAAATGTTAAAAGATCTGAAGGGATGGAAAACAGTCCACTTGTGATGTTTGCTTTCCTGCTGAGCAGCCACTAGCAGGGCAATTTTACCAATCAGTCAGAACTCTAAGAAAGTTTTGCTGCAACTTTGTAAAATCTGACTCTGTCCTTCTAAAGAGGAAGCATTGCCTGTAGAGATCACACTGACTTGGCCCTCTGAAGCCTAAAGCTGAGTTTGAGATATCTCATCTTGTTTTGGGAAAGTGCCTAATCCTTGTCCACTTCTTTAAAAAGTCTGAATAATACTTTTCTAGTGAGGCTGGGCTGTTTCTGTTGCAAGTTCTTCCTGGCATTGACAGTACTGTATGTTTGAGGTCCTGCCACTACAGCATCTTGATATTGTCTGGAGAACTCTTGCTTTAACTGTAGGATAACTATAAAAATTGAAATGTGGGATGTTGAAAGTACAATACTAGTTCATATAAAAATGGATTCTGTCATCAAGTTATTCTCCAGGACATTGGATTGTAGGTCAAGACTATTCAGCTGTGTGCCAGCTGTCACTGCCTCAGGATTTCAGGCTCTTATTGCTTTTGAAGATTGCTGCTTGTCCTGTGGCTGATGGATGAGTGTTTGGGGTCTCAAAGCTGTCCCAGCAGCCCTTCTGAGCCACAGGATTTTAATATGAAATAGTAAAAAAAAAAAGTCATTACTTTCTCTCCCTGCTGACTAGAGAAAATAGATCCAACAGATAACAGCTTTGAGATAAGCCAGATGTGGATATGTTTTCCCCAGACCCAGAGCTTCAAACCTTGTGTTTGTGGTCCCAGCAGCTGTACATGTGCACGTGCCCTCTGGTGTGGCTGACCTGTTATCCCATGGAAGCAGCCACTGACTCCAGAGCCTGTCTGGTGCCCGGGTGGCTGCAGCAGCACCATGGTGGGAGTGACAGGTTTAGTGTTGCTACAGCGCTGCTGAATGATGTTACTGGAGCTGAAATAAAATGGAAGTGGCTGAAGCCAGTGGCTGCGCTGGCTGGGTGAAAGATGTTCCAGATGTCCTGATCACTGTGTAATTTCCAGAAATACATCTGTATTTCTTCTCCCACAGTATTCTGAAAAAAGCTGCAGGGCAGCAGCAAGAGACACAGGTGGCCAGCGGCTCCAGCACACCCTGGTCCTAAGGGGAAATCTAGTCTAAGCACATAAAAGTCTGTCTGTGTGCATCTGTGTCAGAAGCAGACACCAATTTTTTCACTTCTTTCTCATGCCAGAGAGGCTGCCTGCTCACCTGGCTTGCCATGAGCATTAGGAAGTCTCTGGGGCAGCCTGAGCACCAGCTTGTTGAGGCCTTGTTTTGGGAAACTCATCACGACCTCACCTTTGCAGGTTGTCATGCCTGTGGTGTCACTGCCCCCACGATGTGGTGCTTATGGACAGGGCCCAGCAAAGCTCTGTGGTACTGTTTTCCTGGCTGGATTAGCATGCACAGCATCTCTTTCTTCCAGAGACAGATCAGAAAGCAAATGAGATGAATTTACTGATGATATTAACACATCATCAGTAACCAAACATACAAAGGAAGAACATAGTGACTTCAGTGGAATTCATCTGACTGAAGCCAAGGGTGCTTATACATTTCAATTTCTTCTTCTTGCCAAGATATTGTTTGCAAAAAAACCCAAAACCAAAAGGTTACATTTTGAGCATAAACTCGGCCTTGCTTTAGGGTTGGAGGATCCTGGAAGTTTTTGTGTGTGTTTGGTTGTTTGTTTCTTCTTGCACTGATTTCCTGGCTATTCCTGCTTGAAAGCTTTACTGGACAATGAATCGTTTTGGCTTGCCTGCTAGAAAACAGATCATCACAAGCAAAATATTTCATGTATCACATTTTGCAGACAAACCAGAAAAGAATTTGGATGCTTCCCTTCCCCTGAACTTGCTCCCAGATCTCAGGGGCCATCGTATTCAAGCAACGTGGCAGAAGCCTGCATTGCAGTGACTCCAAAGAAGCCTCAATAAGCCATCTTTATTAAATACTGGGCCATACTCCAAGGAGAAACCTGAGCTATGCTGCCTTTGGGCGCAAAAGTTGTGATGGTTCTGTTTCATGAAGGCTCCCATAAAAAGGTTTGTGTGACCAGGTATGCAAGGCTCAACACTGATGTTAAATGGACCCTTTGTACATGATGTTTTATGCCCCAAAACCCAGCGTATTTAAAGGCTGATTGTAACAATAACCTATCCCCTGCAACAAAAATATTGGACAAGATGCTGGATCAAAGTAATCTCTTGGACCTGATTATTTAAAAGTTTTCCTTATTTTGAGACCACTGAGTCAGAAACGAGCTCTTCCTGAGCACGCTGTGCACTCAGCAGCTGGATGCCCATCACATAAGTAAAGATTCTGGTGCTGTTTCAGGAACTCTGCTCAGCGCTTGTTTCCCGGGAGAGGTCTGAGGCAAGATGTTGGTGACCTTGAAGTGTGACCTAACCCCAAAAGCTGAGATCTTTGGATTATCACTTTCTAATGGAATATTGCAGTGAGGTACCTGGAAACAAACCTATTTTAATTGTAACAATCCATAAAATCTTGATGTCTGTCACTAGGGTGTGCCATGCTGTTGATTGGGTCACCACAATGTCTAAGCCTGCTCTCTGAGGCAAACTTCCTCACTAGAGCAGAGAGAAGTCTTGTCCTGAGGTCGGGACCTCTCTGGAGGCCTGAGAGTATTTGTCCTCAGCCAGGTGGGTGGCTGGGCAAAGCTGTGGCCTGGGAGGCCCCATCTGCCATCAAATATCCTCAGCTCACTTGTGCTAAATGAAGAGTGCCCTTGTGGCCAGGGTAGAGCTGGGCTACAAGCCATGGGTTTGTGCACAGAGCAGGCCAGGCCTAAGGCTTGGTGAGCTCAAATACTCTCCTGGGGCTGGCCCTCATTCTGCAGCATATGCGAGGCATCGCTCCACAGCTGCAAAGGGCACATTGCACCTGCCTCCCCACTCAGGGCTGGGTAGTCTCAGTTTCAAGACCACTGGGGTTTGAGTATGAGGCTGGTTCTTCAGAGGCAGCATCTGTTCTTAGCTTTATCTCAAAGTTTTGTGCAAATTCTCTAGCAAAAGTAAAGTTTCGTGAGGAAAGTCTGTCCACAAATCAGCAGAGGTGGTAAAAGGGAGTGGGTAGGAAAGAAACTTGCTCACCTCCAATCTATTTTAATTATATGTTGTGAAGCAAAGGGATTTTAACTATGTTAATCAAGTATCCTCAGAAGAATAGATCTGCATGTTTTGTCTTCAATAACACTAGGGTTTTTTCACTTTTCTATAGGGAATTAAGCTGCTCTTTCATGAGGTGGATCTGGGGCAGTGTGTGCCTGTGCCCCAAATTCCTGGTAAGGGGAGAGGAGTTATGTAACAGGCACGAGGAGATCAAAACTCCTGCCATGCTGGGCTCACTCAATAAAAATGGTATCAGGGGAAAAGACATGCCAAATTAGGCTTAAATAAACAGCACAGAGGCAGTGGACCTGAATGACATATGGAAGGGTTACAGGGAAGACGCAGTAATTTTAGTTGTGATTTAACAGTTTAAAGGAGCAATGGCAGATTAGGGGTAAATCCAGTGTTCATCCGTATGTTACAAACATCTGATTATTTTCATTAGAAAGTTTTTTCTTTTACTTTTGTTTTTTTTTCTATCCAGTCTTAGCTGCCTGGTGTGAAATCTGGTAGCGTGTGTTGGATCAGAGCACGTTCCCACTGAAACCCAGTGTAAAGGCTTCCAAAGGCTTGTCAGTTTTCCAAGGTCTAGTGAGCTTCACAAATATTTATCAAGCAGATAAGCTTTTACGGCAACTCATTCTAAACTATTGGAGTTATTTCTTGGAAAAGATAAATTTTGTTAAGAAAAGAAACCCTCTTAAAATTTCCGAACAGATAGCACTCCAATGACAAATAGCCTCCTAAATGTCCAGCATAAAAGGGAAGAATAGCATGGCATTTGATTTCCTGAGTGCTAAGAAACTAGCTAAGAACAACAAATATTGTCCCTGTTTGATTTGAAATGGAGCCACGCACATGCTGGCACTCCTGTGTAGTCCTTGCAGTTCTGCAGTGTTTTCCCACCATGCTTGGAGCCTTTGTACAGGCAACGTGTGTGTGTGCCTCCGTAGATATTTGTAACGACCCAAAGAGGTTCACACTGCTCACCTTCCCCCATTCCTGACATAGCTATAGATGGGCTGTAGCTCCTTTCTAAAACCTGCTTCATTTTACCAGGTTTTTCAAGAGTTATTCTGTTGTATCTGAAAAACAAGAGGAAGACTATAGCCTATCTTATATTGTTCATGTGCACACTACTTTTTGGCTTTCTCAGAACTTGGTGTAACATAGTTTTCATTGGTCAGATCCCCCTCTCTTTCTCAAGCCTAATAAAAGCCAGCTATAAATCAGCCATGCATTGCTTTCACAGTGCTGGGGCACACACAAGAAAGGGTCTGATGGGCAAATGTAGTTGGTAAAAGGCCAGACTAACTTGAAGGAATTCCAAGTTAAACAGAGACCCTTTAACAAATTTCCACTGGGCTCTGACAAGGTTAGAGCAGGATGTGTGAAGGGCAAAATAATCTCTCAGCACTCAATAGGAGCAGAAGGTCTATAAACTCTGGAGGATCATTTGGCATTTCTTGCTCTTTGCCTCCCATTTCTGGTCTGAAAATTGTCAAGGCCCCAGTCTCTTCTGAGCCTCATCACTGCAAAAAGACATTCCTCCCCGGCAGTCTTATCTGGCTTTGGAACACAAGGATCTGCTGGAAATGACCCTGGTGTCCCTCAGTGGTGATACGCTATTTTACACTGATTGCAGTGTTTTAGTGTTCCCTGTGAAAATGAGAAAATGCCCACTTTTGTTAAATGTCAGTATTTTCAGAGGTGTGGGAAGAGATATCAAAGGACGTGGAGAGATAGGAAAGAGAATGTTGCTTGCTTTTTCCTTTAGGATGGGGATAGCTGAGTCTCACAGAGGTGTTCTGAGTCCTACCACTGCTTGGAAATGAAAACCAAGGCTGGAAACAAAGGCTTGGCTATAGCAACAGTGCAGCTGGGAATGCTCATTACAAACTGTGTGTGTCAGTATGGTGGTGTGGAAAACTCTTCAGTACTTCTACTACCTTCCAAGGACTCCTATCTTCCTTCCCTCCTCTTGGCATGCTCTTGCAGTCTGTTTCTAGGAGGCCTTGTACATCCTGCTTTGTTTGTTCTCCTACTTCTGGCCCTTGGTTCTTCCATCAGCTGTTTTCAAACAACATTTTTGCCACTCTAATACACACTAGACATCTAATTTTAAAGAAGAAATGATCCCAGATGCTCTTCTGACTTGCACTGTAATACATTTTTCTTAAACATCAGCTTGATTTTTAATCTTCCAAAAGTGATGTAGCACTTTGGAAAAGCAGCCTCATTTGGGCCTCCTTTACCTGCTGTTTCACATTTCTGTGATGAGAATTACAAGTAAAATCACATTTCAAGGTCTTTAATTATCATCTGAAGGTTAACACCAAGGAGTCACCCTCTGCATTTCCTTCAAATCTTAGCAGGAATACTTGGCTCCTGTGCACATCACAACTTCTGTGCTATATCAGCTATTGCCTGGTTGTTACTGAAACCATAATAGAAAAA
The DNA here is from genome assembly GCF_009650955.1 of Corvus moneduloides. NCBI lineage: Eukaryota > Metazoa > Chordata > Aves > Passeriformes > Corvidae > Corvus > Corvus moneduloides. Next base: position 11,104,686 of record NC_045482.1, read on the forward strand.
TCACTTGGTTGGAGGTAAAGCTAAGCTGTGATATAGTGATGTGTCACTTGGAGTTTCATAGGGGAGCCCTTGATAGAAAGCCCTGTTCAGTGGTGTAAATGCTCTCAAAATTTGCTTTAGGAGACTTTCTTGTTTTCTTTTTATCAACTTGAGAGAAGACAACTTACGAAGAATTTGCACAGGAACTCAGACTCTCAGCCAATAAATATTTGCATGCTCCCAAGTGAAAAGCAAACTGGCCTTTGCCGGACGGGTTGCATGTGACAGGGACAGAGTTGTGTGGAGTGCTGAACTGCTGGGGAGGACCTCTCGGCTCTGCAAGGCTTTTAGTTCAGCTGGCAAGTGAGCCCTGTTGGCCAGTGGGGTGCTGGCATGGCAGAGCCACCTGCACTCGTTGGGCCAAGCTCATGAAGACTGTTTCATTATCTGAAAATTGAGTCTGTGACCAACTGAACACATTGAGCTCTTGGTAGTGAATAAAAGTATAAACACCCTGTACAACTGGCCAGTTACTCCCTTATATCTTTCCTGGAGATTTCTTACCAGAAGAGCCTATTCACTTTGCCTTCCTCAAGGAAATTTGATCCTGTGCATCTTTAATCTGCTCATCTGGAACTGTGACATCCAAGGAGATCCATTGTCTTTAGATAGATCTGTATATGCCACTTCTGTAAGTATTTTCCATGCATACTTTAAGATCACATAGCAGGAAGAGCACCATTTTCTCCTTAAACCCACTGCCCAACAACAGACTGAGAAACCAACACACTTAAGGTCCAGTGCTCTGCCTCCTTCTCTCTCATATAAATAGTGCAAGATTTTCTGTGAAACAGAGCAAAGCTTAATTTCTAAACCTGTTTTCCCTCTGTACTTTACCTCATCGTAGATTGCCACAGGCTCCTCCTGGGCCTGGCCTGCCACTTCATTATAAGTTTGACTGCCAACATGGTGGAAGGGCAGGGAAGAGGGTTGTAGCTGAAATAAGCCAGACAGTAATTAGACAAGCAGTGTTGCTGACCAGTGTTACTCATCATACTTGCTATTACTTATTGGCTTTGCCTGCAGGATGTGATGGAGATGCTGGTCTAGCGTAGAACAGCTTGAGCATTAGAAGCTGTGACCAGCTGATCACACCAAGTGATTGCCTTTGTTTGGACACCTCAGGTAGTTCATTGGGACCTATTTCTCCATAGCTCCACTTCTGACCCTTTCTCCATGGCATTGTCCTGTCTCTAACCACACATTTCTTTCTGCTTGGAATAGCAGAATGGTGTTTGGTTCTGCTTATGCCTCATAAAACACAGAGATTCTAGACCCAAGGGTTCTACTGTGATAGCCATAAATGTTCTTACTGGAAGCCACATTAAACCAAAGGTTTTCCATGTGTTTGAGGTGTGACTGTCTGGCTCTGCTTCTAGGTTCAATATGAGCACAAGTCCTAACCTGCTACTATGTTGTTTGAAAACAACCACCAGAGACTCTTGGGTGGATGCCAAGAAAGGTCATTGCTCGCTGTCTTGAAATGCAAAGGCAAAGTGGGACGGTATGAAGGTATGTGATTGCCAATGCAATAGTGATAATGTGGAGTTACAATCAGTAAAAATGTACTCATGTATTGCTTTTTTGATGGTTGCACCACACACATGCAGCATCCACTGGATGCCAGTAACTCCTGAACATCTGACTTTACTGTGCCCAAGGAAACCAGACCTCCTGTAACTTCTAACTCCCAACAGTGTGGCAAATGCAATTTGAACCTTGCTAGGTCATGGGCTATTTGCATTGTTCGATCTTATCAGACACAAGTGTGATGCTAAGATCCAAAGAGTGATGGCTTTTTCCTTTAGATACCAAAGCTAAATATTCCAATTGTGAGAAAAAAAAAAGCCACCACTTTATATGTGTGGGATGTCGTTGGTACTTTTTCTGTCTCCTACCTGAACTCAGGTACCTGAGGGTTACTTTTTTCTTGTTGATTCATTTTTCTCAGCTGAATTTACAGCATCTGTGCTGAGCCCTTATGGCTTGATCCAAAATCTGCACAAAAGGATAAAATATTTTTAGAAGACTTCTTTTTAACTTTAATGCCTGTGGTGTCTTTTCCGGAAGAATTTGCACTGATTTAGTAGCATGACTACTATATAACATGCTATAACTAGCATGACCTACCTAGCTTTGTAGAGAGGTGTATTAAAAAGCAAAGACAAAATTGCATGGTCTTGGGGAAAAGAAAACAGAATACACAAGAAAGCTGAGAAAACTTTGTTTCTTCCCCATAATATCAGCTGGTTTAATAAGAAACATAATTTTTCTGAAACCTCAGCCTTGGATATAATCACTGCAACCTTACAGAACAAGACACACATTACAGCAGGATGTCTTGAAACATCCTTTTCTTTGTTTATCTGTAGTATCCCTGGGAAGAAAGAAACCTGACCTTCATTTAAAAATGAATCATTGATTAAGTGTCTGAGCAACAGTTTAAAAAAAAAGAATAGAAAAAAGAAAGAAAAAGGCACAGCAGATACGTTGATGACTAGTCAAACAGCAGAGAGCAGAGTCGCTCTTGCCAGGCGTGCATCATTCTAATGTCACTCTGTTGTCCCCCAAAGGATCAATGTGGTTTGTAGATGTACACAAATATTGGGGAGTGGCAGACTCTCTTACAAATACAGGCCCTCTCACCTCTTTGTTCTCAATACCTGTCAGCCCGGATCAGCAGGGTATAATGAGCCCTTTCAATACCTTCATTTTTCTCTTCCATTTTAGGGTCGTCTATTTAAGCCTTCTTTTGGTAATGTGATGCTAATTCTATTATAAATCAAAATGTTGACAGGTGTATGCTTCCTCTGTAGGTTTAGAGCTTGTGGGTGAATAACATGTCTGTGTGCCACATTTAGCTTTGTGCTTTGCTGGAACAGTCTGTTCCAACAAATCAGTTTTTTTCTCCTAGACCTCACCTTTCTGGCCATATGAAATGCAAGCTGCTTGCTATTTTCATATCTTGCTCCTTTAGAATGAGCAAATTTTTTTCCTCCCACTGTCCCACCTTTTCTACATCTCTGTGATCCTTCAAGCAGGAAAGGGATCTCTTCAAGCCAAGTGCTGTGCTCGGTTGCTGATGTGTATTTAGGGTAACTATGGTGCTCTAGTGGCCCAGGGTCCCTGGAGGAGACCAAGGAGATGGTCATGGTTCCCAGGGAACTGAGAGGCATTGAATTTGCATCCTGTGTTTTGATGCCAAATCCTGGAAGGAGAGACTAGGCATTTCTTAATGTCTCTGTTTTCTTGTAAGCAGGAGCTGCAGTTGCCATGGATGTGTTTTGAGATCTTAAATGGAAGGGGAATAGGTTGAGAAGGCACATGCCATGGTGTAGCCTGTGCACTTAGACCATGGTCTCTTCAGGAGCTGCAGCCAGGTAGGCCCAAAGTCAGCAATGTGAAGTCCAAACTTGTCTACAGAATGGACAGAAGGAACCTGGACAAACAGCAAAGAAGGACTGGTTGAACGTGATTTGTGAGTGCCAACCAGCAGTGAATGCTGCTCAAGAATCAGGAGTCACTGGACCTGCTGCTCAGCAGCAACATGCAAAGCTACTCCCATATCCGTCCTGTGTTGGGAGCAGACCCCAGTCCTTGAACTACACCCACTGTCTGCTGCTACTGGAGCAGAGAGCAGAGTCATGTAAAAAGAAACGGCACATCTGAATTTCCTCTCCCTATTTATAGTTCTGTTCAAGGGAACACAACATTTTTCCTGGAAAGGAACAATCTTAAAACTATTGGGTGGAATAAGAAATAGCGCTTCCAAGCTATCTCCAGATTCAAGTGTTGATGTGGGAATAGATTTGGACTAAAAATACCCATTGATTTAATTTTTGGCAGGCAACAGGCAACTCCCTGAGGGACAACATAGGTAGCTGGGGCTCTTGAAGAAGTGCCTGCAGATTTGATCTGGGATTTGTGCAGCTGGATAGACCATCAGAGGTGTACATACTACTGCATTTTTCCCAGTAACACCAGACTTTTTGGTGCTTAATGCTCTTCTGTAATGATGTTTGAAGTTGATGTAGAATGAAAAATGTCCCAGGTGCCAGTGATGACTCCTTGCTTTGGAGGATGTTGGCTGTTAGCCCAGCCCAGGCCACTGGTTTCAGATGAGCCTGGAAGGTTTCTGTTTTAATTCAGAATTGTGCTTCCTTCGGCACAAATCATTACAAAAGACATTTTTCTGTTGGAGAAACACGCAGTCCCTGGCATACTCTCCTAAAACTCTGCTTGTGCTGATCTTTCTTCTTTTCTTCTGTTACCATGCATATTAGGCAGGCACTTGAAACGTCTGGGCTCTCAGTCATCAAAGATATCCTGGAATCTTTTAGGATTGTGGTACATCAGCAAGGACCAAATCATTTAGGGGTCCTACAGACACCATGTGTCCCTGAGTGCCTCTTTCCTCCATCTCCCCAGTGTCCTTTGTGATGTGCTCGAGCCATTGCTGCAGCATCACCTGGTGCCCCAACCCCATCACCTGTCTGTGCCCCACTTGGCTGTGAAATGGTGACATTGGGGCTGGGTTCATCCCACAGCCGCAACTGCAGCCTCAGCTGGGTCAGCATCTCCAGCATCACCACCACGTCCCAAAGGCAAGGACTCCAGGATCTGGGAGGGTTGAGGATCCTGGCAGCTTGGCTACTGATGACTCACAGAGACTCCCAGGACCAAGTCATTTGGGGATGTTAAGGACCCCACTATCTGGGGCACCCACCCCACCTCTGGGGACTCAATGTGTATCTGCTTATAGAAAAACAATATTGCAAAGAAAAAGTGATCTTAGTGAATATTTCTCTGAGTGCCACATACAGTATATATTTAAATTGACTCACTGCATTCAGTAACAGGTTTGCCAGCAAATGGACAGTCTTCTGTGTGAAATAGTTCAGTTCTAACAATTAAGGATCTGTCAAATTTCCAGCAGATGAATAGTTATTTAAGTAAGCGAGGATATATGTCCTGCACTATTTAATATCTAATAAAATTATTTTAATGAATGTGTGACCTAAGATTAAGGCTGCTAATTTAATCACTGACAGCAGAGTCTCTCTGTGTGGAAAATAATGCTTTTGCATTGACACATTAATTGTTGCTAATTTTTCCATGCAGTTATTTTAAATGCAGAGATCCAAGAAACTCCATTTTCCTGGAGGCAGGAATAAAACTGCAAAAGCTTTAGAGGAAGCTGGGCAGGGAGCTGTGGTTCTGACTTTCTGACAGAAAAAAAAAGGTCATTTTGGAGGGGAGCAGAGTCTGTGACTTTTTATTGGAAAAATCAGTCAGGTGGAAAACTCTTGATCAGTCATCCCAGTTGCCTCAACGAGTTCTGAACATCTCACTTCCCAGTACCCAGTACCAGTTTCAGGTGTTTGGGGAGGAACTGTGGCTTCTTACTGGCCAGTCCTGCACTCCCAGCACACTGATTTCTCCAAAACAGATTGTATGATTTTGTATGAGTGCTGCATCTGCTGCATGTTAAGTTAATATTGTGTGTACTGGTGTCAGGAGACAGAAAGAATAAACAGCCTCTAAGCAGACAGAAGGCTATATTTAGGTCTAGGCTGAGTATGCCCTCTGCCTGCCAAAAGCAAAAAATCCAAACCCAAATGCCTCTTCATTTCCTGCTAGAGACTTACATACAGTTTTGTCCTCCCTGTGTTTTAAGACTTTCAAACATGGTTTCAGCCTTGTGTCAGGCAGCTGCTCTGTGACAGCTCCAAGACCACATGGTGTGACTTCCACGCTGTCAGGGCCATGGGGCACTAACAAGGGCCCTCCCTGCCCCTGCCCAGCCTCCCCTGGGGCCTCTCCTCAGCCCAGCCGTGGGCCAGAACCCCACTTGAGCCCCTGCACCAGTGCTGCCATAGGAAGCTGATCTCCATCTTGGTGTAGCCATGGCTCTTGCCAAGCCCAGTTCCATCCCCAAGGCCCTGCCCAGCCATTCTGGGACTGTGTCTGATCTTGGTTTCCTGCACCAAGTCTGAACTTGACCCTGGGGGTGCATCCTGGCCTGGCCTTGTCCTATCCCCATGCCCAGGGAGTTGCTGGAGCTGCTCCCAGGCTTCCCTGGTCCTTGGCTGGGGTGGTAGGATAGGTCCCCCTGGGAACACCCACTGTCATTCACAGTGCCCTGACACCACCACACAGGTGGTGTCCAACCTTCCAAATGCCACCCCTTTCACCATTTCAGCTGAGAAAGATTAATCCAGAGTGGGCTTGGGCTAAAGTGTACATGAAGGACTTCTGTGGTTCCTGCTTTATGATTTTTCACCAGGAGCACAGGACTCCCCTTTAAAGAGGCAGTGTGTCTCCGGGAAGCAGCCTCTGTCATGGTGGAATATAGAGATTCCTGAGTTAGATTTAAATGAAAGGCACTGGATATCACAGAGGAATCCAGCTGTGGGACTCAGCATGGGCTAAATTTATCCTGTTCTCTGCACTCTGCTGTACCGTGGTTTAGAGATTTGACAAATGGTCTACAGGTCTGAATATTTCAGAAACAGCCTGGCATTAATCCCAGGTTCAAATAGGAAGTAAAGACTGCCAAAAGACATTGGGAAAAGAAAAAGAGCTGCTTGTCACCAGCACTTAGAGGACTTTAGCCTTTTAAGAGGAGATTCGGAGCTCCTGATGAGAGCAGACTTTCATAAACTGCATTCTAGTTCTACAATTGTATAGCCAGACTGGATCTTTTGTTCCCAGAACTTCTGAAGTTGCTAAAAAAAAAAAAAAATCAGTTATTGAAAGCCTCTTTTTTTCTTCCCTTTTGCCAAGACTGATTCTCCTCAGTAATGCTGAGCCTGTATACACTGCTCTATCAGGAGGGAAACTGCAAGTTATCATGAAATGGAGAACCACAGCATACACCTTTCTGGGGAAGACAGTTGAAGAGATAGGACTCCTTCCCTGTGCAGACTACGGGTAGCTATCAGTGGAAAACCACCTAATCCATACCCACAAACTGGAAACACATTGTAGCATCAAAGTCAGGTTGCTCAAGTCCCATTTAATGTCCAGCACAAAGTAATGCTTCATGACCTGCTGTTTCAGAAAAGGATGGTTAAGTTAGATGTTTCAGTACATGACTATGCCTCACTGGGTCATCTGTGTTTTGAATGCAGCAGGTTCTGTTGTGTAGGCACACATATATATGGTGTATATGTTAGCGAGAGAAGCTAGGGGTGGCTAACTGCTTCCACTTCTCATTTCTATGAACTAGACAGGCATCTGTGTCATTGCTTAACCTCAAGCTAAGCATACAGTAAATACTGGATGGTGGTATTAGAAGCTTTCTACGCAACTCACTGGAGAAGTAGCAAGGAGTTTTTCCACAGCCAAATGCTTATTTCCAGTATCCAGCAGAATGCAAGTCTCCTGGATGAACTGCAAATTCAAAACTGACGATGAATGACCAAGGGAATGATACAATTTCTTTAGCTGGCCAGGTAAGACACGGTCTTTGAGTAAAAATGCTGCTTTGAATTAATTGTCACTTAAATGGGTATAAATCAGGAATTGCTTGTGTAAATCTTACATCTCTACTTCACCTTCTGGTAAGTCTCATGGGCTCAATGGTGATGTGATCTAATTTAAAATGTCTTTGAGTATTTATTCAGAATGAGTTTTACGAGAGTGCTCTGGAGCACTTCTCATTTTGAAAGAAGAAAGTAGATTTAAAAAAAGAGGTGTTTTACAAGGAAAAGTCAAGGCAAGAACACTCAGCATGAAGGTCTGGTTAGACACATGCCAGTGTTTAATCCTTACTGTTCCTAATCCTTCAGGCCAGGCTTGCAGCACTGGGAGCTTTTTGGTTCTTGCTCCTGGACATACTGACTGCTAAGAGGACAGAGCAGCCCCAGTCTCCTCATTTTGTGTTGGCTTAATAAGAACAGTGTAAAGGACAAGACACAGCATATGTTAAATGTATATGCCTGTGGGCTACATATGCCATGCAGCTGGAAGGCTGCTGCCTTATAGGAGTAATAAGTAGTATGACCAAGAAACAACCATTATAATCAGGCATATGGGCAGCCAAGTGAGTAATACTGCCAGGAGGAATGCCTACAGTACAGCAGTCGTGAAATACTGATTAAAAAGTCCTAAAGTGGCTGCTTTCCCCTGACAAGTCATTCCTGCTGAAACAGGCATCTTTCCAGGCTAATAGTTTCTAAGTGCACTTTCGGGCTTATACGTTTTGGATGTCTTTAGCTGAAGTGGGTTTGTTCTTCCTGTCTGTGTGTGCAATGCCTCCGACCATAACCCATCATTTCAGCTCATCATCACCCTCCTGGGAATCTTGAGTTCCTCAAGAGAACTGATTGGAAACCTCCCCTCATGCATCATTTCCCGGACAATTCAATTAAAACCTAAATAAGATAAGCTTTCTTATGGTAAAGAGAACACTAGATGTGTCAGCTGCTTTTCTTCTTTTTGACTTCTTTTTTCTTTTTTTTTCTTCTCCTCATCCTTTTTGTACGCAAAAGGTGAGGATGAAATCGGCCTCTATCAGATACTGGCTGCTGTTAAAAATAGACATCTCCACTAAGATGTTTTGGGGCATGGGGTATTGCTGGCAACCTGATCAAACCTATCTCTTTGGAATTTTTGCTCTCCTACTTTTCTTTTTTTTTTTTCCAGTTACATGAATACATTTTTGCTCAGAGGTTTTGTTACTTATTTTAAATGAACTCTTGGTACAGTAGTACCAGCAACCTAGAAATGATGCAAATTGTTACGCGAGGGTCAACAATGAATATTATATATTCTATATATTTAATTTAGCCAGCGTTAGAGCTTTATCCCAATAATATTTGATCATTGTGAGTAAAGCCATGTTAATAATATTTAAGATAAAATGGAAAACAGAACTTAGTAACATTCCTGTTCTGCAAAACCATGTCTGCTTCAAAACAGCTTTAGGATCTTGACAGCATCTCATTCAGCACAGATGTATTCATAATATTGCTGTGGGCTCCTGAGAGTTATTCTGCTGCACTCAAGGGCATTACTGGTTCTAGTTCTGCCTGCAGTCTGCTCAGCTCCTCACTACCGAAAGTGTTTGTCAGACTTATTTTGTGATGTATATGGCCTTTTGAGGTCTCCAGTTAAAAGAAGCATTAAATCTACAAGACATTCTTAGCTGTTGACATCTACAAGACATTTTCCTAATCAAAAGAAGGAAGTTCAGAGTATGGTTGTTATTACTGCTCCTGTTCTTTTTTAAACTTCCTTATGGTAATTGTGCCAAATGTCACTATTTGAAGAACATGAAGGAGCTGATCAAGTTAAATTCCAAGATTGCTTTGTCATCATAAAAGGGTAAGGAGTGACTGCAAATATTCTTTATGAAAAACAAATGGAGGGCCTAAGTTTCTTTTCCCTGTTTTTTCTTGAGTGGAGTAAATCCCAATTTGTGGTGGCAGGTATGAGGGAAGGACAGGAATCCTAGGCAACAATCCAGGGGAAAATGCATGCCAACACCTAAAAGTGAAATAATTGAGAGTTGGTTCCTCCTTGCACACTTAAGGCTGGAAGTTAATGACAATTAGTGATGAAAGTCACTCTTTCCTCCAGCAGAACAATGTCCTGCTTTAGTTAACTGACATTTTCCTATTTGTGTTTGTCCAGTGTCTCTTCTGGAGCATGAATGACACTACAGCAGACAGCTGTAATATCTTGTGCTCTGTGCAATAAAAGCTTCACTCTCGAGGGTTCAGAGTAGAGCTTTACAAGTTTTAAAGAAATGTACATATGTTGGTGTGTATGTCATACACACACACAGAGCTATATATCTACATATAAGGGCAAACTCATAGTTTATTCATGTTTTTGTGGCTGTAAATACTGATGATGTAGGAAAATGTAATATGGCCTTATAAAAATAGTATGTTAGCACATGGTAAAGTACAGGCTCCCATTGCAACTCAGTTGCTATTTGTTAATTAACAAAATTAAGTTTCCCAGACACAAATGGGAATTATTGAGGTTTAACTGTTATTTTGATTTTTGGTTGTTTAAAAATTCCCGGGGCTAATTTCTTCTTTATATGTATCAGATGCTCTTCAAGGTTAGCTTGTGTAACGCAGTGCTGAGAGCAGCTAAATTTTCTTGCTGGTGCTGGGGACTCTAAATCTCCTGCACATCTGCAGTGTGCACCAACTGCTCTGGAGCAGAGGTACCTGCAATTGCCTGGCTTTCACTGGCAGGTATACAGGAAATCAGTAGTGGTATTTGATGTGATCAGCTCAGTTTCATTTTGGGGGGGTTTACAGTGGTGATCTGAGATCTCAGCAGAGTTTAGACAATGTGATCATGCTGAAATGCAATATTGGACAGAAGTGAGAAATACGCTTACTCAAGATCCAGCTGTCAATTCCTCTAAAAACTTCTCCACTGGTTGTGAATACCACTGCTCAGAGCACAATAAAAAATAAAAGTTTGCATTAGGAATTGTGCTGTCCTTAGTCAACATCTTGCTGTAATTATATCGTGAGCTTGAACTTGCCCTGTTGCTGTGTGAGCTCACGAGTGGATTGGCAATGTAGTAGTGAGTCTTTTTTGATGTCAAAATGTTAGAGTGCATTTAGAGTTGCCACTGGCTAAAGCCATTTTAAGTGTGTGAGAGAGAGAGTATGAATGAGATTTACAGTAAAGGTCCTTCCTTAGCAGGTCACTGAAGGATGGAAAGCCTCGCCCTGCCTGCCTGTGTGAACTTGGCTGTTTATCCACATAGCAGCAGGACCTGGGGCTCCCTGCAAGGTGAACTGTTGAATGCACACGCTGCCCATAGACAAGGGGGTAATTGCATGCCTGACAGAATGATCTCAAAGTATCAAGGGTTGTGATATGTGATACACATAAAGATGGAGTGAGGGAAAATGGAGACAGAACCATAAGAGAATGATGACAAAGTCTCTTTAGAGTAAAGATCTTGTGATGATATGAGGTTCCCGATGGGAATGGTGTCACTTCAACCATTACCTCTTCAGGAACAGATTTCTATTCACATCCCAGCATTTGGCTCTGTTAATGGAACCTCTTTGTATGGAACAGCTGTTCCTGGAGGGCAGGATATGTCATGCTGGTATCAGTCTTCATACCAAGCACAATGCATGAAAAAAGCCATTTTATGCTAGCAAAGCAAAGAGTTAAGTTCTGCTCACTGAAGAAAAAAACAAAAATGAGAAAACTCAAACTTAAGTACATCTGGCATCCCTTGGATGAGAAGATATCTGAAGCATCTCAATTTCACAAACCTCAAGAGACCAATTCAGAAATTCACCAAGATGGTATTTTTCAGTGGGCCTCCATCCACTTCTCACTGTTATTTGGGACAGAAGAATGGTGTCCTTTTTGCTGAGTACCAATGAAGCTTTAAAATCTCTTTCATTCAGAATAGTTAAAAAATAAGGGGCCCCTAAGGTAAAAATACAATTGGAAACACTGTGGCCACTGGAGAGCACATCTGTGTTCTGCACATTCTGCCACTATTGCAGGTGATAAGGAAGATGCAGCCAGCACCATCTGTCAAGCTGTTACCTTTTACATAAAGGTGAAGACAGCACATTTTAACATCTGGGATTTTCGGATAGGCTTGTGTCCTTCTAAAAAGCCACAAGATATCAATTGCACTTATCACTGGAAATCTTGCAGTTTGCACAAGAAAAGCCACAGGCTTTAAGTTTATACTAAAATCATGTAAGTATTCTGTATTTTCTTCTCAAGGATAACACTATTCACTGTCTTATAATTAAAATCTCCTGTTCTTGGTAGAAGCAAAAAGGCTATATTGGTTACAGATATCTATTTTTCTTACAGCTTTTCTTCTCTGTAAACCATGGGGCATGCCAGTATCACCTTAAAAACAAAAACATAACATATGAATATGTGCTTGTAGATTTTATGCATCACTTACACATCTTATGTTAGAACTAATATGTCTTAGTCAGCTATTTAATGTTATGTGACCCCTTGCTCTTGCATTCCAATGTCACCAGTGTCACACCATTAAACATTAACTTAACAATTGTTTTGAAAAGCACAACCTGACTTCATTAACCTTTTGTAAGGACACTTGATGTTAAAATATGACATTATCTTGTTCTAAGCCTAACGTGCTGATGCACTTCATGCTTTATTGCTCTTAATGCTGTATTAGCAGATACAATTCGCCCTTTCATAGAGATAATGAAATCATTATATATTTATTTGGCCCTTGGGTCTAAGATGCAGGTATACTTCAGTGTTTATTATAGAAGCTAACAAAACATTTTGGTGGGATATTAAATCCTTAATTGCTTTCTGTTTAGAGATGTCCATTAGCCATTACTGCTGAAAATGCTAAAAATACCAACAATACTTCCATATCCCCAGTGAGACTGAAACGGGGCAGTTGCCTGTATTTCTTGCTAATATTCAGGGGAGGTTTCCTCTCCAAGAGTCTTATTTTCCTGAATAATTGGTCTCAACTGTCCAGTTTGGCCTCTTAATGATTTCAAATATTTTATGATTTAATAAAAGAAATTAATAAAATAAGCTTGATATCAATTTCAGCCTAGGGCTTTCTTTTCTCTCATTCTGTACCAGTAGTGAAGATGATTGCTTTTCTAGCAGGAATATTCTTCCTAGGTATCTTTTCTAGGGAGTGCTGTAGAGTTCATCACTGTGCTCTGATTTCCTCTTATTTGTCTAGGGACTTTGGGTTTTGTGGTGTTTTGTTTTGTTTTCCTTATGGTTCATGCAGGAACTAAGCTCTAGGCTAAAGAGATATAAACAAAACCAGAAATTATGGGGGTCTTATCTCTCAAAGTAATTTTTCTTTATTAATTTTTGTGCTGATGAAATCCTAAGCAAACTCCTTATTTGGTCAATTTAGGAGAAGGAAGAGGTAAAGAAGAGACACCAGCTGTCAGATGGAGAGCCTTTTCGAAAACCTTTAGACCAAACTTTAAGGGACACTCAGTGTAGACAAGAACAGTATTTCTGATTTAATCTTTCCTGGGATGTCCCTGGGACAAGAGTTTGTGAGACACTACTCTGTTGCTAGTTGTCAAAACTGGATCTGGACAATGAAATGGAGAAAGAGAAGCTCTCGTTATTTTCCTGCTCACCTACGCCTCTTTCTTTTTCCTGTAACTCGTGCTCTGGCTGAGCTGGGATCACCAGTGAAACTTCTGTGCTTTGTCTGGAGACGGGCAATGCATTGACTCTGAAAATAACATCAGGGACAATTATCCATACAATGAACTCCCATAGTAAAGCCCTGGATGACAAGATTAACTTAGAGGTCACATAGCTAGGTACAGACCCCTGAGCTGGGTTTGCTTCTGGTGCCTGAGCCATACAGCTCTGCCATGCTGTGCACAGGTGTTTCCTCATTCTAGATACATCAGAACTCCAAAGCAGGCAGAAACTAGAGAGACATGTTATCTCTGCAGAGTGCTGGTGAAACTGCTACAGGAATTCTGTATCTGCTTCTGGTAGATTTGTTTTTAGCTTACAAGGAGTACAGACCTTGAAAAATATAAAATCTCTTCTGTCTCTCAGTCCTGGGCAACTATGTTTGTTCAGATGCCTCCTGTTTTTTTTATGTACAGGATTCCCTTATCTCATCTTCTTGGAGGTGTCCAGTTGAAGCATGACAGCGGACTGTGTCTAGAAGGATCAAGAAGGATCTTGCTTTGAAAGCATTAGATAAATCAGATTCAAATCACACTGATAGCTATGTAAAAAACCTAACTTTCTCTTTCCTTGGCCTCTTCCTCAAAGAGAGATGCCCTGAATAAGAATCCACAATGCTTTGCCTAATCTGTAAGAATAACATGCAGTCCTGTTTCTTTTCAATGTAGTTGTAAGCCATATCTCAGGACTGGAATGCCAGTTTCATTGCCTGTACACACTAGGAGGTAAGTGACTGCAGCACACAAACAAAAGAATTTTTATTAATCTCATTCTGTGATTGTTGCTTTTATCTCCTAGTATTTAATGATGGGAATGATGGGAAAGCTTTTTTTTCTCTCATGCATATGCTGTAATGCTTGCAGGTGACTCCTTTGTGAAATAGCGTGAAACTTCCAGTGAAGTAGTACATTGTGCTGCTGGAAATACGCATGTTTTCTGGGAGTCATTCTCCGGGTAAGACACCAGAATGTCATAGCTGCTCTCTTTGTTCCTCCATTTCTCAACTGCATCCTGTTTGACCCAGCAGTGGGCAGAATAACCCAGGCTGATCAGGAACCAGCTGCCAACCTCTGCTATGGGTACGGCCCTTCAGAGGAGCTCAGCGGTGGCCGTTCACAGCAGGGCTGTGTGTGGCAGCAGAGCTCACTGCCAGTTCTGAGCAGGTTGACAGCTACATTGGTGACAAACAGAAAACTCAGTGTCATTTCAGATACAAAAGCTGCTTAGAAAACAATTCTCAGCAAACTGAGCTCACAAAGCGCTCAAGATTGAGACGGTAGAAATAATTTCTATGACTTCCACTCCCATTGCCAAGAGGAATCAAGCCTTCTTGAGAGAGGGGAACTCTGAATTGATCCAGATACAGAGCTGAGGAGGCAGAGAAGGTGAATGCTGCTGGCAGCTGGGCAGAGAGCCAGCGTGCTGTTCTCTTCCAGACTTTCATGGCTGCACAGAGCATAGCATCTCCCTCTACCATTTAGTAAATTTATGACATCACCAGCTGTTACCAGGGAAACCCAGAAATTACAGATTTGGATCTTGGCAGCTAGGTATAAAGAGAAAATATCTTGCTCTTTTGGGAGTCAAAAAGGAAAGCTGAAACAAATTCCCGAACAACTTTGAACTGGAACAAAATTGAGGTAGATCAGTAATTCCCAACCAAACAATTTGCCTGCTAAAGTGACAGTGTGGTCCCTCTTACGTTTCTCACAGAAAACAAACATAGGGGATCAAGTGCAAGACTTGTAACTTCATGCAGCTTAAACACATCCTTCAGACATAAGACCATTACTGTTGACTTACAATTTCAGTTCTGATCAGTGGATTTAACAAGTTGCTGTTAGGGATGTGATATCCTCTCACCAATGATTTTTCAGAAAGTGCTGATTGTTGCTTCTTGAGAAAGAGTTTGCTGGTGTTTCACAGCAAAGAAAGTATGTAGTGCTGAGTTTAGATAAAATGGTGTGCAAATACCATTACTGTTCTGATGAAGTATGTGCTTTTAATAGCTTTTAAAAATGTGGGCTTTGTGAGAACTGATGTTTTCAGACATGCATTTTATGACTTTTAGGTGCTCGAGATTTTTGAAGTTATAGAAATCACATTTTTGTCTTTTAGTAGCATTAGCTAACATTTTATTTATTTTGCATGTTAAAATGAAAACACTGCTTTTTAAATGGGTTATTATTTGAGTATTGAGTAGTTGAGACCCAGCCGATACGAGCTCTTGTGCAGGTCTGTTTGATTTCATTCACACTGCACAGGATGTACAGGTGTGGTGTGTACTTGAGCTACTGAGAAACAAATGCATCTTTGCAACAGATGGAACAAGCTCAAGTGGGGACTCAAGCTGAACTCAAGGCTGGAATTGTAACAACTGCTTTGTCTCTGTTAATGCCTGCAAGGCTGTGGACTGTATGTGACTGGAGATCCCGGGTCAGAAAGGTGGAGGCTGTTATGCTCACCCGATGTGCAGGAAGATCTGAGACAATCTGTGTGGAGTGCTAAAGACCTGTGGACTCACTGTATTTGGCTATATCTCCACTAAGGCGCAAAATTATGTATGAAAAAATCCCCCTAAATCTAATCTGGTGTTAAATATATCCACGATGAAGGTTCTTGAGTGGATATTGAGCACATTTCTAGTGCTGTTCCACAACTCTTATCTTAAACAGCACAGGAACATGTTTAATCTGATTTGTGTCCTCCATACTGAAACTCAGGCAAGATCTGCTTGCCAAACAAGGAGTCTCTTTCCCCTGTTTTGTTGGTGGCCTTGGATCCTGGAATTTCTATGTCACAAGAACAGTTTGCACACAGTCTGGATCTTGTTATCTCCAACATGGTTCAATGTTCCCTGTTGTGCCTTGTTTCAGTGGGATAATGACCAAGGAAACTGCTGAGACATGGATGGATTGCCAGGGATATGTCATGAGAAAGCTGTCCAGAGTCCTCTGCCCACATGCTGTGATGCTGGCTCACATTTCCAAAGCAGGGTTGCAGACAGAGGAGATCATTAGTGCTCTGAAGAACTCAGCTATCTATGCAAGTTCCTTTTTTATCCTTTAGAGTGAGCCACTTGGAAAGGCTCCTTTTTTGGTCCTCTTCAGTTCGACTGCTGGTTCCTTTTGCTTGTATGCCCAGTCATAGCCCTGAGACTTGTGACTGGGCCTGACATAGCCACTGGGGCTGTTGTCATGGTTTATCTCTCTGGAGTGGTGGAAATACCATTCTTCTCAACTTTTTTTTTTTTTTTTAAAGGACATCAAAGATGTTTCTGACAAAGAATGAATTTAATTCTTAGGAGAATTCATGGACAACCAGGATGGAGTTCCACATGCATTTCAGGTTGCAGATCTGCTCTGAAATTCCCACAAGGAAGAAAACATTTTGTTTTGTGTGGTAATTTCATGGTGTTTGCAGTCTCTGCCATGGTTTTAGAACTTGCTGCACTCCTGTGGTCTGCACATACGTCTCCAGTCCACTTTCCAAATGCTGTGTCCACTGGAGCTACTCTTAAGTACCCACAAGGGATCAGTAGAATCACAGAATCACCAGGTCGGAAGAGACCTTCAAGACCACCAAGTCCAAGCCATGCCCTAACACCACCTCAACTAAACCATGGCACTGAGTGCTACGTCCACTCTTTTTTCAAACACATCCAGGGATGGTGACTCCACCATCTCCCCCAGCAGACGATTCCAGGACTTTATCACTCTTTCAGTAAAAGCTTTTTCCTAACATCCAACCTAAATTTCCCTTGGAGCAGCTTGAGACTGTGTCCTCTTGTTCTGTCAGTTGTTGCCTGGAAAAAGAGACCGACCCCTACCTGACTACAACCACCTTTCAGTAGGAAGTACTTTGGCCCTGTGCACACCCCACACAGGCCTTTAAGAAAACAAATCAGTATGACAAGACTGCATTAATCAGACCAATATATGATACTTATTATTTTATATACACTGGCTTTTATAATTGTAAATTACTACAGGGCACCTTCACATTGTTGCCGATGTACTCCCAATATGTGGTGCAGTGGAACAGGAGGGGCAGTTTTATAGGACATACAGGGACAGAAAGACAAGGAGCTTCAACTGGATGGGAACCCTGTCCTCTGAAGAAGTTACTTGTGAAGAGCCAGAAAACAAATCATTAAATCTGGTAACTGCATTGATGTGAACAGGTAACACAAATGGATGCAGCACAATTCTCTCCATTTCTTCTGGATAACACTGTTTTGGAGAGGGTAATAAGGAACATTTCTGCTATGCTGGTTATATTTATGATAGATTAAAGCCCCTCTAAAGATGACACTCTCTTGTTCTCTTCTGTGACCTTCCAATGTATGCTAGGTCTTGGTTGCTGACTACGGTAGCAGCACAAATAATCAAGCTTTTAAAGGCCCTATTTTATAAATCTAATAACAACATTAAGAGAAGCTGAGGTGTATTCTCCTCTTACAGTGTATCATTAAAAGAACTGGTATCATATTTTCCCTGTAAAATAGCTCCTAAAAAGTATGTGGGCTGACTTTCAGGCTCCAGTGGGATGACCATTAAGGAGGAAACCTTCCTGCTTCCTTCTTTGGAAAGACAAGGACACTGCAAGAGAGACACTTTTCAAAGTATGCCTCACCATCAGCCCTGTGCTGAGGGATTTAGTGCCCTGCAGCTAGGAATACTTAGAAGTGTCATGCAGAAAAGGGACTCGAGCCAGTTCTGAGTTGCTAAGTTCCTCTAAAGGGATTTTGCCAAAAAAGGAGAAGAATTTATCACCTATTAGAACATAATTTGGCTGTACTATGCAAGCAATTTAATAAAGTCTCTGTATGTGAGTACTGGCAGTCTTTGAAATGAAAGAAGTAGGGCTGCTTCATCTGCACTGAAGAATTTTTGCTATTGACTTTGCTGGAGCCATGGCTCTTCACCAGTTCCATATCCTGAAGGCCTAAAGTGCCCTTAAAAGAGTGACTGCAAATTTATAAATCATAATCAGAGTCCTCAGCTGACATGACAACCAGCACCACTCCTGCTTAGGATCTCACCCTGCAAACCTGTAACCCTCTATCTATAGTACCCACTCAGGAGATTGCTTTGTCCCCAGCTATTTTTACTGGATTTTTTTTGGACCATAAAGAACATCTCCTTTCAAAGGAGTGTTTAAAGGCAAATTATACTCCTGAATATGTAGTGTTTCAGTGCTTGGGCTTCAAACACTCTGGAACAGGCTGATTTGTTTAATAGCTGTAGTCCTGACTGGAATATTTTTAAATAGTGTAAACATTCCTACTAGTTTTATGGGTTGCTAAACTTTTTCTTTTTTTAATGTGGGTACAAATTTAACTCGACAGCGTACTTTCCAAGGCTCCATTAAATAGGGACAACTTGCTATTGATAGAGTAATATCTCTGAAATACCTTTACGATGTCTTGCAATGCAAGACTTTTCATTAACTCCAACTGGAAAAAGAAACCCAACCTAACACGTATTTTGAGTTCTTACTGTGCCTTAGTGTCTGTGAGACCCCTGCTGGTGGAAAGGGGAAGAGATGGGAACGAAAAATCCAAAGATAATTTAAAGGAGAAAGGAATTTATTTCCAGAGTATGTTGCGTTTGCCAGTCACTGTTACTATGCAGCCACCAAAGACCTCAATGCTTTGAAACGTCTCACTTACAGGTTGCAGTTTGTTGGTGTTTTCCTCACATAACTGCGTTTTACCTCTCTTCAAGTGTGTTGGTGCTGCTTTAAAGATCAGCATAGAAATCTTCAGTTACACCATCTGGTTTCAGTTTTCCTTAATTTGGTGTCAGGCAAGATCAAGCTCATACAGTCCAGATAATTAAAAGGGACAGAGTTAAACCTGCTGAATTTTAGGGATTTAAGCCTTCCTTATCCTCCTGTAAATTTTGACCTTTACAAAAGGAACTTCCCCTCTCCCCCACCAAGAAAGTGGAACATAAAGCAAATGTTTGCTACTTTTCCAGAGGAGCCAGATTCCATGCATTCTGGCTGCTTTTCACTGACAAAAAATTATTCCAAAATAATTTGTCATTATTTACAGAATGACGTTGTATGTTACTGTAACAATAACATCTAACTTGGCCCTTTGAAAGTTACATATTTTCTCAAGAAAAGCACTGATCATGATGACCTTGGGAAAATACAACCTCAAGAAAGTAGTGGATGTTTGTGATTATTTTGAAATTCCTGGCTGGAACAGTTTCCCATTGAGGCAATTTGTGCTTGTGTCACACCCCATGGAGGGGTTCTCTTGCTTGCCCTGTCTGCAGCCTGGATCCTGAAGAGGTAACAAAGGAGCAGGGGCAGCTTTAGTCCCCTCTGCTGAGGAGTTCCCTGGGGAAGGAAAATATGCTGTGCACAAGCAGTATCGGTAACTCATGTTTGATTGTCTGCCTGATGATGGGACTAAACAGAGCCGGGATGGGTACCAATCCATGCCCTGTAGACTTGTTTCCTCTGTTCCCGGGAGCGTGACTGAGCCTTGGGAACAGTTACTTAGTGGGATCATTGAAAAGGCTTAATGAGCTGCTGAATTCTTCCTTGTCTAGTTTCCTTTGTCTAGGTTGCTTCAAATTATCATTGAACTTTATTATTTTTATACGCACACAACTTTTAAATCCACACAGATGACACTTTATGTGCTGAAAATGCATTACACACTTCTCAGACCTTGCAGCTGGTTGAGCACCAATGAAGGAAATAAATTTGGTAACTGAGCTGGGAAAGAAAGGTGCTTGGAGATGCAGTTTCTAGTGCTTTCTTGTAGATATTCCCATCAGACCATACAAAGAACTCTTCCTGTCTATATTAAGAAAGAAACAGGAGAACATAAAAATTTTAAAAAGTCTTTTAAAATTAAAACCTTTGGGAGCTTAATTAAATGTACTGTGAGAAACATGTGCAGTTCACTTACAGCTATTGACTTGAGGTTTATACAGTATTGCCAAATCCTGGAATGAATAAAGCTTTAATGTTGGAGCATTTGTTTGGTGCATTTTCTTAGGCTGAAGCAATGAGAAAATACATACCTAGATTCCCCATATATACTAAAAATGAGGGGTTTGGATTGCAAGTAATGAAGATGACTTGTTTAAAACTTGCAGTTCTCTTAAGAGAAATTTTTCAATCAGTTCCTTGAAAATTTGGGATGAAGATGAAGAACAGCATCTTGTAAAGTCTGCATTTTGGTTGACATGTAGTTGAGATGCGGGTCATTTCAGCCTCACTCATGCTGGATGCTCTGTTCATGCCGACTAACATGCTGGATTCTGCTAAAGACACACTGTGGAAGCGTCAGCAGGGCTTTGGTTCCTCATCAGGAACGTCCTTCCTCTTATTTGTAACTGCAGCGCACACCCGCTTGTCCACTCCTTTCCCCCCGTTCATTTCTTTTTCTGCGAGTTCCAAAGTGCCATCATCTGCCAAGGAAGCCTCTGTTCCTCCAGCGGTCACTCGCACCTTCCGCGCGGGGTGTTTCCCGTGTGCCCGTGAGTTGATCCCGCGCTGGGATGGGAGCGGCTGTGCCGGGAGCGGCGGCCGCGGGGGCCCTCTGGCGGCGGCGGCGGCACACACAGCCCTGGTTCGCGTCTTGCGCCTTGCAGGGGTCTCGGTGGAGACGCTCGTGTTCCAGCCTGGAACAGCGTCGGGAAGTCTCACAACTCGTTTCTCAAGAGCAAGAATGTTTGCTGTTCTTTCGTGATCGGCACAGGTACTGTTACTGACACGTTCGGTTTTACAGCGACACAGGGTCACCTGCAGAAGCAGCTGGTACCTGGTGTCTCCCAGAGGTTTGGGAGTGAGAGAGGCAAGAAATAAGAGCATACAAAGAGGGGCAGCACGCAGAAATGCAGGTATAGCTGCTATTATGTAGACAGAGAAGACATGAAGCAGATGGAAATCAGAACTGTTTCAAGAAATACCAGAACTATTGGTGGACACGACTGCAACTGCAGATAGAGGGAGATACTCTCAAAACACAGCAGGGGGAAAAAAAAAAGGGCATAAGAAGAAAGCTGAGGACTCTGTCTCAAAGATGTGATTTGTGGAACATTGCACAATAGCCTCACACTGAAACAGAGGATATACTATTGCATGTAATGAGAGGGGCTGGGAAGGAAAAGTATCCAAAGACAGAAAAACATATCCAGAGTGCTAGGGCTGGAAAAATTCTCCAGAGAGAACATCACAAAGACTGGCTCATGATGGCCTTTAGTAGAACTCAAAGTTGTGAAGATGTAGCAAATTTTTTTTTTTTTTTTTTTTTTTAACTCTGAGGCTCTGTGTGGAACTACTGTATTAGTAATGTCACTGTTTTAAAGCAAAATTAGTTACAAATATTTCTTAGATGAACATTTAAAATTATTGTTACTGTGTTGCAGTCTTTCAGGTAATTTTGTCTTTATTTGAGGACGCACGATTTTCATGTAGATTGTGGGTAGTTCTGCACAGTTTGGGCATGCCCATCGCAGGTCCTTAACTCTGTCCTGTATTTACTTCACACCACACAGAGGGACACTACACTGATGACCTCAGCTTGTTCTTTAGGAATGGTTTCTTGTTCCTGATAAAACACAATGTCTTCTTTTAAGCACTGAGTTCTATGAATACATCACCTATTTAGATGTCTTGTATCTTCAATGTGATTTTTCCTACTTCAGAACTATACCACCAACAGGAGAAAATATGCATCAGTGCACATCACCTCTAGTGCTATTTGTATTTGCCATTATTTGAGAGTAAGGAACATGTAGGTGTGTATTTCTGATATATTCCCAGCAGCACTTTCTATGAGTAACCAAACTGGAAGCAATGCATTCCCATTTTTGAAGAAAATTTATTTTTTTGTCAGCAAGTATGTCAGTAGTTTGTCCATCCCAGTTCCTTTCTCTGGGACTGTTTGTCTTGGATGTGTTAAAAAATTCCAGTGATTTTAAATCACTGCCAAAGAGATTTGGACTAAGCTGGAGGAAGAGCTGACCTCAACAAGGATGTGACAACAAGCTGAGCAGACAAGAGTGAAGGGAGCATCTGATCCCTCGGTTTCTCTCCCAGTAAAACTGCATGTGTTCCTCAAGGGCACATGCCAACAAGAGCTACTGCATTTGTTCCACGGAAATTACCATGAAGGCAATTTTCCTTTATCATTTACTTGCCATTAGTTCAAATTTCCATTTCTGTGGGAGAAACTCCCTTCCTGGGAAAAGTTCTCAGTGAGCCTACAATCTGTCTTGTAGATTCTTCTGCTTCTCCCCATGCTGTGACTTTGTATGATCAGTTTTACCCAGTGTTGTCTAGAATTATATTATGCATTATAAAGGAGAACTGTGTGATTTCCAACCTCTGGCTCATGCCCTGTCAACATTTGTTTTTCCAGGCATTTTTGGTAAGGCTTTGCTTTGTTATGTGTTGCACCGTGTTGGGATTTCCTGTTCACAGAGTTTTCCTCCTGGACTGAATTTTAATCATGGGTGTGTGTGCTTGCAGGTGTATGCAGGCATGCATCCACACACAAGTGTTTTAAATTATCCTCACTAGCTTCAAAGCCATAAAGTGGGTTTGGTCACCATGAACAGGAGAAAACAGTAAGGATGAGGTAACTGAACAGGGCACAAAACTGGAGTGAAAAGGTAACTATAGAGACAGGGATTTCCCCTGGTAAAGAGGAAATAAATTACCACCATGACTCAATAAATCTGGGCAAAGGTTCCAGTCTAGGATCAGTTTCTAAGGTGCCTGTCTATAAGACTTTTAATTGACAGGCTGGTGGCTTTCAACATGAGTTCACTTCCAAATGCAAGAGAACTAGCAGTAACAGGGGTGGTATAAAATACAGATTGATTCATCCAAGTGAGGTAACTGGACTTAGTCTAAGACTCCATCTCTCTAGGAATATCTGTCTCCTCTAGTGTACCTCCATTAGGTGTAGGAACTCTGGCAAGGAGGAGTCTGACCATCCACTTCTGTAATTATGATGACAAATTAATCTTGCATCAGGGAATCCAATGTACTTCACTTTTGTCTTCTGAACGTTTAAAGAGAAATGCTTGGCTCTCATGGGCTCCATAAAAGCCCTGAACACAGCTGCTGGCCCCTGTGGAAAGTCCCTGCTTTCAGGTACTGCAGGGATTACAGCTGGGAGGAGCACCGACTCCTACGGAAAGTGTGAGAAGGCATCCTGAGAGCTCACAACAGGGCCATAAACCTGAGCAGAGACTCTCATGGGGAATGGCAGCTTGAGCAAAGGTGTCTGAAAGAGAGGATGGACATGTAAAAGGAGGCCATGAAGTAGCCTTATTTTAGCTTAGCTGGAGGTGAGGCCTAGGGAAAGACCTAAGGCAGGCTAACCAAAAGTGGTAAGAATCCCAGTTTTCTACCAACTACTACAGCCTTTGTTTTATTGCCCCTCGTTGCAGTCAGGGTGAACCAAGGGATCAGCATTCTGGTGGTGATGATTTGGCATGCTTGTGGAGATGCCACTTTCTCCCTTAGAACCTTAGGAAAGGGATGAGGTTTGCTGGATCTGTTTCATTCTGTTGGATCCATTGGAGAACTTGTCTGCCAGGAAATCTAGATAAGTAATGGCACAAGTTGCACCCAATGCTAGATCCTTCTGTTGGCAGTCTGGAGACAAAATGTGTCTGGCACGGCTGGGAGGGAAGGAGGGAGGGATGGAAGGAAGGCTTTGTGTCCAGACTGGTCAGTGTTGGGACCCTTTTGCCAGCCTGCAGCTAGTTCACATTTGTAATTCCTGTGGTGCAGGAATGTCTGTAACATCACATGCTGGCTGGATGGGCTTTGCTGGGTACCCAGGGTTGCAGAAACATGCAGATCAGTGGATACCCAGAAGTATCATCAGGACCCTTCACCAGGGCAGCTTCTGGTGACAGAGAACACTGGATTCCTAAGCTTGCTGTGTCTCATTCTGACTACAGAAAAACTGTGCACATCTGTGCATGCCATGCTCAAGTGAGCTGCTGCAGAGAGGCTGTGTGTGCCTAGGTGGAGCCCCAGACCATGATAACTACCTCACTCAATACCTGGGCTGTGCTGGTACACTAAGGAGTATTGAAATCAATCCCATCAGGATGCAGAGATAAACAAGCCCTACTCTAACCAAATGAGCAAAATACAGGCAATACAAAAAAACATTGTTACAAAATTACACCAATTCTTACTGTGCGGCTTCTTTTCTTTTTCTTTTTTTTTTTTTTTTTGGTGCAAAACTGGCTCAGTGGCACATCTCTTGAACTGTGCAGAAGTGGGTGAGATTTAGATGATCAGAGAAAGAGTATCAAAGCAAAAAAGTCATACAGCTGAGCTTTGTCACTTGGAGGTGAATGCTGGCAGGAGCCAGTCAGGAGCAGTAGGTTTTACCGCACTCAAAAAACCAAAACAAAACCCCAACAAATCAAGAAGCTAGAAACACTTGATGTTGCCAGTGCTAGGGTGCAGCTGGAGTCATAGGAAGCAGTGCCACAGCTTTTTGACACATATTTTGACAAGTTCACTTCTATTGCTGTGTCAGTGTCCAAACCCCTGGTGTGCCCCTATGGGAGACCTGCAGTAGTGACGGTGCTTTGTGATTTACTTCTGGGGTGCTTGTGTGAGGAAAGGATGGCACCGTGAAGTCACTGACAACACAGACTCAGATGCTGATTTTTCAAAATAAGGATTTTCAGGCTTTTTTACCAGTTTGAGTGAAAATCATCAAAAACATAGTCCTTAAAAAAAAAAAATAGGTAACTGGCCATTGTACAGGAGTCATTGATGTAGAGGATGCAGCATTGGTAACCACTGCAGTTCACAGGATCACACTCTCAGAACGGGTCAGGCTGGAAGGGACCACAGTGGGTCACATCTGGCTGCACAGCCCTGCTCAAGTAGCATCGTCCTGTTGCATAGGATTGCACTACCAGTCGTTCGATAATGTCTTTTACTGCTTTGAGGAATAATAACGGAATTGTCAGTATCAGCTGTGATGGCAGTGGTGCAGTGCTGTCGTGTAAACCACGTTTGCCGAAGTGTGCACTACGCTGCAGACAGTGCAGCCTTGAAACCCTCACTGGCTGTCCTGATGTTCCCAGCCCAAACGGAGGCAAACCTGGTGAGAACGTGTAGCTTGTCCATGAGGGCCGCGCTCCAGAGCGTCTCTGTGTGGCACGGGGAGTGCCAGCAGCCCAGCAGAGCGCTGCAGGGCCCGGGGTGGCTCCCGTGTTCCCGGGGGAATCCCGGGTTTCCCGGGCGGGCAGGGCCGCGCGCTCCGCCCCCTCAGAGCGCCGGGGCCGCGGTGCGAGCGGCGGCCGGCAGGGGGCAGCAGAGCGCCGCGGGAGGCGCCGGGGTCCCTCAGCCGCCCGGCCCGCGCAGCCCGCGCTCCCACAGCCCCCGGCCCGGCCCGGCCTGCGGAGCGAGCGCAGCGCAGCGCAGCGCCCGGCAGATGGCGGCCCTGCCAGGCGGCGGGAGCGGCTCCCGGCGGGAAGGGTCGAGCGGCCGCGGTCCCCCTGTTCGGGACCGGCGACCCCCCGCCCCAGCGAACCCGTGGCCTCCGCGCGCCTCCCGGCGTGTGGCAGCACCGTGAGGGGCCGGCCGGCGGCCAAACGCTTCGCTTTGCCATTGTAAATACTTCAGAGCATCTCTCTGGAGCTGCCCTCCCCGCACGCAGCCGTGCGCCGCTGCCCCGACGTTGTTCAGCGCACAACCATCAGCTGATACCATGCCCCGCAATTTGACATTTTTGTTTCTTGACAATTTCGTACATCTTTTTATCAGGTTTTGTTTTGGACAGAGGTTTTCTGCGTATTTACTGTCTCTTCTAAACCAAGTGCAATGTGTAATACTTAGACATGCCGTGAATAAGCAGAATTTGTTAGCTTGTTAAAACTAAGTAATTCCTAGTAAGCACAGGGTATAATCCTATACTTAGGCTTCTGACTCTTATTTATTTAGCAGCACAACTTTTTGTCTTGGACATACACTTCAGTGCTACAAATTAATCTTTGAGGTGAGGCACCGCGTTGCCGCTGGCAAAGAAAGCTTGCTTTTGTAGTAGTAGTGACTAATTTACACGCCTGCCCCCGCTCTCTTTCTAGCCTTCTATTCATAAGCAATATATCAAGGGTGGACCAATGCCAGCAGAACAGTCTGTCTTCAGGAAAGATACTAGCTTTTTTTTCACCCTTGCTTGACTCTCTACTTGTGCTGGCACAGAAAGTCTGTCAGTACAACCTCCATCATTACCTTATTTTTCCTTGTTTCCTTTCTTCCTACTCCAGTTCCCTCCAACCCTTCAACTTCTTCCTGATAAATATCTTGATGCTGAGGAAGGTGCTAACAGGAGTTTGTGAGTGTTTTAATTTAGAAGTCATACTTTCTGCGATTGATTTCGAGGAAGCAAAAGTCCCTTTGTAACTGTCACTTGAATATTTCACGTCTGATACAAATGCCTTGTCTGTTTTGCTCAGGTTTATTACAAGCTGCTCTGTAGCCACAGAAGTCCTTGGGCTTCTTGCTGAAATTGCACCCAGCCATTCCTTTCCCCAAGGTGAGGGAGAAAGGACGTCCGCAAGAGTTCATGTTAACAGTGACTCTAAGTGCCCATTTCCCACACATCTTTGCTAGCACCACCAGCAAAAATAGTCCACTTGCACAGAATCTGATTCAGCTTTCTTGCATTCCGCAATAACAGATGGATTGCTAGACTGTTTACTGTTGCTTCCCACAAACTTCCTGTTAGTAAACTCCTGTATTATTTATGAAACAAAAAAATTACAAAGAGGTATCTTAGCTGATTACTGCCTGCTGGTGAACCACTGCCAGATAAACTTTTTATACAAATATGTGTATGGGAACAAAGATCCCTTCTGATGCAGTTGTTTGGGTTTTGTTATTATTTTTACATTTGTTTGTTTCACAGTTTCTTGTGACCCTATTGTGCTGTGCTCCCGAGCAGGTATTTCCTGCACTCAGACATTTGCAGTTGAGTCAAGGTATGTGTGACTGTATAAAGGAATGAGGGGGAAAAAAAAGGAGCACACATACATGTTACAGAGATCACCTATGAAGAAGAAATATTTAAAGCCTTTTTGTTTTGCAATGACAATGATGAATGATATTTTACTAATGTGATATTAATCTCTGCTGACCTAGCTTAGGAAGCCGACTGTCTGAGAGCTTTTCGCAGAAAACAAGGAATAGTGCGGTATTGACCACCTTAATGCTACTTCTGACATAAGTAGACAGGAGATGTGAAGAAACTTTATTTTCCTCTCAGATTGGCTGTTAAACTCCACAAAACAGGGGAGCTGAGAGGAGCATTTTGTTTGCACTGCATATCATAGATAGACTGATTTGACTCTCAGTGATGTGAGAGAGGAGGCCAGCCTGAAATCTGTCTGTACAATTTTATCAACAGAGCTAGTGAATTTTAAAAATCATCTGTAACAAAAAAGAGCAGAATGTAATGCAAAAATACAAAATTTGTGTATTAATGAAAGTAATTTTATTGGTTTTAGAAATAACACGTCACCTAACAGTCATTCAATTTTTTTAAATTGTTGCTATTGTATTTCATTGAGATTCTGTTCTATTTATGTATTTTGCATGAATGAATTGGCTGCTCCACCTGATATTTATGATTGTAGTTATGCATTATATATACACACAGAAAGAGAATGAAATTTTTCCTGATCTGAGACACAGATAATTCTTCCTCAGGATTTTTTATTTGATTCCCTAAACCAAAGTCAAACCTCAAACCAGCACTGCAGATCGAACACTTTCTAATGTTAGCCCTGCTACTCGGATCATTCATTGCATGAGGTTTAACAAAAAAAAGCTGCTGTGCATTGTAGGCAACTGCAGGATGCTGATTAAATCATTGCATACCTTTATAAGATCTGTATTTGCAAAAAACCAGTATCAGATGGAACAGGGCATTTACTGATCCTGGGGCAGAGCTCATTCCTGGGTTTTTGTGTGAGACGGCATCACGTAACTGATCACTCATTTCAAGTAATAGTAAGAATATGTCTCCTCTGAGCAAACTCTCTTTTCTCTGCCTCCTTAAACACCCTCGCTCAGAGCTCCTACTGACAGAAACAGAATTCAATAGTATTAAGGCAGATGATCAGTGGCAATATCTCCTGATGCTTCAATCCACCAAAAAGAATCTTGTGACAGATGTTTCTGCACTTTATGCAAATAGGAACTTCATGGATCAGTTTTCTTTTCCTCCATGGAATATATGCAGCTGGAAAATAGAAATCCAGCTCCACGGCACAAAGTAGAAAAAAAAAAAAAATCATGCCACTGACCAAATAGGCAGCCGGGAGAAAACGATCTGTAGATGTGAAACCAAATAATTAAACTGCTGGTCCTTAGGATCACTTCTGGGCTTAATCGAGCCGTGTACGTGATGGTACAGGTTTTGTGGGTTCTCTCTGCTACAGCACTGTCGCTCACAAGTCATTTCTGAAACAGCAAAAAGAGATCTTTCCTGTGTTGTGTATAATGTTTCCTCATAAATCTTTTTCTTTTTTTTACCTTTTCTGATATGCTGTTTTCATTCTCACAGTAGTTGTGGATAGCTGTGTATTAGATGTGATATGTAAGTATATCAAAATAATGGAGTTTGCACACGAAGAAAGGATTTCAGCCTATGTAATAAATAGGGTACAGACATTTATATAAACTGAATGGATTTAGGTATGTTCTTTAAAAGAGCACAGAAAGCTGGACATGTGAGAGTGATTGATGAAAAGAAGAAGAATAATTTCCTTCCTGTTTGTTGAAAGGAAAAAATAACCCTTAAACTTAGTGAATTAGAGGAGGTTCTCAGGAAATGTAGTTTTACAAATTACTGTGTAATACATAAAATCATGCAATATGGAGGAGTTGTAGAATCCCACCTATTATTACTCTAGAAAATCATGAAAGGTGATCATCCTAAATGCAATTATTTTTTAAAAGCTATTTTTATTAGTATTAATAAATAAAATCAATACCATTATTTTAGACTGATCTGTTCTTCTGATTTTATATTTCTTTTAAGATTTCTGTGAAAGTATTTTTTATCATCAGACATCAGAACAAGTCCCATGTGTTGTTAGACAACATGTCTGTATATTATTTTCTTGGTGAGGCTTTTGTTAATTTTGTATATTTTAGGTGTTTTAAAGTCTCTTGTGGGTCACAGAATTTTTTTTCAATATTTTCACTTAGAATTGAATTCAAAGCCTGTATCTGGTACCGTGTAAACATTCAGTCAGGATATATGGTAAATTTTATTTATAAATATACAAAGCCTGATTTTGTATCATGGTATTGTCTAGAATCTTGTCTTCATTTCATGACTAGTCAAATTCTGGGAAAAGATCTTTATTCAATTCAGATGTACTACATAATTTTCTTCAAAAGCCCCCTTCTGTAATTCTTCTAGTTAAATTTACAATGAACATTAGTGATTTTACCTGGATTTATTCTAACTGGGTTTCTTAAAAAAATAAAGCACAAAACCAACACCCAAAGATGTAGTGCCATTTCTAGGAAAACAGGAAAGAAAGGCACTACGTGTGAAAATGACAATCATGCTACACTGAATCTAATTTGGATACCAGCAAATACGTGCCAATACGTTTGTATGTACTATATCATGTCTGCTTGTGCAAGTGGCTGTGCAGCTACTGATGTTCTGCAGTTAAGGTACAGTTTGAGCTGACCTGTGTCTGAAGAGTCAAATACAATTCTTGACTCAAGTATTAATAGAATAAACTTAATTTTTTTTTTTTATAGGTGCAGCTGCATTTTCGATTTAATTATAGGCTCCCACAGTAGTAATTTTTCCGTGACCTACTCAATCTCAAAAGTCAGAAAATTGCTTCTTTTTTAAAGCTGACAATTGCACGGTATGTTTCCAAAGGAAAAAGACAAATTACAGCAAATCATTACTTTAAGCATATTTAAATAGCCAGGAAGAAATCCTAATTGAAAAGTTTGCTAAAATGTGAAAAAGTTAGCGGTGCTTTTTTTCCTTTTCAGAAAAAGATTATTCTCATGTTTGTAACATTGCAAGCTGCTTATGATACGATGCCTTTCCTTTCTCTGCTCACCCTCTACCTCTCCTTCTTTCCTTTCTGATGAGGTTAGACACAACATTTTTAGGAAGCAAAAATTTTAACTGGAGAGAAATTAATCTATAGATGTGTTTAATAATGTAAGTTGGCTATTCCTTGTGAAGCTGAGACAAAGATAATGGGAATCTTTGTTTTCTTTGCATGGGCTCCAGACCAGTCTGTGAGGCTTTATTATCCAGTAGTAGCATTACTGCCAATAAGGGTATTCTAACCACAATTGTTCCGAAAGGAAAGAAAAAAATGGTATCATAAAATAGACCTGACAGTCATGAAATGCACCCTGGACCTTCCAGAAACCTCCTCCCCAACAAACCTATGCTCTTTCCCCATTCTCACTGATTCTTCTCACGTTGGTTCTTGCTTCCAAACTTTGCCCCAGCCGGGCCCTTTCCCTGACAGCCCTCTAGGACTGTGGCAGGGGTTTTGGCAGCTCCTGCCCAGGATGTCTGCAGCAGGCCAGCTCCCGGAGAGCAGAGGCAGGAGGACAGCCCCAGGTCCGCAGGAGATTTTGAAGGGGTTGGTGAATGCAGACACCACTGGAGGAGGTAGGCTGGCCAGCAGGAACCACTGTTGGCATCCCCTCATGGAAGAGAGGAGAAAAAGAAAGCTGGCACTGAGGTCCTTTTTTCTGCCACAAAATAACTGGAAAGAAAGAGTTGTCTGTTAAGATAGGTAGCCATGGCAATGTGCCTTCAGCAATTTCCCCAAGGGAGCTCACAGAAGAAGGTGCTGCTCTCCTGTAGATGCTGAAGTGCTTGATCTCTTCCCCCTCCCTGTGTTCTGCATTTCCTATACGTAAATGACTGAAGCTGTTAAAATTAGGGCCAGACCATGGTCCTGTGACAGAAAGCAGTGATTAGTGTGATTCTTATTACAAAAAAAGACAACCATTAGAGGGGAAATTTGCTGTATTTTTGACTTATTTTTGAGCAGGTCAGGTTTACCTATGTGGCTCTGCCTGTAAGACACACAAAATGATCTAGCCTTAGACCTAGAGCAGTGCAAAAGGACAGCGAAAGGGCTGGTTCCTGTGCAATGGGCAGCTTGAAGTGAGTGCAGGAGCAGGACTGCAGTGTCCATTTGCAGTTGTGCTGGGCTGGTTGTCCTGCAGCTGTTTGGAGCTGGGATCCATCAGTCGGTCGGTCTGTTCTCTATCCTGGTGCTACTCCTCTTCTGGTTTGTACGTCATAGGAGCTGTGTGCAAAACCAATCGGCATCCAAGGATTGTTCTGGCCAGCAGCGTTTTTCATTTAAAGCCAAATGAAAAATGAGGTAAAGTTTGTCATACTTGCCTGATTTCTTTTTCTTTCTGTCAGTTCTGTTTTCTTCGCTTGTGTGAAAAAATAGGAGGTTAAGTATGAAGGAGGTGGATTTTTCTTGCTTTCTTTATTTTTTTGTCTGATTTTTCAGTCATTTATGAAACTATGCTGTTGTGTTTTCTGACCCACCTGATCCCAGACCAGGCTGATCTACAATCTCATTTGCATGACAGCTGGCTGATCCCAGCACAGCTGAGTTAGGGGCCTCAATGAAAGGACCTTGACCCCCCCGCCAGCATCTCTTGAGGAATTCTCTTTGTTGGATGTTTTTAGCTGAGGCCTCCCCCAAAGTCGAAGGTGATTTCTATTTGCCAAAGTGGGAAGACAACAGGAGGAAGAATAAAGATGAAAAACTATGCAGTCAGTTGAACTTGTTCAGACTGATACCAGCCTGCGGTATTCAGGCAGCAGCTAACCCAAGGTTTCCCTAACCTTGGCAGAAGTGCAGGAAATAGTTGCAGGAGCATGAAGTGTTCTTGAACTGTTTCTCCAATGTATCAAGCACAAGCAGGCTATTCTTCAATATTAAGCATGTGCTTCTCTTTTCTTCCCCTTTAAAGAAACTTTTTATTATAGACTATAAAAGGGGGAAAAATTCAATCAATCTCTGTTTGCAGACCCCTGTGCTGCATCTACGCTATCCAAGGACAAAGATGCAAATCAGGACCTCCCCAGCATAATAGCATTTATAAGGCAAATTTCTTGCTGAAGTCTTATAGCAAAAGAAATAGCTGTGCTCAAGTGTTATTTTAAACAAAAAGGAAAAAAAAAAATTAACCATATTCTTTAAAACATCAGCTTCCCTGTATACACCAGAAACAGCATTCCAGATAAAAGCAGCATGATGTGAAAAGACCTGATCAGCAACAGATTGATGTCTGGGCTTGGGGACTAATGTAAGAACTTAAAGACTTGGCTAGAGAATATATCTCGAGAAGCATAAACATATAAGAGGATGCCAAACCATGAAAGGCTTCCTTTGCACTGAGAATTCAGAAATCGGCGTGTTGACAAGCAGAGAAGCCAATGCTGCTAGCAAAGCACATAGGGTGATGAATAAACTCAGCTTTTGGGAGCCTAGGATGAGATCTAGAAAGGGGCCAACTGATTTAGCCATGTTTTT
The DNA here is from genome assembly GCF_009650955.1 of Corvus moneduloides. NCBI lineage: Eukaryota > Metazoa > Chordata > Aves > Passeriformes > Corvidae > Corvus > Corvus moneduloides. The sequence goes on from NC_045482.1 coordinate 11,137,505, forward strand.
AAGTCTCTACACCCAGTATTTAGGTGCTGTCAAGCCTCAGGCCTCCCTGCCCAGCTGCCAGTGATGACGTCTCACGGACTGGGGCAGCCGGGTTTGATTCAGAAAGTGTGTGTTAGTGTTCAGTTCTCAGAGGGGATGGAGAGACTTCCAAGAGACTGACTGCAGCAGGCTGGCTGAGCCATTTGTTGATGCTATGGGAGAGTCAGGTTTAATTTCCTGCACAAATGCGCTGCATTTTCTGGCTGTTGGCTCAGCAGTAGGCTCCTGGAGTGCCTCCCTGGAGGCCAGATACACCTCCTCCCGTGTACCGGAGAGAGCCTGGAGGCTGTGTGGGATCGGAGATGTTCTCCGACTGGCACAGCACGTTCGAGGCAGATGTATGCTTCTGTAACTGTGACATCCCACTAGCCTCTCTGGAGCTACTGCAGCAGGAATGCTGACTTGAAACACTTGAGCCATGAGCAAAGTAAGTGAACAGATATGCAGTTCTTAAACGTGAGACCTGGCCACCCTTTATTGATTGGGGGAGTCTCTTTGGGATGACAGCAGAGAAGCAGTATTCTTCTCTTGTGAGGAAAAAATGCAGTTTTCCTCCAGCTGCACTTAAAATTGGATAGTTCAATAATTATCTGAGAAATAAAAGATTTACATATGAAACAATATAGCTATGGAAAGGTAGTTGTTAGGTATTAGCTAATGTGCAGTCTGATTTTTGATGGGTAAGCTAAGTTTAAAAGCTATATTCTAAGGAAAGTGGGCATATCTGCAAAAATATGGGATGTACATAAGATGAGGGAAAAATAAGCTCTTTACCTGAAAGAGCAACTTGAGAGGGGAATCCAAGGGAAAAAACACTGATGGCTTCATCTTTTGCATTTAGCAAAAGCCTACCATGCAACCGCCCAAGCTAAACACTGCCTTTTTCTGGTTTGGAAAAGATCTTGAATGTCCTTTAAACTTGTTGACTTGCTCCACTTTTGTCAGGCCTTCTTGCATAAGCACATTGATCCCAACACAATCATCCCTTGACAAGTACTCATGTTATTGTCAGGTACTTCCTGGGGGCTGAGCACCTACCCTGGGAGGATGCTGGTAAGTACTGCAGGCACCTCTTCTTTCAGCAAAGCGATCAACGTCTGTGCAGCTGATGGCTCTCATTCTTGTTTGGTTGGCAGGGATGGTGTCACTAAACTTGAGCTCACTTGTCACAATGGAATTTAATTATCTGCTGGAGAGAAGCCCTGACAGCTGTGGCGTAGGTTTTTCAATGTGATGTTGCCTGGATCGCAAGAAAAATATCAAGGGCTGGTGAGAACAGCCATGTTCTAAAAGCATCTCTGCCTGGGTTAGACCACTGCCTACCAAAGAGGTACGTGTGATTATCTTGAAGTTATTTATTTACTGTCGTGTCAGATCGTGGTTAAAGTTTACTGCAAGTTGTCCTCAGGAATTCTTTTAGTTCATCAAAAGTAACTTTTCTTTTCCAGGGCTTAGGTTGGAAGCACAGTGTTTGTTTACCACACTGCCCCTGGGTTTGCCTCTGGCTTGTTCTTCCTGGGGGAGAGGCAGTGGATCTGCTGCTGGTTCCTAAAACACTGACATCTGTGATGGCCTTCTGTAGTGAAACCATTTTCCTAGCAGCAGCATCAGGTAAGACCTTGTCATTTTCTTATAGTAATGGTTATCATTGATAAACAAAGGAAATATGAGCTGAAAAAAAAGAGCAAGTGGTTTTTTGTGTGTGTTTATTTTATGTTTTGTTTTTTTTTAATGGAACATTCTCTTAGCTCATATACCATAGTATTGGGAAGTTTTTATTTTTGCCTTTATTTCTTGTTGCCAAAGTACTCATACCAGTAGCTCTCTAAGGTCGCTGACATGCTCTGAGATGCTGAAGACACTTTTATAATAAATTCTGTTATACAGAATTGCACAAGTAAAGGACCCATACTGTGAATAGGAAGGTGGCCCATCTGGCACTTGGTTGCCCCACTGCCAGCCTTGGAGAAGCATCCAACCACCCAGATGCACATACAGCTTTGGGGGACCTAAAGACAGACCAGGATTTACCCCCTGATTTACATCCCTGAATCCACCTATTCATCCCCCCCCCCAGCATCCAGGGACATTGTCCCTCAAACACTGAAAAAGGAGCCTCTTTTCTGTGGGGAATTTGTGGGAGCCAGGCTACACCACACCAGAGGCTACCATGAATGTCTTTTGGGAAGCCCTGGCTGTGTGCCCTGGGCTTCAGGTAAGCTCTCCCTAAATCACAGAACGTTCTGAGTTGGAAGGGACCCACAAGGATCATCAAGGCCAACACTTAGGTGAATCGCTCTTTTGGCATCAAACCCACAACATTGGCTTTATTGGCACCATGCTCTGACCAGTGGAGCTGATGTTCTGGGGACCGTGGCTGCAGTCCCTTCCTTCCCCTCCTGGGGCTGAAGCAGAAAGCATACTTTCAGTGGTGGAGGAGAGGCACTCCATTACCTCCATTAAAAAAGGGTGAAGCCTTCTTGGCCCCAAGGATGTTTTTCTGTCTGGAGCCTTTCTCTGTATTAAAGAACAGATGCTTGTGCGCTCTCTAGGCCACTGTCAGATTAAACCATGCTTGGCACAAGCCGGTGTTTCTTGTGCCTGTCATCCTGGAGCTTCCTGGGCTAGGTTTGGAAGTTAGACCACACAGCTGTACTTCCCAGGACCAGGCAGGGCAAGGACGTCGTCCATCCATGCCCTGCCCAGGTGAGGGGTAAGGCCCTGTGCTGCTGCCTTGAACTGAAAGGGATGACCTGTCTCTGAGGAGATTTGGGAAGGAATTTCTCCTCTAAAAAGCAAGTATGTTGTAATCTGTGTACATTATTCACTGTCAGCTCTCTATGACTGCCATTAGGATTAGAAACAATTTGGAAATTCTGGAGTTAAAAGTATGTAACTTCCATGAAGATAATACTTAATAAACATGAATACATGGTAGGGAGGGTTTTTTCCATCCTTTTAATATGACTATGACTTCTAGACTTACAAGCTTTTATCTTATTTTACGAGACCATGTGAAATAAATTAAATGTAACACAAGATGCTGTTAAAAAAGATTTTATGACATTGAGAACTGGTTCTATATTAGGACCAGACATAGGCTTATTGATGTGAGCACTTCTGCTCCCATAGATAAGCTATGGAGTCAGCTATGGCTAACAATTTAAATGCTCAGAATCAGGCCCTCATTTTGGATGCACTTCTCATTGTTAAATCAATGTGAAAGTGAAATCTGTCTCCTCTCAAAAGGAAATTGCCAAGACTTTCTACGCTAAGATTTGGGATCTGTAGAAAATGAAGCCTTTTTATTTTTTCTTCTCTCCAATAATCTGTTCAGTGAACAAGCTGTGAAAAATAGTTCTATATTTTTTCCATGTGATGCAGCAGACGGTAAATTTCCATTTAAAAGAATGATCAGAGTAGCTGCTGGCACTGAACTCTGTTGTCTTAGTCAAATCTACTTACAAAGAGTTTACAGCAATACAATAGCTTATTATTTCACTCAACCAGAAATCAGATGAAAAAGGCAAAGGGGAAGCCGGAAGTAGGTTCATGGTCAAAATTCTTTTCTTTCTTAACATCTTGGGGTTTTTTAAATACAGGAGTTGAGATCAGTAGTTTTATGTATAAGGAGGAGACTACTTCTTTTCACCTCTACTTTTGTATGCTATGAAATAATCAGACTACATACTTCTATAGTGCCTTTCTTCTGGGGATATGAAAGCACTTTACAAACATTAATTAAAGTCTCACAACACCCATGTGGAGGTAAAGGAGCATTGTTTGTGTATCTAATGCAAAGGCTTAACCTGATTCTTTAAGTACTCTACCAGGAAAATAATGGAATAGCCACAGCAAATTAATCTAACTGAATTGCTGGGAGCATTTATATGTGTGTGCCTATATGCATATATGTGTGTGTATGTGAGCATGCGTGTGCCTTCAGATCTGTACTGCTGGATGCCTTACACTGCATCTCCTCTGCCCTGCATGTCCTGCCCCTTGTTGTCTCAGGGGATTTGATGTGTGCTGCTGCTTCTCTCTGCATGATGCCTCGGGTCCGTCAACAAATGTGTGTCTTCTGGGAAACCTGGGGAAATCTCGCATTGGCATTGAATATGCCAAGATTAGTTTTAAAAATTTAAAAGGCAGAAAAAGTCATTTTCTTGATTACCAAATTTGTGAATGAATAGAATAGGTGGGCAGTGAGAACCCAGAAGGGGTCTTTGCCGCCTGAGCAGAACCCTTCTGGTGGAGGCTCCAGCACCTCTCCTCTTTGTCTGCCACTTGTTCTCAAGCCTGGTGGCCTCGTCCCTGCTGCTGTCACTTCCACAGTCTCCCCATCCCGGGGAGTTTTGGGTGCAGCCCTGCAAACAGAGAGCTGCGGTGTGGGCTTGGTTCTTGCAGGGCTGCCAGCTTCCCTCTGTGTCTGGAGGCAGGAGAGGGGCTGCTGCAGCTTAATGTTAGGCTTGGCTTGGCGACCCATGGTAGGAAAATCTGCATTAAAATACATTAAATTATTTTACAGACTTTATAGAAGGCGCATTATTCTCCTCGAGTGGGGCTTTTAGCATCATTCCTGCAGAGGTGTATTCCCTGTACTTTGCCAGGGAGGTGCCCACCCCATGCCCTGAGCAGGTAGAGTTGTGCTGAGTATCTCCACTTGTCCACCTTTGCTGCTTTGATTTCCTGGTGCTGCTGTGTCTCTTCAGCCCCAGATAAAGTGAGGGAATTAATCAAAATGGAGGAAACTCAAGCTGAAGGACTAAGAAACTCTTACTTCTATTTTCAGCTTAGTGCTGTAGTGCACAGGCCCTTCTCCCACTTGTGCAGCCCAGAACTGCTGAACTCTTGCAGACTGACTTTCTTTTCCTTAGACAAAGCAGATCATAAAAATATTTTTCTGGTGGTTACAGGATGCCATTATTTTCTTTCTTTGGGTCAAAGCTGTAGGGAAATAGCTCCACATCACCACCATGAGTTTGAAAGGTGGTTGGATGGCAGCTAAAAGCAAAAAGGGCCCCAGAGCCACGAGCTTTTGTCAGCCCTAGTCCCACACACTGTTACAATCTAAAAATGCTTTTGGGTCACCAGCATTAGATCCTTTTCTTAATCTTTGTCATGTCTTCTTTCTGCTAATTTTACTTTCTCTGTCTGATGTAGGCTCTAAGATCTTCAGTGCAAAGATAGCATCTTTTATCTCTGTAAAGTGTCATGCAAACTTAGGGTGGTATGTAAATATTTAATAATAATATTAGTGATGAAGATTAGAGTCCTGGAGGAACATGTCTCCTTCCTTGCAGATGCAGAACATATAGTGGGAATTTGTGTACTGTTTCATTTCCCTGGGGAGAATTTCTCTGCTCACTCATTTTCCAGTTGCCTCTGTCATCACCTTGGATAAGGCTATTGGGGCACACTACTCTTGACTGGGAACAACTTAATTAGAATTAGGCAAATAACTGCTTTTTCACCTGAGACTTTGAAGGAAACTCCCCTAAAATACAAGTTTCCTCTTTTTCATGTTAGAAAAATGGAAACATGGAGGGAAAATTGTCCAGAGGTGCCCAAAAAGGGGACATATGTGATGCTGATCTGTGCTCCCTGACAGCAGTTGAGGAGCTTCAAGGTGCTCAAGCTGGGGCAGCGTCAGAGGAGACAGGCTGCAAGGAGCTCCAGCTGTCCCCAGCACTCTGCTCATTGGCCCTTCTTACTTCTTTTCAGTAGCCTAAATATTTTTTTAATAGTTTTGCTATATAACTGGATTCACTTTATAGGAGGGTTTATACTGTACCTTACTTAAATCTTAAATTTTCTAATGATTGTAGCCAATAGCAATTAATTTAAAATAATTTAGACAAATATACACATTAAATTGCCAAGCACTACATTTTTCTCATTCATTTAGGACTTAATAGACTTCAGTGTATATGTTCAGCCTTTACTAATTGCACAGTTGACAATTCTTTATGACTTTGAGGAGTTCAACATTTTCTATCTTTACTGGCTGCATCCTCTTAGCATAATCATAGTCTTAATTTTGTTTAACTTATGCTAAAGCAAAATATGAATCTAAACCACAGGAGGCAAATAAAACACGTCATTGTACAGTTCATTCACTACATTTTATAAAACCATTTTACAACATGAACCATCCACTTGTTCTGTTCAATGGAGTAAATGGGATCTAACCATGCTTTAAGGACTGTGCTCATCTTTAAACTGATTAGTTTCTCTCCTTATTACAAAATGCAGGCATTTATACCAGGTCTAACATCTAATTTTATATACAATTAAATGGGTAATCCCTGTTGCCTCCAGCATAATCATTTAATCATTGTTATTTACCTTGAGGCTTTTTGGGTAGGATCAGAGACCCATTTCTCCCCTTGCTGTGTGGTGTGGGACAAAGGAGACCCTTTTGGTCCTGGTTGCCACAGGCAGAATGGATGGAGATGCATACAAGGGTCAAGCCCACGGCCTGGAGTCAGTGGGAGATCAAGGAAGACTGAGCCTCGTGCCTGGTGCTGGTTGGGCAGCAGGGATGGGGTGGGAAGGTGGAGGCAGGGACTGGTATCAGTAGGGTCGTTGGAGGGGCAGGGGCAGAGCAGTGCTGCAAGCTGTGCCCGCTTCCCTCTGTGGCAGATTTGGGTTCCTGTCCTCAAGACAGGACCCAGTCAAACGCTGTGTGGATGGGGCAGCAAAGCAGGGTTGGGATGCTCATGGAGCAGCTCTGGAGATGGGTCTGGTGGGGATGAACACTTCAGGGAGTGCTGTGATGATCCAGCACAATAGTCACAGGCAGGAGCATTCTCCTGCCCAGGGCACCTACATGGCGATGCATCTTCCCTGCTCTGCGCCAGGAACAGGGAAAGCAAACGGTGCCTTGACCAAAGGTTAATGCTTAAGAAAATCCCCCAGGGCAGGGAGGAGGCAGCCGGGGCTGGCAGCAGCTCAGCAGCCAGGGGCTGAATGTCGGCCGGGAGCCCATTTGCTCATAGCAGCGCCTGGTTAAACCCCCAGCCTGCATATGGCTTTAACCAAGTGCAGTGCAGCGATGCGAGTGAGGGTCTGCCTTTGGCATGAGGGCTCTGCTCGGCCCCGCGATTAGGAGAGGAAGGCTGAGATTTGCACTGGCAAACAGGCTTCTTTCTCTATTGTTTACTCTTCTTTTTTTTTTTTTTTTCCTTTTTTTAAAATCGTGTTTAACACTTGTACAATTTGGTGAAATTACAAGCCCGCGAGGACAGAGGGAGAAGCCAATCTGTTTAAAAAATAAAAAGAGGACATGATTACTTTGCTGAAGCTGTACTTTCTATTTTCTCTTCCAAAAGAGACAAAGGGAATAAATACTTAAAACCCAGTGGCGACGACAGTGAAGCAATCATGCAGTTGCTGGATACCTTTGTCTCAGGGAGGCATGTAGTCATTTTTACATGTCTGCCACTGGGTGTCAAACCTTTCTTTTCTTCCCCTTTCCATTTTGGATGGCCAAACTGATTATCTAAAATAGAAAATTAGCACACAATGGCTTTACTCTGTGATACCCCTTATGCAACTAATGGGCAAAGCTTGTTAATTGGTTGTAAATGCCAGCAGGTTGCCAAGATAATACTTCAGAAATAAGCGGGTATTCTGATAATTACAGCAATCTTCATCTATAAAAGCTTAAGTAGATGAAGTACTGGCTGGCTTAAAACCAAGATTTATCCCGCTGCACTCGCATTAAAAGAAAAAATCAGATGAAAACAATAATGTAGCAAAACAATTATATAGCAGGAAGCGTTGTAGGTTTTAGAGATTGTGAAAACTCAGAAAGTAAAACAGTGCTGTAATAACCAGTTATGGAAAAATAGGCCATTTACATTTGTGTATAATTAAATAGTAGGCTATGCAATTTCACTTTTTAAAGTAAACTGCCTTTTCCTTTTTTTATAGGGCAACGTAGCCATAATTGCTGCATTAAAGCTTTAATGAAAGAAAAAAGCAGCAGATCAAGATGACATGTAACATCCACATTTGTACTGTGGTGTTCTGCTTGTTTAGTAATGGGAAGCAACTGAGGAGATTAAAATTGCAGAATTCTTCTTAGTTTTTTTCCCCGAAAATTGCTATAGGAAGATCATTCAAAATCTAAAGTACGTACAATTTATTTTTCTACCTTCAATCCACAAGGATTTAATGACTTTCCTAAATCTCAGAGTGTCTGAAGAAATACTTTCTTGCAAAAAGGGAGATATTTTTTCAGCTCATCGAAATTATCAAAAGTAAGCGTCTCAGACTTGAAGCATAGAGGTCTCACCTCATGTTTTAGACTATTACTGCAAATACCGAACACTACTTTTTAACTCAGGACTGCTTTTCAGCTTTCCTGTCAGAATGATCAACAGGTTGATATATAATCTTGTTATTTGTCATTTTGAGATATTTTTTTTTTACATGTTACAAACAAATTGTGGTAAAGCCAGGCTCAGCTGTGTTAAAGCTCTAAAATACGGGTGCGAGATTTCAAACCAAATTTTTGTGTATGATAGCGTAAAACAAGAGTTGATATTGGGGCAGGAGAAAGCCTTTTTTTTTTCCTAATGACCTTGGATGCATCTCATAGACTGCTTTTAATCATTGATGCCTCCTACGACAGAGGGCATATTTTGGCAAATTTTGGCACATTTTGTCAGGAGCAGCTCAGAGACAGAGGAGTGCAGGGCAGTCCTGAGGGGCTGCTTTGCTTGGGCTTTGGGGGAAAAGGCAATGTCAGACTGGGATACCCTTCCTGCTGGGTGTCTTGGGGTCTGTGTTGTTGGCTTGCAGGTAACAGGGGTCTGCCCCTGGGCAGTGCTGCTCTGCTGGAACATTGGCCCTTCCCCTCTGACTCCACTGCAGCAGGGTCAGACCATGCAGAGGCACAGGGGCTGCAGAGAGCCCTTTCCTGGTGGCTGAACGCATGTGCCCAGCATGGTCCAGGGTGCAAGGCACTGGCACAAGAACAGATCACACTGGATTTTTCCAGATGTGGGAAATAGGCTGTGACATGCCTTCCAGTACGATCAGCCTGGTGGGACAGTGGTGGATGTGCTGCAACCAAGGCACACCATGCTGTGGAAAGTTAGATTTGCATGCATGCATTGTCTCACAGTAGTCAGCTTATCAAATATTTGATGGAGATGTCTTTCCTGTGTGTGGTCATGCAACATCAACTCGAAATTTTTCTCACACATTATCCATAAAAAAATAAAATAAAAAAAAAGACCCCAGCGCACAACTGGGGATAGCTTGCTGTGCCAACAAACCCCTTACATTCAGGCAGATAAAGAGGTGCACCATGTCACCTAAACTCTCCAGGGAAACAAGGTCTGAGAGCACAGGGGCTGCCAGGGGAGTGGGGTGCGAGGCCAACCCTGCTGCCTGGCAGCCACAGGCCCTGCACACATAATGGACTTTCCTAGTTAGTACATAATATATGGCACTTGTCCGAAGTGTGGCTGCAGGAACCAGCGAAGAAATAACTTGACGAGATCCTTTAATGGATCTCTCTCCCTTGTCTTCCAGGAACAAAATAAATAGGAGACTTTTTCAACCGGCATGTATTTCCATTTATGCTTTAAAAATTCATGAGCATAGGTTTCATATGATGGCATAGTTACTATGGTAATTGTTTATTAATCTGGAGGAGCTTGGTAATTACCGCTGCACAGTTTATATAACTCAAACTCAGAATTAAAGTATGGTTATGATTTCTTTACACATCCATCTTTTAGACACTTTTTTCAACTTTTATTTTTTTTATTTTTATTTAACAGAATATGCATTTTCTCCTCTCAGTTCTACTTTTATCCAAGTGCATACATTTCTGGAAGAGTAGAGAGAGTGCAAAAACGACAGAGAAAAGCTTGCTCGGAGTTGGCAGGCCAGGACAGCCAGGAAAAAATGTGCAGAGTTAAGTTGCAGGTGGATATATTTTAATTAAAAAAAAAGTCTTTCTCTTTTCCTTGGAGGATGGCTCATTTGTGGGAGGGCAGCAAGGGACAGAAGAAAGAAGGTGACAAATTGGGGATGTTGCAGGACCCCATGCGTCCAGCCTGGGACCATCCCCCCAGCTGAGCATGAGGCTGAGGGATGTGGGGCAGGACTTCTGTGCATCGTCCTGCAGCTCTGGTGTTTGTGTGTGGCAGAGGCACACAAGAACAAAACCACACGTGCTGGACTAAGGATGAATGGCTGGCTGGCTTTGGCATCTGGGTTTCTTCCGTGTTGTGTGTGGTTTTGCTAATGGAGAATCCAAGAGTGGTGAGGTACACCACGGCCCTTCAGAAACTCCTGTTACCAGCTCTCCTCGGCCCTGACAGTCTCCCAGGGGCATGTACTTGCCTTTCCTGGAGAAATTTCATGTAAAAAATGAATTTATTCATTCAAATTTTTTTCAGAGAAGCACCACTAATGCTATCACTGTAGTGATGCTCTCCAGAAACCCAAGAAATAGGAAACCATGTGAATGTTTTTCAGTGAATTTTTTTTCATTTATCTAAAAGCTCCTTTCTCCCAGAGAGTGAAAAATTTTGCCCACTGTGAATTTTGTTTCTTTTGTGATTCTAGCTGAGAGACAATTAATGGCCGTCAGTTCATTCTGCGATACCCGTAAGCCAGGAGCAGCCCTGTTGGCGGGTGACCCCTCCTCACCCGTCCCCGCTCTCTCCTGCCGGCTTGTGCGGCTGGCGGGCTGGAGAAACTCCCTGGTCGGCCTGGCTTCATTGCCGAGAGAGTCACATTATTTATATGGAAAAAGTGCAGGATGCCATCTCCTCGCTCGCTCTGCCTGCATAAATTGCGCGTGTTTATTATTCATCGTAACACAGCACATTCTCTGTTTCTGTGTCACTTGTCACTAATCACTTATGCATCTGATGTGCGGATCCAGAGCAGGTTCTTAAGCATTCTTGGCTTCAAAACATAAGATATGCATGGGTAAGAGTTTATCCCACCCCCAAAATAACAACTTTGATACATTTTCAAAAGGGAAAGTGCATATGTTACAGTACTCAGGAGCAGCAATAACCAAACTAGCTGAGAAGTGACACGGACTTGGGTTATTTTCTTGTTGCTTTCTTTTTTCTTTTTTTTTGGTTTCTCTTTAGTATTTCATGAAAGTGTGCAAAAATCTTAACATTTGAATGCCACACGCTTCGTTCTGCCTGCGAGATAAAGGACGTTTCTCTAAAAGAAACATACGCTCCTTGTTCCTTGTTTTGATTCCCCGTACAGCTTGTCACAATGCATTTACATTTTGCCCATACATTTGGATTTGCAACCCGAGCTGTGCTTTTGAGGAAGGGATGCAAACTCTTTTCTTTGACTTTTGCGTGTCAGTTGGGCACTGACTTGAGCTGGGCAGGCGTGGAGGGCGCAGGCTGCACACACACCCCTTGCAGCTTCCATTGCTACCCACAGCCCCAGGCCCCAGCGGCTCCTTCATGAGGGGCTGCTGGCTGTGTTGGCCGTCAACTAGGGAAGGGCTCTTTCCCAGCACTTTTCTGTCCTGTTGCACCTCACTCCCTTCCCAGCCTGCCTCCCAAGCCATGGAAGCCAATTGCCAAACCTCAGTGGACTGCAGCACTGGGTCTACCCCACCTTTTCCTGGCATATTTCTTCCTCCTGTCTCTTGTAGACTCTGGGAAATGCCAGAAATTCCCCTTACCTTGTCTGGATCTGCTCTAGGGAGTACTGTGGAAATGCTGGCAACCCTGGGAACCTTGTGTTTAAGACAATGCCATGTTTTTCCCCTTCTCAGGGTGCCTGATGAGCGGCACTAACAGTGCGAGGCTGGGAATGGAGAGACCCCAAACAGCCTCAGCGGGGATAACATTGGCGCAGTCTTCTGGAGTTTGGGTACCACTGTGATTAATGGTCATTCAGCTGGGCAAATGCCATCTCTCAAGTTGAGAATGTGGAAAACATTCTTGCATTTTCTGGTAGTTGACGTGATTGCTCTGTAACTCTGCAAACCTGGCGAGCACAGCCAGTGCTGGGTCCACCTACAGGTCTCCTCACGAGCTCCTACATTAGACCCCTGCAAGAAATGATGGCTAAGCCGTATGTCCGCTGGTCTGTGGCTCACCTGCACCATGCTAACCTGCAGTAGAAAATCTGTGATATTGGCCTGGCCTTGTGGGAGGGCAATGTGCAGAGCGGCTGCCAGAACAGTAACCTGGGATGACCTATATTTAATTTAATTTCCTGGAATCATAGAATGGTTTGGGTTGGAAGGGACCTTAAAGATCATGTAGTTCCAACCTCCCTGACCTTCTTTTTTTTGCACCAAGCATCAGCAGAGCAAAAATTATGTACAGTGGAAATACTGAAGAAGTCACAAATCTGGTCAAATTGTCTGATGTGAATGTTTTCTCCTTCAAGGCTGCTAAAATTGAAGCCTGCTTACCGACCACTGCAGCTGGAAACACAGGGGTTTCATCCAAGGAGAAAGATAATTTTAATTGTTCCCTGTTCTGCTGATATCTGATGGGAACAGTCTTGCTAACGACTTCCAATTGCAAGTCCTCCTTGACTGTGTAGTGAAGTCAGCCCTATGATAACACCAGAGAGGCAGCTTGAAATTAGGATACAGAAAACTGATGCCAAAAATATGTCAGCTTGGAAGGTCATTAAGAATTATCCATTTGTGCATGTTCACATGCCAACAGTACCTTAAGTGATTACCTTAGAGGAATGGATTTGTCTAATGAACATATGAATTAACAATATAAAATTGTGATTGATAAATCAAATAAGAATTTACAATTTGCCAATGAATCTAACTGGAATGGAGTTTCACTGGATGTGAATGTGAGAGGAGCTGTTGGTATTCTTTCCTAAAAATGACTCTTGGTGGTATTTTTCCGCTTTATGACACCACAGTTGTAGGTGACTGATCTAAAAACCAGCCTGCCTGTACCTCAGGCAGGGACACGTTGTTCCAAAGATCTTGGCTCATCATTTCCAGTAGTTATTTTTTAAACCTCTCCACCTACACCTTTATTGATCTTTTGGGGTTTTTTTTAAGCTCAACTAAGAAATTGACCTAGACTGGTATTGGCAGACAAATGATGGGGTTTAAATGTAATAGTTGGTAGAATCCTGGTTAAGTATTTTTACATTTCGGCACTTAGATAAAAGCAGCTGATATTTAACTCTGCTTTTCTCCATGGATATAGCTCAGGAGGGAGTTTTGATTTTTGTTTCTGAAAGAGAAATTACATTAGTATTTTCCTGAGTTGTGGATTATACCTCCTTCACAAAGAGTTTTTAAAGTCTAGAAGACCAAAACGTTTAGGTTTAAAAAATACCTGGTACAGCTGGGCATTTTTTCTTTTCCTTATAAATCTCTACTTTTGTAACAGCTAGGATCAGTGCAATCTACACATTGTTTTTTAAAATAAGCCCTAACTGGCAGATACATTTCATTTGACATTTACAATAAACTTTTCATGATTCCTTGCTGCATCTTTACCTTTTTGGCTTGTGCCTTTTTGGGTTTGGGGCATTCGTAGTGAGCACCAGCTCTATAAAATGCTGTTAAAGCTGCTGCTAGTCTAGCTCTTGTCAAACTGCATGTTAAAGACCCAGATAATAGGAAAGCACTAAAAGAGTTGTTACGTTTCATTACTCTGTGTCATTAATGTCTTCTTACGTGCTAATGAACCAAAGTTAGGTCATAAATGTCTTTGAAATGTAAGATTATTGAGGGTTTCTTTGACTTGATATAAAGGGGTAGCTTCCTCCTGTTGGGTCTGTAGTGCCCTGAGTACCACTTCTTTTGCAAACTAAAAATTGTCATAGCAAAACCTACTGTTTAGTTGAGGTGGAAATTTCAAAGAAAGCTCAATTTCAACTAAAATGGTTTGGGTAATCATGAAATGGGTAACATCAGTTACCAAAACCCTGTACATCATTTGACCAGGCAGAAATGGTGCTGATCTGGGGCTCTCCAGTGTATTCCTGGCTGTGGGGAATGCCATGAGGGCATCCAAGGCACACACACACACGGTGAGAAGCATCTTTATTTGTTGGTAACGTTACAGGATGTCCCAGGAGGCTCCCAGGTCCAGAGTCATGGCCCTCCCTTCTGTTTTCTTTTTTCCTATACCTAGCAGCTGCCAAGTCGATTTTTTTCACCTTTTTTTTTTTTTTGTCCCAGATCTGTGGCACTTTCTGAGTAATTTATGGCATGTAACTTTTAGTGAGAAAAAGCCCTAAATGTAAAAATCATAGTAAGAACATGAAGGTAAAAGCACTTGCTTGCTGCTGTAACTGGAAAACAGTGCACTAAGAATCAGTGTATACTTAAATGATGTCTTTGTGCCTATGGACATTATGGATAACACAGCAGCCAAGCTGCATTGTACAGCAGGCTTCCCAATGCGTAGGATTCCCGAGGGGAGGGAAGGGCAGAGGGAGCCCGTCAGAACTGCCCCATCGCAGCCAGTGCCGTCTCCCTGGAACGGTCAAGGTTTGGAACACACTGTGTGAGCTCAGGAAGCCAGGAGCGTGATTGTGCCTCGCTGTGTGCTGGAGTGGCGCGGCTCCCTCGCACGAGAAGGGAGCGGGAGGCGGCTGCACGGGGCTGCAGCCCTGCGCCGCACAACGTCCCGGGAAGCTGCGCAGAGAAGCATGACACAAGCCTTGAAACATTTAGGGAGGGGGCATGTTATTTTAATATCCTTTTTTGTGCTTAATAGAAAAGGGGTTTGTGGTTAATTCTTTATTATCTCCGACAGCAGTTCTCGCTTCGGCTCCTCTTTCTTTAACTGCCAAGCTAGCATTTTCCTTTTTTATTGCTCCTTTCTTCGAGGTTTGCTTTGGAATAGTGCCAGTTATCATTTCCCATTAGGGCAAATATTGCATCAAACTCATGATTAGGGATTTGAGGGCTTGGGAATATCATTCTCTAACATTTGTCTTTCATTTTCTAAGTATTTTTCTCTCTCTTTGTACACACACATATGCGCACATGCCTGCATATCTGTGGATATACATATGTGTATATATATTTATAGAGAAGAAGAAAGAGTGCGCTGCATGTGCCTAATTACATGGGTAGGTTTACATGTGTGCATGTGTCTATTTGCATGTGAAGTTTAAACCTCGTCTCCTAGACAAAGGAAAAGGGAAGAGATTTCTCCTTGTGTGTGATTTCAGAGGACTCAGAAGGTTAATAAAGGAGAAGAATAACAGATTTGTTTGTATGTTTTGGGTTAAATACTTCAGTTTTGCAGAGAAGGAAGGTGTTAAGAACACACACTGTGAGCGTGGAGATGAAGCCACTGCTAGGGAGCTGCTATCAGTTTTACCGACCCTACAAAACTGGGGAACAACACTGCCTATTTTTGAGTGTGCCTTTTCTGGCACCTTTTCTATTACCTTTACCTGTACATATATAGTCACTTCATGTCTAGCACATCCCTTGAATAAAGAGACAAAAAATACTACATTTCTAGAAATGAACTGTTCTGCTGTATGAACATATGCTGCACCAACTATATTGAAGAACTAAATAGATACTTGGGCTCTGATTTGGACATCCTGAATTGCTCATTAAAGGTGCCCATTTCTGTTGGTTAAAGGTGGCCTAAATGTCCCGAGGCAGACAAGAAACTGTGCCGAGCATGTGCACGGATTTAGGCTTCAAGGCGTCTGGGTT
The DNA here is from genome assembly GCF_009650955.1 of Corvus moneduloides. Lineage (NCBI taxonomy): Eukaryota > Metazoa > Chordata > Aves > Passeriformes > Corvidae > Corvus > Corvus moneduloides. The sequence goes on from NC_045482.1 coordinate 11,153,235, forward strand.
CTGGCTTAATCTACTTCTTCCCTTGCTTACCTCCCCGTGCTTAGGCACTTCTGAGATATTCCAAAATCTGTCCAGCTGCCACCTATTTCTGATGCTGGCTCACAAAACCCAACACCCGCTTTCAGTGCCTAATTTTAGGAGGATTTTTGCAGAATATATTTTTTTCCTGGTAAAAGTTTGCTTACACCTGGCCTGGGGGAAGGCATGTTACAGGTGGTTCCCCCCACCAGGTGCCCTTGTGGGAATGGGAATTGTGGTGATGCCTGGGGTCTGTGGTCCCCCCCCACTGCCCTCCCAAAAAAGGGTTCCCGAGAGCCAGGCACCATCCTACTTCACACCCAGCAAATCACTTAACCTCTCAGCACGTCGGCTTTCGCAGCTGTTAACACGGGGAATGGTTTTATTTCGCCTCCTCTCGTAAAGAGCATTGCGGCTCTGATCGACCCGAGGCCAAGCATTATTTCCACTTACAGATAAGTTGGATTTTGGCAGCTGGTGAGAGGGAGGCAAGCACATTCATCTGGGTAAAATCCCCTGGCTGGAGAAATAGCCAACGGGGAAGTTTTATAAGGCAGGCACAAAGCAATATCAGCAATATCCAGAGCAAATCTTGTATCAGAGTTGTCATTTTTGCTCCGACCTGGCAGTGATCAGCTGGGGAATTGAGGGGTCTGTGAGGAGATTGGAGCAGGCGAGCAGCAGAGCAGTGCTGGTCAGCTCAGCTGGGGTGGTGCTGACACTCACAGCACCCGACAGGTTCCTAAATACGTATATTTCCAGGCAGCCAGTTTGCCTCCAAAAAATTTATTCGTCAAGGCTTGTTCCCATCTGCCAAAAGAAAACATGTCATTTATAAAAAAACCCCGAAAACCTAACACTGACAGACAGGAGTGCGTTGTTGAGCTACAGCCCTCTGCTTTTACCTGAGCCAAGTGCCGGAACCGTGTGGAGAGACAGCCCTGTCACCCACATGCTTTATTAACAGTCAGCTTTTAATTGTGCTTCTCCTTTAGTCACAGTTCATCATTTCTTTTTTCCAACAAATACTGCACTTTCGTCATTAAAATTTCTGAAAAAATGAACCCAGGCAAAATGACTCAGTCACTGTGCAGGTTAAATACAATGTCACCTCTTTTTCTGCTCCTAGTACAATGGCTGTAGGTTAAAATCACTACAGTAATTTTAGTAATTTATGCTGTAATCCAGACTGATAAACTTGACTCCATGTTTCGAGCTCTGCCCTGCTTCTTCGACCCTCCCTTCCTGAAAGTAAAGTTGTGGTCCCCGCATGGGAAAGCTTCAAGTTGAGAGAAGGTACAATAAACTCCTAGTTATTTTAGAAGTCTTTAAGTGATTAAGGCAAAAGGATGGTTAATTATAAGATTCTAAAAACACAGCTGCTAAAAAAAAGTTTCCAGCAGCCACCAACTTATTATTTTTTCATCATCTTAGACATACTTATGACATATGGGAAAAATAAAAGATTAAATCTCTGTCCCCAAACTGCCCCCACAGCCACGCAGTCCTGGAACAAGCAACATCTTCTGAAAGAAGGAGGCTCGGCCTGACTCCCTGCCAGTGTGCGCAGGGGCGGCTTCCAGCCCCACGTTCACTTTCACAGCCTTGAAAGCTGAATCTTCTGTCGGGTTTGCAAAACATCAGCTGGGAAAACTGTGGCTAAATCAAGAGCAACCACAGTTTGCCAGGGAACAAATATCCCAGCTTTGGCCGTAATAGTCTTCTATGCGCTCCCGCTCATGTTTTCATTTCTCACACATCACGGAAATAGAAAAGTCATTGCTGGCATTGCCAGTGGGACTGAACTATGGAGCCCCATAAACATTTTCACTCTGTCTCAGTAAAGAGCAACAGCCTTCTCCCTGTGCCCACATTGTTGAGGCTACCTCAAAAATAAATCTGCCTACAAGAGGAAACCACAATATTTTTCCCAGAGGCGGATGGTGCCTTGGGTGGGGAAAAGATTTTATATCGCCAGTCTATCCATATGTCAAGGCCAAAGTAAGGAGCCCCTGGTGTGGTGTGGCACCCGGGAAGTTGGGCAGCAGTGGGCGACTGTTATTGTCGGCAGTGTTATTTATGCTGATGTTCTTTAAAAAAAATCACCACTTCATTTTAAAACTACAGATCAGGCAGAATGGCTTCTAATTTATGATCAAGGTGGAGACTGCTGAGGAAGCCAGAGACACTCAAATGAAAAGTAGATGTTGCTTCAAACACTAACCAGAAGCTGTGGTTGCACAAGTGGCACAGCAGTGTCTGTGGTGGCTTGGTGAGACAGACTTTCTATGAGTAAGGTCTGACCATGCCCCTATTACAACCAAGCCATAAGCAGCTAAGGAACACAAGATTAACCTTTGTGCTGCAGCAATGTACCAGTTATACATACTGCGATATCACTTCTTTTAGTTACATGGGAGGCAGAGACCATGGCTGTGATGGTGTTTGTACAAAGCTCTGGTGAAATAAACCATCCACATTGGGAGCACAGCAGAGTGTCCCTCATTTCCCAGTGTGACCATCAACTATTCTGAAGTGGGAGGAAAGAAGGCATGCCAGCCCACTAAAGAAACACTTCCAGCTCCTTTACAGAGAGATGTCATTGGAGGTTTGGAAAAATACTGGCCCGTGTTGGTTCCGAACCTTGCCAGGTCTGTCTGTGGCACATCACAGAGTGCTGGCATTGCTTGGCATTGGTGCCCTGGCAGTGCTGGTTCTGAATAGGGGCTGACAAGTGCCAGTGCTGCAAGTGGCTCTCATGACACCCTGAAATGCAGGATGTGCCTTTCTCCCAGCTGTTCTTCCCTCCAGTGTCCCATCACCACAGGCTGAGTGCTCACAAATAGAGCTGACAATGCTTGTCAGTGAGATTTGCAGCTTGAGTATCAGGAGAAAGGAAAATTTGGGCACCTGGGAGATGAGACCCATCCTTAAGCTAAACATGTGCAAATTTTTGAGATGTGAGTGTAATGGAAGTGTACGGGCTCCTGTACATGGGTGTGTACGTACTAGGGTTACCTGGCCCAGCTCGTGCAATACAGAAAGCCTCTCTACAGTCTCCCAGTTACAGGAAACCATTCCTAAAGCTTGCAAAGAAATGTCTGCAGGAGGATGTGAGGCACAAACTGGGGTAGCAGCAGGATGAGAAGCGGTAACCAGGCCTTCTCTGCCAGCATGTTTTTCCCCATGCTTGCCACTCTCCAACCCATTTTTTCCTGTAGAGCAGCTGGGATGTCATGCACATGCACCAAGCTACAATGTGTAAATGCTTGGTACCACAGCCATGCCACCAGCTGGCCATCTGCGTGGAGCTGAAATCCGGCTGCATGGAGCACCAGGGCTCATTCTCTGGGGCAGGAAAGTGTCTGATCCCTCCTCTCCACTCTCTGGCACCACTTGTTTCACAAAAACTATGCAACAAAGTGGTTGTAGCAGCAGGGTGGGACGATGCCTCACCCCAAAGCCACTCAGGATAGTGGAGACAGTGTCCTTCACCCTGGAGCCTCTGGGACAGGACAATAACAGCAATAACACCATCAGAATTGTTCTCATGGGCTCACGGGGCTGTAGATCCCACCAACAGCCACCTTCAGGCTCACACCAGTGCAGGGGAAGGTGTGCTGGCTTTCTGCTCCTCACAAAAACTGTCTGCACTCAGGAGGTTTTCCCACCACTTCCCATGAAAGGCTCATGCAAACACCTTTACTGTCATCATAGCTTGTGTTAACTCGGTATAACACAGACCAGCTGAAGTTTATGGTGCTGTTTTTTACAGAGGAGCATTTATTTCTTGTATCAACTCTCAAGGATGTTTTATCTGTTTTATATCCCATTGAATTCTCTGTGAAACTGCACTAGTTTACAATAATTTTATTACTTTATTAATTAAACGTTTTCCAACAAGCTAGCTATGGCATTTCTTATCATCAAGGGTTCCATTAGTTTTTAATGGTGTGAGACAAAATTACCATTTACCCACATGCAATTTAAGAAGCATCATTAACACAGAGAAAGCACCAGGTGGGATTTCTAATAGTTACTGTTTCTCATTTTTGTTTTTATTTAAAAGGAATAACTGGTTTTGAGGTTTTTGCTGCAAGGTTGCCAAATCCTCACTTTGTTTTTTATGTTCAAGATAATTTAAAATAATGTTCTTTTATCTCCTTAGGCTCTTCTTTACACTTTTCCCTTATCAGCACATCGTGCAGTGTGTACGCAGTGTCTCGGTGCAGCCGGGTGAGTGTGTTGTCTGCACAGTAATCACCAAGAACAAAGACTCATCTGCACGGTCAGTGAGCAGGGCTGGGGGGCTGTGTGTGCACACGTGTGCCTGAGACACTGCCTGGCTTTGCAGGGCTGTGGCAGGAGGGAGCTGAGCTGTTGCAAGCCCCAAACCACATGCAGCTCTCACCTTGTGTGGCTCAGGGCCCACAGGCACTGGTCACTGGGTCCCACAGGACCCATTCCAAGCCCAGGAGAGCAGGCACTGCTCCTCAGCCATGCTCCTCCATGGCATCAGCGACCAGCATCGTGAGGACAGGAGTGGCAACGTTCCTTTTTAAAGTTCTTGAGAAACTTTGACACAGTTTGATACTCTGATAGTGGTGTTCGATGTGAAAGACAAGGGAAACCCCATGAATGTAGTAAATATTTATCTTAAACGAAATGGGAATAATTAAATGGCACCTTCATTACTACATTCTATTCAATTATGCTGACTATTAACTAATTGCTGACTCAGTCCATTTACATGTTAATAAATGTCTGTGTTTAAGGTCCTCCTTGGTTAATTTTCTAGGTTTAACAATATGGAATTGCCGGTCATTTTTTTCTCCATGAACTCATTGCTTTTGCTTAATTCCGTGACCTCCTGCTGCCATGCATGGATGTGGGTGGTGCAGCCCTGCCACTGGCCATGGGGCACGCGGTGGGTCAGAGCTGCGGCCTCGCCGGTGAGATGGAGCGTGAGGGTCCAGATGGTGCACGATCCCATGAACTGCTGAGCGCGAAGCACGCGGGAGGGTGTTAGGGATATTTAGTGGGATGTGTTTGACAAGGTGTTTCCTTATTTAAAGGGGAGGGGAGGAAAAGGCAGATGGTGTGGCTGTTTCTAATGACATTCCCTGGCTGGGTTTTTTAACAGCAGACATAAGAGGGGCATAAGCACCTGACGCGCCTGTCTGCTTGGCTGCTGGGAGGGAAGGGACGCTGACAAAACAGGTCCCACTCCCACCCCGCTACCTGTTCTACTTATTTAATATGCCAGGGTGCCTGGTGAGGCAGATGGAAGGGTCTGTCCTGGGCCAAAGTCCCCAGAGCCACTGGTCCCTGCCCTGCTGCAGTGTTTACCCTGTCGCTCTGTTGCCTCACAGCCACACGGCTTGGGGGAAACAGCTCTCTTTCACAGACCCCCACCACCCCTGTTTTGCTTCCCTGCACCCCTCTCCCTTCAGCCTCATCCTGTCTTATTTTCCTGCTCTCTCAGCCCTCTTCTCACCCAGGTGGCTGTGCTGTCACTGCCACCACTGTGCAGGTCTGTTCCACTGCAGGTTGGAGCTGCCTGCTCTGTGGCCTCTTGGAAACACCTGGGGCGATGCTCTGGGTGGGAGAAGGGGGGGTTACAAGTGGTGTTTTCCTCTTGGAGGTTTTTAAGCACTCTACAATCAGAAGTGGTCCGATATTTTTTTACGCTTACAAGCATCTATTAAGATAGAAGCAAATTCTGAACTTCCTAAATGGGCAGATAATTGTTCCATGAAAGAGAGCAAACAAATGCACAGGGATGTCCTCTGCTTTAAATGTACGCTGCACTGAACTTCTGGTCAGATAAATTTCTAATTAATTTGCTTGTGCAAAGCATGGAACAAAAGCTCTGATTATATATTAGAGCAAGAGGTGCAAAAACATCTTCCTGCAAAGGGACTCTGGGGTGGCCGTCCTGGGGGTGATGCCACTGCAAGCCGCAGTGGGAGTCGCCAAAGCATCCTGACCCCCCTCAGCATCCCAGGGAGTGGGACAGATCCCACCGCCCCCTGTCAGCCTCAGGAACCCCCTGCCCGGGCCGGCGGCCGGCTGGGTGGGTTTGGAAGCGGTGCCAGGCGGGCAGGCGGGCAGCGCAGAGCTGTGACTGGCACTTTATGCTAATTGCTCAGTCATTATTTATTCCTTTGGAATTCATTACAATCGCATTATTTGCGATCGGCTCATTTAGTGTCACGAATGCATCCGTAGGATTTTTTTATTGTGACCTAATTAATAATGAGTGATTCTATTCTGAAGCGCCGCCGTACGCCGGGTTTTAAGGCAGGCGCAGGAGTTACAGCGAACGCTGCTCGGCTGCTCCGTGCACGGTGACAAACGGGCCAGCGAGTGCTGCTCAGACGCCGTGGCCCCACGGGCAGAGGCCCGGCAAGGGCTGTGCAGGCTCCACACAGCTTCTCTGTGGCCAGCAGCCCTCAGCCCAGGCATCCCGTGCAGCTGCAGCTCCAGCTTTCTCTCTATTCAGAGTACGGGTTTTTTTTGGCGGCAGCGGCTCAGAGCTGACTCTCCTACCACACCCAAAGTTGAGCACCGACCTTCTCTAAAGCAAGAAAAAACTTCAAAAGTGTTTTGGGAAAATTCTGTCTCAGTTTTCGTTGACCAGTAATATACTTGTGTATTGTAAAGCTGCACAGGAAGAGAAGATCTTCAGTGACAGAAAATCTTCACCGTTTTACTTAAAAGTAAATATTTTCTTTGAACATGGTAGTTTCAAAAAAGACCCCAAAAAACAAAACAAAAAAACATTTAACTTTTTTTTTTAACATGAAATTTCCAGCAATACTTAAAAAGTAATTTTATTTTGAAAGCACTGAAGTGACATTGACTTTTCTAATTTTTTTCCCTCCTCAAGAACCTTGGCAATACCCAAAAGAATATACTCTTTTTTTTCCCAAGAAAGTTCTCACCCAAATCTTTTGCCAAGACCTACTTTTACGTGAACCCATGCCATCCATCAGCTCCCTTTCTCACTGACCCCAAGCCTGGGTAAATGTGGCACCACAGCATGGAAATGGTTTCATCTTTCCCTTCTCAACACCTCCTTGCTAAAAACGCTTCAGTTTAGCAGCAGGGATGTCAGTTCACACTGATGTCTGGCCTAAATTCATTCCTGGAGGAGCGGTGCAGGGAAGTCCCTGTCCCCTGCAAACCTGTCTCAGCTGGGCAGGTTGATCTGCACCATGTTTTTTTATTTTCACAAAGTCACATCATTTCAAATCTCCCTGCAGAGCAACAAGCACATTTTAAAAATATTTCTGAAAGCCTATAAATAGTTATAATGATATAAATAATATTTTTGTGAATGCAAACCTAGTCCTCTGTTTCCCACAAGCACAGCCTGGGGGGACAGTAAAAGGGCAGCATGGCAGCTCTGGGTTCAGACACATGGGAATATTTAATGGGAAGCAACAGCTTCTCCTTTCTTCCCATCCGGGGTACACCCACACCCCTCGCAGCATTCCAGGGGCTCATCTCCCTCTGGGTGGTGGGAGCTGGGCAGAGCCACGGTGGTAGCTGCCAGCTTGGTCTGGGTTTTGCAGCAGGAGCCTTGAGGCTCCCAGTCACCCCGGCAGGCAGCACCCAGACCCACACGGCAGGGCAAACCCCACCCATGCCGTTCATACCTTTGACACAAGCACTGTAGACAACTTCCTTTCAGATTTTTAAGGCTAAGCCGACGATCGTTTCATTTTGTTACAATGAATACCTATAACTCAGGTAATCAACCTGAACTAACAGCAAAAACTGTGTCTGGTTGTGGACTAATTTCCAGAAATAGCTAAAGTTGTGACATTTTGTGAATTTTCTTGTAGTAGCCATTGTTGGCTACATTCTGAGAGAATGATTCTCTTGCTCAACCCTACTGAGAGTTTCAGGTTGGCATAAGACCTTAAATCCTTTATGGACAGCTGCAAGACAAACATATGAAGTACTTGCTAACATCAAGTCATAGAATACTTTGCACTAATACTTCAGGACAAAATTTCCTAAAAAAAAAAGGTTACAGCAAAGAAGGATTTTTAGAAATCTATTTTTGCTCATGGTGTGACATTTTAAATAGCAAGGGGAAGGGATCCTCACCCACTCCCTTTGCAAAACCTCCCCATAGTGCCATGCCGCTTCCAGGTGGGAAGTCCTCCTGGGCAAGCAGGACCTCCTGGCTGTGCTGGTGCATGCTGGTGCAGGGCTGGATTCCTCCCACACATTGCTATTGGCTTTAGGTCCTTACAGAGCAAATTACTCAAGCAAAAGTCCCTTAAGACTTTTGTGTCAGAAAGCAAAAGTGGAAAAATTCTAAGTCAGGACATGCCTGTGCAGCTTGCTATGTTTGGCCATCCTATTCCTCTTCTCATCACTTAGGACGGTCCCACAGTAGCATTTTTATGTGTAGAGGACGTGGGTGCACAGAAATTTTCAAGGAAAGAAGGAAATAACTGAAGGCCTGAACATTTCCTTCAGTGCATGAGAAGGAGGTTGTTAGTAGCATCATTGTCCCATCAGTGCACACAGGAGCTGCCTGTCCCCACCATGGAGGTGACAAAAAGTTGTGTGAGAATATCTCTCTCTCAGGAACATTACAAAACTAAAATGCATGCTCATAAGTTGCCTTCAAACCCTCAGAAGGAAACTGCCAACCATGGTGACTGTAGAGGCTGCTGTGTCTCTGAGAACACAGAACTCAGGAGCTCCCCTCCAGCAGGGCCACCTGAAGGGCTGCACATCACTTGTCCCTTTGTTTTTTCTAAATAAACAGAAATAGGCGACTCTGGCTGGTGTGTAAAATCACATAACGCACACACTTCCTAGCAGACAAACCAAGAGATGTCTTCTTTGTTGTGCATATATAGGTACACACATACCTCTCTCCACACCCATTTCATTATGTTATTGGTGAGTACCTGGAGGTGGGGGGTGTGGAGAGTATGTGTGTTTTGTTTGCTTGCGTGATCACTGCAGAGAAATCCACATTAAACAGGGAATTGGAGACTGTGTCTCTCTACATGAAATCCAGCTTAATTTTAGAGCAAATACTGCTACCAAAAGTGCTGCCAGAGTCTGCATTGCACAACTCCAGACAGCATCTTTCATAAAATGATTATATTTTTTCTAGATGTAGTGAAAGCCTTGAAAAAAGTTTACTTGATGTCTAACCAAGCAATGCTGCATCTTCAAATTTGAAGGAGAGCTCAGAAAGTTAGTTTTTTATTATTCTTCATTTAAGTATTATTTTTTAATTGCAGCGTATTAAACATAAAATCTGGTACAATCTTTAAAAATAAATAGGACCTAACTATAAATGGGCCCTGTTGTGTTTTTATCTTTGACAAGCAAGTAATTGCTTCTCAAATTTATCAGTTTGTTTATGCAAAAACCATTTACCAAGCCTAGCTCAAAAGCATCAATTTCATCATTATCATCTTATTAATTTAGCCAAGCTATAACACAGCTGATTATTCCTGAGTAATATCCTCTGCAGCACATCATGTGTGGCAAAACCATCTGTACAGTACCTATTTAATAAATAAACCCTCGGCTAAATGTCTCTGTTTATTGAGAACTAATGTTTATAGAAAATATAATGGAACTCAATAAATAACTCAGCTTCATCAACCTGCATATGAATCAGTATGAAGAACGCTGACATCATCACCTTTCAAGTACCAGAGAAAGCAAAATTACCCAAAAGAGCTATAGAGTCAATATTAAGGCATTAAAACTGCAATGAAGGCATATTAATGCTTAAAACTTCATTGTTGGCAGTAGAATTGCCACCACGGACATATTTTATAACTCTAAGAATACTTAGGCTTTATGACTGTTTCTTTGTTGAGTGCCTTGCACTTAATGTAGTTTTCCACTTTAAATAAAAAAAACCCCTCAAGATCTTAAAAAAAAAAAAAAAAAAAAAAAAAAGGAAAAAGAAAATTGCTGATTCCAAGCATTCATTTTTAAAATAATAAACTGCTGATTCCAATTGTTCGGATGGAGGAGAAGGCGAACTTATTTAACTCCATGCTTCCTGAGCTCCTGGCAGCAGGCACGGGGTGTGCCGAGGTGAAAATTGCTCAGCAGCACTGCACAAAGATTACAGAGCAGTCCATGCACAGCCTAAGACATTATTAATAGAATTCCAGGGTTTAGGGGAGAGAAAAATGAATAGAGTTGTGGCAGACATTGGGATACTTATTGATCGCTGGTTGTTCCTACAACAGCAGCTCTCACTCGTTTATTTGATTTGGTGCTTTAAAACTGCTTCTCTGCCACAAATCAGGCATTTAAAACATATCTCTACACCATCAGCAAATAGTGACAGATTAATTTCTTACAGCTCCTTTCCTGGGGCCCTCTGAGAGCAGTTTTTCTTTGTTTATATTTTGCCGTCTTTATTGCTGAGGAATATGACTCCGTGCATGCAGTTTAAGAGAGGGCACTGCAAGGCTGCAGGCATGGGTGGACATCCAGTCAGCATCATCCTCTGCAGTCCCCCCCAGGTGCCTCCAACAGGTCACAATTCCACAGGAGACAACTCTCTCCTTCATGAATGCAAAGTCCCACGACACTGCGTCAGTAGCGCGGCAGCTCCAGCTCTTGTGAGTGATCAAGGACACAGTGCACATTCTTACGACTTCTCGCAGCATTTCCCTGCCCGCAGGCAGGGCCAGCCTCCCCGGCGTCCCTTCTGGTGGGAGAGACCGGATCAGAGGGACCAAGTGTGAGACACAGAAAACATATTTCATAATCCACTCATTAGCACACACGTGATGGGAAACACTTAAGGGTGTGAATATTTTTAACACTGTATGTGTTTACATAAAAAATGTGACTTACACAAATCTTCATTTGCTATGCGGTATAAACTTGCTACATGGATTAGAACTGGTCCATCATGCTTTCCTGGGAGAGACAGAAAAGGGACAGCGAGGTCTGAAGAACCTGCTGCTTTACTTCCCGTGTCCAAAATGGCTTGAAAAAAATAAGAAAAAGTAAATGTGCTTCTGAGTTATGAAAAAATGCAATTTCAATTCTTGAAACATTTTGACCAGATAACTAGAGAAACAAAGCAAAAAACAAAAAATCCCTAATGACTACAAATGGAAAAATTTGAGAGATTTTTCTCCAATGAGAGAATATCTGGGGGAGCCCCCAGCCATCTCTCTCAGCTTGCAGATTGCTGTGGCACCCTGAGGTCCAGCTGTCCCCCAGCGTGGGGTCTTGGACTTGGGATGAATTCACCCCTCACACCCTGCAGGCAGCAGCAATCAGTGCCACATCCTGCTGCAGCCGCCTTTGTTAACTCTCGTTCAGAAAGCGTTTTTGGGGAGCAGTTGTTGACCCCTCAGCCTGGGGGACTGCTGCTGGGCAGCACAGACAAACCCCCACACACCAGACACGTGCAGCACCCAGGTTCACTCTTCTGAAGGACTTTCAGGCTGGCAAAGGGCAGGAACATCACCGGTCGGATCATCACCAGTTGGAGCATCACCGGTTGGATCGCGCTGATCTCTGCTAGTGACAAGGCTGACGGAAACAAGCTGGGTGCAATCCCACATTAAATCATCACGTCCGAGCATCTCAGGCACTCTGCAAGTGCCTTGAGTTTTTCCCATTCTCCTCAACTTATGTTGCACATATGCAGCTCTTGTTTGCCTTCCTGAATAAAATAGCAGATCCACAGCGCTTCGCCGCCTAATGAAACTGAACATATTTAGAACATATGTGAGCCCGCTCGTCGCGAAAAGAACCATTTGTGGTTAACGAAGAAAGTATTCATGGTTTTGCTGCTAATTGCAGGGCGGTCTGCGTTTTCTTTCTGAGGGAAGAAAAAGGTAGCGCTGCAGTTGGAAGCACACAATAGAAGCATGGCACCTTTTTTTTTTTTTGCTGAGTTTTGATGCCTTTGGATAAGTGAATCAATCCATGGGGCAAGGACATGGATGGGGGAGAATTATCATTGGTAATCCTTATGTGGTTGTACATCAGCTGAAAACCCGTATGTTTCTTTTAATTATTACTCACGCTGCACATGAAAAGATGGGATATTTTCCTCGCTCAAAGTTGATGGAGGTTTGCCATCTATTATAATCTAGCAGGATCTGCCAGAGCTGGAGACAGGCAATTCCCAGTGACTCCCAGATAGCAGCACTGCCTACCACAGCCTCATGACCAGGGCTCTGCTGTGGCTCAGGGGCCAAGAGAGTTCTCCTCCTCTCCCGGCTTCCAAGATGCTGTTTCTTGTTCTTTAAGGTTTGCTGAGAACTCAAACTGCTCATGAGAAATGTCACCAAAGCAATATATTAGACAATTTACTGAAAGTATAATGCATTATTATTAATCAACATGTTCCAACCTACTGTTCTGTGGCAGGCACCAAATCTCCACTAATTCTGGAGTATTGAATCAACACAAATTTTTCTAGCCAATATAATTTTCAAAATTTTAATTAGTTGAAGTGTCTTATCATACCCTACCCTCAAAATTATCCCTGAACCCTCCCTTTGCTTCTAAAGATAAATAATGTTATTTTTTCTTTCAAAAAGAGAATTAAAATTGTGATTAATATCTCCTTCAGAAGTATAAACTGCTACATCTTAACATTATGAAATGTGAAAAAAAATCTTTTGTCACTATCTTTACCAGATTCAGAAATTCATCATAATCGTGGCTTGAGAATGTATTAGTAAGTGAACAAACTGATACAGAATGATCACAGAACTGGCAAGTCCCAAATGAACCCTAAATTAGAAGCGCGTAAACCATCAATGCACTTGAAGGGACCAGTAAGAGTTTTAGCAGAGAAAAATCAGGATCAAAATATGAGATAAATGCTGCAGGGCAGAATATACAATTTTAAAGGCTTATTTATATGTTATACAGAGAGCTGAGCTGATGTTACACAGTCAGTACTAATGTATCTGCCTGAGTGGGAGGCTGACAATTTAATTCAGAGAAAGAATTTAGGTTTTGAATGAGTTTGCACGCACATGGAGAGTTGAAGCACTGAGGGAAAGGGCTTAGTTTCTAATGAACGAGTGTTTCAGAGGGCTAAAGTTTTAACACATGGTTTTGGTGTCCCTGGCCGTTGGCAAGATTGGAGTTGCTGTAGAGGGGCACTTTCCATGTTCCTGCACTCAAATGTCACGTTGCAACAGTTGTCCCCGAAAATGCAGGGCTGAAGGAGGAGACAGGGAAAGGACTCTGCGGACAAACCCTGCTGTCCACAGCAATAATGCACTGCAAGCAGAAGGGTTCAAAGACAGAACTAACAGCAGGGCCCAGGCAGACAGGACAGCACATTTTCACCTTTTCAGTTTGTGCAGGCTGTCCATTCTCCCCTCAGGGGGCTCAGATATAGGTGCTGGAGTGTGCTGCCAGGTGGGAGCCAGCAGGCTGGGTCTCGGCATGAGGGAAGGAGAGAAGAGGGACACACTACTTGTCTGAAGATCAGGTCCTGCCTCTGTGCCGGGGTTTGGCAAGGGTCACGTGGCATGCTGGGACCAAGGCCAGCACCATGGCAGCCTTGGGATGCAGGGAATGGCATTGCAGCTGGTTGTGCGAGATTTCTGCCAGAGCCATTGGATTTATGGCAATGAACACTTTCCTGAAGGGTGCCTTAACTGACAAAATCCTGGTGGCTGCAGGTGAATAAGCTGCACAGTTCATGGGCAGTGGAAAGGAGAGGGAGCAACTGAGATACAAAATGCAGACAAGATATTAATTTTTCCCTCTAATATTTTATGAAGAGGAAAGATTCCCTTTACAGTTGCCTGGCTGCTTTTAAAGAGTACCCAAAAGGGATATATTCCCAATTACGTCCTTCTGCCCCACTGCTCTGACAGTCGCACATTGCTCTGCAGACCAAAACCAAACGAATGAGAATGCCTTAAAATAAAGTGCACTCTTTTTGGTGTTCATAAATAGTGATTTATGGTGCATGATCACCAAGACTATGAGTATGCCATGTAGCAACACCATGGCAAAGTACAGTCAGCATAGAAAAAAGTTTAGGGCTTGGGCTGGAGTAAAACTGCCAACAGGGGGAAACCTGGCTGAGGGGAAAACTGGACTCTCCTTCGCCTTTCAGAGGGGACGTGAAAAACCAATATGCTTGTGCTTGGTACAATAACCTTACAGCAACTGAGAAAGAAGGTAAGGAGATCATTGGAGCAAGATAATTGTAACGAAGCAAGACTAATGCAGCAGCCCTCCGGCAGCTGAATGTCCCTGACCATCAGCGTGTCCTGCCAGGCTCTCATCCCTCTGTTCCTCACCCCGATCACAGGCCAAGGCAGTAGGGAGCGCCGTGCTACCATCACAGCATGCATACCAAAATAGCCTCAGCAAGGCTGTTAAGAAACTAAATTACATCCTTGATGTCTGCTGACTTCCAGAGGGCTGGTTTTGTTTACAGGATGCGTAAGAGCCAGTGGACTCAGCTCAGCAAGAATAGAAACCCCTCCATTACTGTGAGGCCGGACAACAGATGGCAGGAAGGTCATGGGCTGGGTTTGTAACCACAGGGTGGGCAAATGCTGACCTGGTCTTTGGGGACATACAGGCTTGGCCAGCAATTCCCTAATCACCCTGTCACAGGGGGCATTTTGGGTGCACTGCTCTCCACCACCCTGCTGATGACACAGTGGCTCGGGGCACCCAGGGTGCAGGTGGCCCACAGGGCTGGCATCATTGGCTTCCACCCACGCTGCAGCAGGCGAGAGACATTTGCAGGGAGCCTGAGAGGTCAGGAACTGGTCCCTCTGGGCTATTTCAGGTTGGTGATTGCAGGTTGTGGCTTCTACTCCCCTCTGCTGTTTGACTCAAATGTGGTCTGATGGTGAGAGCAGCCAAGGGTGAGGAAGGGCTGTGGGGTTGCTCTGGGGTCAGGCTCATTTGCAGCCACCGACGATGTCACTGGGAAGGTGGATGATCTGTCACCTTGACATCAAACTGAATGGTGCTGCTCAGTGCTGCTTCTGCTGGGGCTGCCTGGACAACACACCCCATCACTGCTTTTTTCCTTTCCGTAGCCACCTCCCACCTGAGGCTCCTGGCTCACCCAGAGCTTGATTACTTCAGCTGGGTCTTTCAGCCTCCTGTACCTCCTGGCCAAGGTGCTCCTAGCTAACAACCACAGTAATTATGAGTTCCCAAGTGCACGACCATCGCACTTCCTTCCAGCCAGCACCCTGACTTTGGCCATCCCTGTTCCGGTACCACATTGCACTCTGTCTACCACAGCAAATTTCATGCGGACATTACCACATTAGTGTCAGGGTAAATGGCTAAAATACAGAAACAATCTGGTTCCAAGAAGCATGCTTAAAAAAACGGGCAAGTAACTACCCTCTCATGCCACACGTCTCTTTGAAGTGTATAAAGTCACTGTCTCTGCCAACATGCATGTGGGGATTACTGCCTCTCTGTGATGCCACCCATCAGCTCTCACTCCCTAACTCCCCTCCTGCCTGCAGCACCACCATCACCAAGAAAAACAGGGGCAATTATTTTGGGGCCACTCCAAAATTACCTGTAATTCTTAGTGCAATATGCCCTCGCTTTTCTCCCTCTCTTTGTTTTCTTTTTCTTGATTCTGATAAATAATTGTGGTTTGTTTTATTTTCCTTTGCAGGTCTACTGCAGCTGCAACAGGAGAAGCTTCTCTTGCCTTTTACGTGATGCTTCATAAAAGACAGTAGCTCTTGAACGTGGAGTGAGCCAGAGAGCATTATTTCTGAGGTCCTCAGTAATAATGCACACACCATCCTCCACAGATAAGAAAATAATGTCATTGCCAGGTTATCTGTTGCTTGAGAAATACAGAATCCTATTCCTGAAGGCAGCTGTTCTCTGTTTGGTGGAGGAGCACACAGGTTGCTGTGGCAAACCAAATTGAATTGCCAGGCTGCAGCTTTGCTGGGGAGCTCCAACAGTGCAGAGGGGAGCCCTCCTGCCTGGCTCCTGCTGGGGCAGAGGGATCTGCCATCAGCTCCCTCTTCCCAGCAAGTATCTGGGATGCCCAGGCTGTGACAGGGGTGCACTGCAGCCCAGCCATCTGGGGTGCCTTACAGCCTGGTGCTGCTGAGCTCCAGTAAGGGTGTTACATTCTGACCCACAATTACCTATTTAGGTTCTACCCCACTGGTAAAACTGTTTTCCATGGAAAACAATAGGCTCCTCTGCTTGCCAAAAGTAGAAATCAGTCATATTGAAAGGCATTTGACAGGAGTGTAAATAAATAGAGATACCTTGAAACAGAAACTTTGGAGGAAGGTTAATTTCTGAAATCTGTAACTCAGATGTCAGATCAGATTTGTGAAGCAGTGAAGAACATAAACAAGTAGATGAGAAGACTGTGATTAATGAAATCAATTAACTATGTAAGAGGGGCTATTGCAATCTGAAAGACAAAACCAGGTGAGGAGACTCCTGCCAGATGCTCTTGGCAGGGCAGCCAGGTAGGAACCAAGGGTGGCTGGGGCCAGGTCCCTTTTCCCCTTCCCTCAGGACAGAGGAGCTTTGCCGGGCATCACACCAGGGATGCACCAGTCTCATGCTCTGCCCTGGGGTTCTGAGAGGACTGCTGGCTCCCGGAGCATGTGGCCATCACCTGCCTGGGGGTTCTCCCTTCAGCCCCTCTTCCCTAGCGCCAGCTGCTCATCAACACAGCCAGCCCTTCTCTCCATCCTCAGTCCCAGCTCACACCAGAGCAGCACAGCTGCAGGCAGAGAAAAAGGAGGTGTCCCTCAATGCAGGAAGGTGGTTAAAAACATAATCTAAATCACTAACCCTTAAAAATAATAAAAAGTGGGCCTGAGCATGTCACTCTGCACAGCCATCTCCTCTCCTCTGTGGCCCCCAGTGCTCTGGAGCGCTGCAGGGTGGCCTCGGGGCTGCTCCCTGTGCCGGGTCCCTGGTGCAGCCTGGGGGGCTTGCCTGGCCAGCGCAGCACAGGACGTGGGCTGACCCTGCTGGGATGTGGTGCAGCTTGGCCACACCACACCCACCAGCTGGGGCAAGAGATGTGCTGTGCTGCAGTTGGGTTTCCCTCATCCTGCAGCTATAATTAGATTTCGCAGCGTTAATATGTTGAATTAAACACCTACTTCTGGGAGGGGAGGAAAACAGTGGGCTGTATTTTTTTTCCCCCTGCAAGTAAGCAATTTGCTGCATGCTGTAATTTGTCTGCACGCTGTCCCTTTTTTTGGGACACATGTAATTTTGCTTTGATGAATGACACACATTAGTGATAGCCCTCCTTGCCGGCCGGGCTGGAGAAGCAGGCACTGACAGCTCGTGGGACGCTTACAAAGAAACTTTGTCAGCAACCGCAGGAGCCACAGCCTTTCCAAAGAAAACAAGCTGGCAGAATGGGGTTACAGAGGGACCATGCTGATGGCAGGTCAACAGTGATGTTCTGCAGATGAGGAAACCCAAAGGGGATCAGCATCACAGCAGGTCATGATTTTGATGGGATTTACCCCACAGCCCCTATTTTTATGTCAAAGATGAGGAGTGGCAGCAGGGAGGTGCTGGGGGGAGTGGAGTCTCAGCAGAGGCAGACTTCTGAAGGGGAGGAGGCATCAGGGGGCACAGTCATGCCAGCCAGAGGGGCCAACCCTCTGGCAGGCGTCACTTTCCCCTGATGTCTGCCCCATAAGGGCTGCCATACAGGCAGCAAATAAACCACTTGCCATATCCCTTCTAATAGGGGCCGGTGCATGGGTGGCAGGAGCCAGAAGCGGCGGTTTGCTGCACAGCCTGCCAGTGAATTCGTGACTCCCATCCAAGCACTGGAGAAGCAACTGGCAATGGGGGAAAGACCTTATGGCATGCAACAATATTTGGAAAACATTTTTTTTTTTTAAACCTCAGGGAAGAGAAGACTAAACATCTGAGTTTTCTGTTAATAAGCTCTCTTAAATGATGAGCTTCAGCTCTTCTGACACTGGTGTGCTGCATGGGATGGCCTTTCCTCACTGAAACCGAGACCAGGAGCTTGGACACTGAAACAGGAATCAAAGGCACATAGCCCTCAGTGCTGCTGGTAGAGGGTAGTGCTGCCTCTCTAGTTGTTTAAAATGCTGAGAGGAAAGCATGTATTTACTCTTAGTGGAGTTAATGTATAAATTATGCAGAGGTGCTGCCTGAGCATGGGTTCAGTGCACACCAGGAACTGAGGAGGGATTCCTGCACCCATGGGTTGATCCCAAGCTCCCTGCAACCAGAGCACGATTTTGACCCCCCTGACTGAAGGAAAGAGGCTCTCCTTAAGTACAACAAGAGACACAAGTATGAGCAATTGCTTGCCAAGAAGAGATATCATCTCTCCGGCACTCAGTTTTAAGGAGGGCTGGCTGTTCTCTCCTTTGCGAGGCATCTCCTCTCCCTCCCATGCAGTCTGCTGCCTCCTGAGAGCCTCTCACATCATGATTATCAGTGCTGGAGTGCACTTAACCTCTCCCAAACAAAGCCAGCCTGGATCAAGATGGGCTCTTCAGCAAGGGTCACTTGTCTCCCAGTTCATGCCACAGCCACCAAGCCACCAGGTAGCATGAGTTAGTGCATTGTGAACTCACCACAACCTTCATTTATTTGGTAAAATGAAAGATACTAAATCAAAGATGCCACAGTTCATTGCTCTGTCACTTAATTTTGCAAAAGTGACTCTTACAAAGAAAGAGGAAAATAAACATTTTTAAGTCAGAATTCAAAGCGGGTTAATGGCTTGTGAGAAAGTTTTGACATCTGAAGGAAGGACCTGACCTGATGTGTGGAGGTTCCTGCTGCAGGAAGAGTCTGCAGGGCAGGTCAGTTCTGCTGCCAGCACCTTTGTGAAAATCCACCCTCTTTCTGTGGTCTCCTTCCTTTTGATGTTATAATTTTCCAAGCTGATAACTAGGCCTGTGCAATGCCCTGTATGGCACATAAGCTGCTCCTACAGCCAGGAATGGCCGGCTCAGATTCCACAAGAGCACAGCTGGGCAGGAGCGCGGGCAGCTGCTGCCTCACCAGCAGCCAGGGTGTGAGCAGGACGCACATCCTGCCCCAAAAACGTGCTCTGCCATGTGCAGATCTGTGATGATCTGCTGGAGCAGCTGCAGTTGGGACATGGACAGAGCATTTTGGATGCAGAGCAGAGGGGGACTGCAAGAAGGAGGGAGAGCTGGAGACAAAATCCCACTGGACCAGCTGGATGCACCCACCTGTGCCTCACCACACTGGGGATAGGAGGGCACTGCCAGCACTGTGGGATAACAGTGATGGGTGGTTTGGGATGATTGAGTCTGCAGAGCTTTATAAAGCTCTCAGGGATCAGACCTGCAGTCCCAGGAGCAGGGCGCAGTGCGGACATTGCAGGGGTACAGTGCCAGGGCCCATGGGAACAGGAAACCTGGGCAGTGCTTAAACAAATCCCATTCAGCACAAGGGTAAATGCAAGCTGAAAAACATCAGGGGAAAACTAATCCAAAACACATACGGTTTTTCTCTGCCCAAGTGATCAGGAAGACATGTTCATTCCTATAAATGGGTGTCTGTGCAAGGATTTGTGCCCTTGCCTGGCTGCTGCAGCCTGGGGATAGGGACCAGCCACCACTGAGGAGATCACAGGAGAGCCCACACAGCAGATATGTGCCCCAAAACATGCTGGCGATACACCTGGCCATGAGCAGGGAAACAGAAATAGGGAAGAGAATGGCCTAAAATGACAGAAGTGTTGCTGGGGAGTCCACAGCAGCAGCTCTGGGGGCCAGAGGAGCCCTTGCAGCTATGAGCACTTCGGGGCAGAACAGAAATACTGCTGTGATTTCTTAGCAGTGTCCTTGCAGCATCAAGAAACAGGGAGAAGGGGCTCCTTGTGCAGGACACAGGCAAAGGCATTGGAAGAGGAGAGGGCTGATGACCCCAAGTGTTTACAATCCCAACGACAGCATATAAAACTGCTAGCATTCAACAAATCTGGTTGATATCATTCCTTCTCCCTCAGGCAAGAGGGAAACCAGCTCTTTAAGACAGGACGCCTCTATGCAGCCAAACATAACACCTGTTCTTGTGCAAAGCTTTGCAGGAAAAGATTAAAACATCCTGTTGTTTCCCAAGCCTGCTCCAAGCCCCCTCCGTGAACAACCGCACTGCACCCCACCAATACCGGGCAGTGTGCTTGGAGCTCCTGGTGGAGATCTGGGGAGGAGGGGAAGGGAGAAGCAGGAGACTCCTCCATCTTCCCATAAACTCAGCCCAGTGAGGGTGGTGTCTGAATGGTCTGGGGGCTGCACAGAGCAGTCTGGCACTCCATGAGCTGCCTGGCCTCACAGCACAGAAGTGAAGGCCCATATTTGGTATCAGACACACACAGACTTTCTTTTCTAGTAGGAAAAGATGAGAGTAGTGCCAGCCAAAAGCTGTGCTTAGATGTTCCCCAGGTGGCATGGCAGCAGCATGAACGTGTCAGTTACCCCAGCACTTTCCCAGGCTCATTATTTCCCAGCCAAGCTCAGCCCATGATTTTGTCCTTCTCTCTTGTTCACACATGGATGCCTCACCACAGCACCTCTTGGATCCTTCTGCGTAAAAATTGTAATTTTAGAATATTCCGAGCTCCACTCTGGAAAATCCCATTTGCACCAGTAAAAATGTGCTGGAACTCAGCAAGTTTATGTTTTTCCCAGCCACTGTGCACAAGACCTGCAGTATGAGATGAGCTGAGGCCAAGAACTTTAATTGGCTTAAATTGAATCAAAGCTGTAGGTGGAAATCTAACTAGAAATATGACAATATCTGGTAAGCTACAAATGTTTATTTTCTTCAATTTCTTCATATCACCAATCTCTCTGAGTAAAACCTGGTCCTTGCTGCACCCAAGGACAGAAGTGCCAGAGGATCGTCATGGCATGGAGGTGGCACTGGGCCAGTGGCACAGAGCTGTGCTCAGGCAATGGGCTGCACTGATGGTATCAGACTGCAGGAAGGACCAATTGCAAGGACAGCAGGCAAATCCCACATGTTTCTCTCTACCTCTTTGGATAAAAGGGTTGGGATGGAAAGAGAAGACACCAGCTGGTGGGGGGGGGAAGGGTGTTGTGCTTGGCTGGGCTCATGCCCAGCACTTGGCCCCTCTGTTGGGGCACCAGTGCCCAGCGGGCAGGAGCAGGGTCTGCCTCCTTCTTCCTCACTTTCCCAGAGTTCAGCAGTGCAGGTTGCCAGAAACATGCCAAGGTGCTCTGTGCCCCCTACCTTCTGCAGCACAGGGGAAAGTAATTTATCCTAGCATTGCCAAGATTTAGATATTTACCGCCAGCTTGTCTGGCTGGTTGCCTCCAAGCATGGAGCCAGAGGGATAGTAGCCTGCAGGGCATTGTGGTCGGCTTTTGTGAATGGCAAGAAATGCTTCAAGACAATGGAAATAAAAGCATTATGGGAGCACTGGATGAGAAAGCCAGAGAAGCCCCACATTGTTCCTGAGTCCCTAAAATATCTCCTTGGATAACACAATCATATCTAAGAACGAGAAATAGAGGGCAAAGATTATTTTGAAGTATGAAATTAACAGACTCTTCACCTCCTGTCTGGGGAAAACTTTCAAGGCTTCCAAGGATAAAGAAAAGGACCCAAGGACCTGAGCCACCTGCGATCTGCTGATGCCACCGCTCTGCTGATGCTGGAGACCTTGAAGTGAATAAGTAGGGACTTAACAACACCATCAAAGGACAGGGATGAAGAATCCTTTTACAAAACACTGAGGTGCCATTGAGTGCCAAGACAATGCCTGAAAAAGCTTCATGGCGGGTGGGAAATAATCGAGAGGAGATGTGGGATCTGCCCCTCCCAGCTCCATGGGACTCGAGAGCGCCTAGGGTCTTCCCTACAGCTTTAGCCCTTGGACACATCATCAGGGAGCTGGGGAAAAGAAAAAAAATGGAGCACAGACATCATCACAGTATAGAGCGACTACTCACACTGTCCTTGCAGCAAAGAGGGAGGAGAGTGGCTGAGAAGTCAAAGGGAGAAGTCAGGACAGCTTCAAGACTGTACAAGAACTCATCAAGTAGACTGGATAGCTCAGATCACATATTGCTTGTAGATCTGCAGAGTTTAAACCTGTAGAAAAATATCTCGGAGATACACAATTAATCCTTAGAGCCTCTTGAAAGGAGAACAAAGAAGTATCAGTATGGCAGCTTCAGAAATAAAGGTATGGTCCAAGAGAAAGGTGGAAGGAGGCATCAAAAAGGGATGGATAGATTTTTTCAGTGAAGGAATTAGCATCCCTAAAGTCAGACAGATATGGACAGAGCTAATGCTAAAATAATCCAGCTTTTTATGACTAGTTCGTTGGTGGTGTTTAAATATCCTCCTGGCACTGGTTCTGACTCCCCTGCCAGGGAGCAAGAGCCAGGTGAGATTACATCTCCATGCTCTGAAAACTTGCTGTATTTTTTTTTAAATCAAATTCTTCTTCAGTGAGTTTACTGAGACAGAACAGAGACCTTCATCTAGACAGACAACGAAAGCTGCTGCTGCCTCTGCTGCCTGTACAGTCTGATTTTGTGTGTGGGTGCCCACACTGAACTCTTCCAAGACTCTGAAACCAAGAGCTCGCCATCTCTGACCATGATACATGTCATTCCTAGCACTACCAGGCTTCGGGCTGTCAAAAATGCTCATTTGCCCCTAAATTCATTCTCATTGATCTCAACAGGCCTTCAGCTAGGCATTGATCAACAGCACCATTTCAACAGCCTCAGGAATCCCACAGCTCACTGCCACATGCTTTCAGTTAGGGCTCAGGTATTCAGGGAGATACTCAAACCCAACCAGAGCTGGGTATCAGCAACTCAGTAGGTATCACAGGATTAACCCTTCCTTACATGAAATTTGGCTCTCATAACACTCTGCAAGTGGAAAAATCTCAAGGGACACATACATTGCCACAAATCATGACGCTGAGCTTGCTGGTACATGCAGTGAGGCTGAGAGGAAGGTGAAGTGAAGTAACAGGGATAGAAGACAAAAATAAAATGAAAATGAAGATGCTTATTTCCATTGCTCAATGCACTGTGAGGTATTTCTTTTTCTTCATGTGCTGGTTTTCCATGTGCTCACTAAAAGGGATGCATAGTCCTGGGTCATCAGCATCCATATGGGATATAGACATAAACCAAGGGAACTGCTACATTTGAACCCTTAGAATCATTGTAAAATTCTCTTTCTGCCACGGAGTCCCCTGCATGTGTGATTCCAGCTGGGGCAAAACAGCTGAAAAAACAGAAGTCCTGCAATGGAGTGAAAAACAACTCTGGGAGGTCATCTAGGGTCAGTGCAGAAGCTTTTTAATTGGGAGTGAAAAGCACGAGAGGTAAAGCTGTGTCTGGGAGGACAATGCCATGGGGCATTAGCCAAAGGCCTGCACTTTTTAGGGCAAACAGAAACAGGGCAGAATCTAAAGCCCTGAAGTCAGTGGAAAGAGTCCCTCTAATTCCAGTGGTCTGTGAACCAGGCACATGTGGATTTGGCTGAAGAAATGTTTCATTTCATAGTGCTGTCTAATGGAGTCTCACAGTAAGCTCTTGATGGTTTATGGGACAGTGGCACTTCAGCTTAAGAAAAGGAGCGCAAAGATCAACATCAAGAGTGGGTTTGACAGACACAATTTCTCTAAACTAATTATACAAAGAAGAAATGTGGGAGAATGACAGCTGCCTCTTAAGATAATAGGAAACCTGTCTCTTTAAATGTGCTGGGGTTTTTCAATGCAGACCAGGCAGGACTATAATCAGAGCAGCAGCGGGTCAAATGTAGGTTCAGTACAGTATAATTCCATTGCAGGGACCATCCAAGAATACTTTGGCAAGCTCAAATACATTGAAATTGCCTTGGCTAGTGGCTTGCAAAATGGCTGTGGAAAGTCAAGATAATTAGAGCATTGTGGATAGGAGAGACAGTAAAATAAAGGGTGGAAGTCAAAAAAAGACAAGCCAATAAAAAAAAAAAGGATTAGAGACACGAAGAAAGTTTCAGAACGGAATAATTGAAGGAGAAGGGCACAGCCAGCAGATTGGAGTCATGTCATTTCTACAGCAGGAAAAGGACATGCACACCAAGGAAAAGAAAGACCAACCTCCCAACAATTTGAGATTAATAAATTAATTTAAAAGTGCCAAGAAAGACACAGCTGGAAATTACATTGGGTTTCTGAATGGACTTAAGTTAAAAATCATAGAGGAAGCATGAGAGAAGAGAGTAAGTACTTTTGGAAGTAATGCTTGGAGTTGATCCTTGCCTGTTTTGGTCTGACAGGTAATAAAAAAAATCAGTTATATAAACTGAGAAGCCTTTCACTGAAGCAGCAGCACCTTACTCAAGTTAGCAAGTATGAGCCCTGTTCAGCCAGGTGCTTGAACCTGTGCCTAAACACACGAATGGCACAGACCATCAAGCCCTACAATTACACACTTATCAGCCCTGTTTAGTACCAAATCCCTTGTTACGTGAAACCCGAGATGACTATACATTGTAAAACACCCAAGCCAACAGAATTTTGCCACAACTACAATGAGATGAGTTCTGCAGGCATCTATTTTACAAAAAAGTAGATGCTGCACTAAAACTGGTGAAGTGGTGACACTTTCCCAGTGCTCCCTATCCCCAGGGCTGTCCATCCTCCTGTGGGAAAGCAAACCACATACCAGCATTGTACTTGTGCACAGAGAGCATGCTCTCAGCTCTGCCTTTTACATTCCAGTTTCCCAAGCCTGATTTCTACTTGCCATTCGTTTTGTGTTTAAATGTCCAACAAAATGTATTTGCATAAGAGTGTGGGTCTACACAAACACAGTAAGAGATGTTTCTCTCCCACACAAACAGAATTATGCTTCTACATATTACTTACACATGTATACATAATTTATATGTATACTTACTATAAACACAGAGATGTATATATAACTGTCCTTGTGTAGTTCCATTTCCCACAGAGGAAACAACTTTTATACCTAATGAGTAACACTATCACCCATGTTGTTGTGATCAATTATGAAAGCAGGAAGGATAAAGAGTTTTTGAGCCCGTGACTCCAGCCCAGCTCTGTGAGGTGATGGTGGCAGCTGGGGCTCTGGGAGCAGGCAGTGCTTTCAACACACCCTGTGTGCCCCAACTCTGAGCAGGGTGGGCTTTCTGTGGGGCTGGTTATCACTTGATATGAAGCACAGCTCCCTGCAGAGGCCTGGCAGCCCCCACTCCCCCTCACCTGCTACCGATGCATTCCCTTCTCGCAGCTTGCACTGGGTACCCGTTTGGGTTTTTTAAGGCTCCTGGGCCTGATTCTTGGCTGTGTAAACTGACACAGCTGCAGTGGGATGGAGCAGCATCCCTATATCACAAAGGGAAACTTTGGGTCTTGCAGGTTGGTGTTGCTCACTGTCTGACACAGCTATTGTGGTGGGGGTGTCAGCATGTTCCTCCTCATGTCAGCTTTCCTGGGAATTTGCACCACTGTCACATTTCTTTACTACTAACCTTCACCGTAAAAAAAAGAGGATTTCCAAAGAAACAGCAAGTCAAGACAGAGAGGACAGACTCCCAATTGGGACAGGCAGAGCACACTGCTGTAGGTAGGGACCTCTCACAACTTGGGATATGAGAAAGCTGCTCATTTGCCAAGGTTCACTAACTTTTATTTCAAACTTGGCATCACACAATTTCCTTCACGTTCCTGTAACTCAACTGGCTTTTGCCATGGGTGGGAGCAGGCTGCAAAACCAGATAGACTGATGGTCCATCCAGCTTGGAGATTTCCCTTTTCCTCTGGCCTTATTCAGGTTTTCTGCCCAAAGAGGAGAGCACCAAAGCAAGGAACTTCTCAGAAGAACACAACCCGTGTTCAGTGACACGACACAGCTAGCATGAACTGTGAAAATCATCACCAAAGAAAGCACTAACCACAGCCACTTTCAGTAAATATCCTCTGGATATAGATGGAAGCTCATGAGCCACAGCCCTGTGCTGGGACACAAGTTTGCAAAGGAGCTAAACCTTCCTGCAGAAGCACGTTTTGGACAGCAGCAGAGTAAAGCTCAAGTGTGTTGGGGTGAGGGGTGCAGAGGTTCTGCACAGCTCCGCTGTCAGCCACTCCTGCCCAGCCATTACAAAATGATCTCTGCCAAATGGGCACCAAACCCGCAGCTGCCGTGGCCGTGGCTCAGGCTATCCTGTGTCTATTTCATCTCACAGGCTGTGACAGGCACAGGAACACGGAAAAATGGTTCTCACTTCCAACCACGCCGTGGCTATAGCCCACCCTGAAAGTGTAACATGTTAGAGGGAGCACAATGAAAATTTCATCAGGCAGCTGTTCCCTGTGGTCCTTGTGGGGACTTGTCCCAGTCCTGCAGCCTCTCTCTGGCGTGCCGGCAGGCTTGAGGTCCTGCGATGAATCCTTTTAATGTGCAACATGGAAAAAATATTACCTGGAAATGCCTGGACGTGCAACTCCTGATGCAGTGAGCATCAGCCCCACTCTCTTTTCATCCTCATAGATGTGCTTCATTATTAACTTTTCATGTGACAACTGTTTGTGCATTAAGAGTGCTTCACAAAACATAAATATTGGAAGTGAGGACTTCTAACAGCCCGTATTAGTGGGTCCAGCCTTTTAAATGGTGGTGACTGAGAAAGTGGAACACAAGTCAAAGAGGTCTGTTCTGACCATCCTACCCTTGTTTTCTATTCTTCAATTAAACCATCGCTTTTAGCTATTCGTTTTTATCAGTATTATATAAAACTAGGACAGAGTAAATGAAAATTTATAATTTATAAACAATCTGGGGGAAAAAATCACTGAATTATTTATGGCACTTTTGAAATATGTGTTTGTTACTTGTACAAAAATTAGTTGTTAGGTCTTAATCACAGCAGTGCCACAAATATGTTGGAAATTAGGACTTATAAACCTGCTTGTTTGGAAAGAAAAAAAGTCCTGTAATTCTACCTACAATTGAAAAACCCAAACCAAAGTGATTCTGAATGGTCTAGTCAAACAAGTGCCAATTATTGAATAATTCTCTGACCTAAACAGAAAGTTATTGTATATGGAAAGATTTTTTTTTTCCCAGAGAGTGCTTTATACCAGATGCCCTTTTAAATTGTTTTGAATTCTCTGTAGGCAGTAGATAACTAAACCTACAGAATGTAGTAATGGCAAAAAGGAAGCAATCAAGTTGGCCACTTCTAGTTAAGAGTCATGGAAAAGGCATCTGTTCTATATGAATTGCAGACTATAGGAACTTTGACAGGTCATAGACCAGACTTAATTTATTAAACTAAGTTTCTAATATAAACAGTAATTCGTTTCAGGCACTGACACTGAAGGTCTGGATTATGTGAATAAAATATAGAGACCTCCACTGGCCTCCTGAGAAAAAGGTAGTTTTGCTGCATAGGAAGAAAATAACCAAGTGTGCCTTAGCAGCAGGCATCAGCACTGAGGCCATGCCCTGCATGCACCGAGGCACGGGGTGCAACTCTGCCTGCAACCCTGGCCCAGCACAGGCAGTGCTGGCAGTGTGTCCAGCTGGCATTCCTGCCTGCCTCCTGTCACCTGGGCACAGAACATCCTGAGATCAAGGATGGCAGTTGTCAGATGTCTTAACAAAACTGCAGCTTGAAGTCTTCAGAGAGAAGTTCATTTGCAAACAAAACAATGACTAATAGGATGAATGTTGGGAGAAAAGATTGAAGTAGGCATGCCTCAATGCTGCATGCCTGCTGCTTATCCAGAAAGGCTGTTACCCCAGACTACGCCTGGGCAGGGGCTTGTTGGGCACCCACACACCCAGCCACCCCACCCAGGCAGGGTAGGGGACATGATGGCGACTGGTGCCTGCAACGTACACGCACATGTGCATACAAAAATAGCTTCTCAGTGGCAGTTCTGCCAATGCAGAACAACAAATATTGCTACAAAGTACCCGAGCTAAAGGAAATACTTAAAGCATGTTTTATGGGAGACCCTCACTTTGTCTGCCCAGTCTTCATCCAGGTCTGAGAGTAGCACAGACCAAGGGGTCTCAGGCCATGATGTCAGCAAATGTTTATCTTCAAACACTTTAGTAATTCAGGTGAATGCAGGAGGACAATTTCACTGCTTAAAATTAGGCAGGTACCTAAACAATTTCCTGAATCAAGTTTATATTCATCTCAAGTTTCAAGCAGTGGCTTTTCTGTAGCTTTGACCATAAGTTTGGTCATTACTCAGAAATCACACACAACTATTTCCTTATGTCATCAGCCCTCAGCAAAGATTGAATATGGAAAACCTCAGCTAGGGTTTTTCTGCTGGTAAAAAGGTTACGGATATGAATAATGAGATGAAAGTGTTTTGCATTGGTGCTGACCAGTCCACTGCTGTTGGTGAGAATAACAGACCAAAGTTTCCAGTAGCCAGTGTGAAAGCAGCTGCCCAGCCTCCTCTCCAAAAGCCGAAGGCGAGCTCCCTGTTGCCCCACACTCCAGCAGGAAGCGAGGGTTGGCTTTTGTGTGGCACTTTGCGTAGGCTGAACCTGCTGTGTTGCCAACCCCAGCTAATTGTTTGATTCCCCATCTCATTTGCCTGAGAACGACTGAGAATGTGAGACAGCATAGGGTCTATAAAATCATTAATTGAATTACTAGTGTGGAATAAGTAGTGCATCAATTTGAATTCACCATCATCCCCCTCCTCTCCTCCCCCATGTTTTAGAGACCAATCCTACTGTTGATATGCGCACAGCTTCAGAAGGAGGCTCAATAAATAGATGTGCTATTCTAGCTAAACAAATTTATTTTTCCAGCTGTTCTACTGAATTAGTAAATTGTAATGTTGACTTCAGACTATCTTCTCCATAAAATATATGCTGGCCTGTATATTTTACTGACACTTCTTTTGTGACACCTCATTAAGGGCTTATCCAATCTGTATCCCATTCTTTCGGAATTATGCTTTGACCCAAATGAGCTTTGGACCAGAATGCAATATTGATTCAGTACCTATATTATATTTTATTGTTGAATCATTAGCAAGATTTTTGTGTGCTCTCTCCCCTTACATGGTTTTCTAAGAGATTTTAGGGCAGTAATTGCAGGTACAAGTGGGCTTGGAGTTTTGTGCCAAATGTGCTGTCTGAGCACATGCGGTTTCACTGGCACGTAGTGATGACTGCTTGTCTGGGAAGCAACCAGGAATTTTTGTCCAGCCTTGATATGGACAATTCTGTTCAGCCTGCCTCTGCATTCAAATGGTCTCAAAAGCTTTTTTAAGGTTTGGTTTGCAATAGTTTGGCATCTTCCATTTCATTTACACCAAAGCATAGTAAGCAACAGTTACCAGGTCCCAACAGCAGCATAGCAGCATTTTGATTCCTATGTAAATGTAAACTAATTCTGGGCTACAGCTCAAATTTACCATTTTTCAAGCCAACGTACATTTCAGCTGGCAACAACCAGGTGAAGCTGAGCCTGGTGGCCTTTGCCCCACAGCTCCATGCAGGGCAGCACACAGTCAGGCACCACAATTTTGGAGCTGCCAGGTGGCTTTGTGGAAAAATTCCAGCAGGGATGAGTCCACAGGTACCCTGTCTCCAGCGTTTACCAACACTGAGCAGAGCCTGGCAGGTTTGCCAGCACAGGTGCAGGACAACCCACGCGTCATGGAAACCTATTGGCTTTGGCAAATCACGAGCTTCCTATGAAAGGTGGGTGTGTGGGGTGCTGGCTGGGCAGCTCTATTCCAGACAGCAGGAACCAGGACCACTTTTCACAGAATCACAGAATAAGCTGAGTTGGAAGCAACCCTCAAGGATCATGGAATCTAACTACTGGCCCTGCACAGCACCATCCCCAAGAGTCACACCATGTGCCTGAGAGTGTTGTCCAAACACTTCTTGAGCTCTGTCAGGCTTGGTGCTGTGACCACTTCCCTGGGGAGCCTGTTCCAGTGCCCAGCCAACCTCTGGGTGAAGAACCTTTTTCTGGTATCCAACCTAAACCTCCCCTGACACAACTTCAGGCCACTCCCTCATATCCTGTCACTGGTCAGCAGAGAGAAGAGATCCGTCTCTGCTCCGAGACTGAAGCTGCTGCCATTTATGATGCATGAGAGAAGCAAATGAAGACAAAAATAAGTGTTGATATTGCCACTCCCAGCCTAAGAGGAAAAATTATTGTTTGTTGTATGTCAGCAAATACAGGCTATTGGTTCTCATCTCTGCTTTTAACTTCTTTGAAAGGTTTGGGTTCTCCCAGCATCACCAAAATAGCCTTTGATAACAGCGAAATCAGCCTGAAGCCCAAACTCGACGGTCTAAGTGGCGGAAGAACGCTGCCAGGCTGCGGGGAGGGGCAGAGGCAGCTCCCCGTGCCCCTCAGCGCTGGCACCCGGGACGGGCGGGCACAGGGGACACGCGGCCCCTCGCCCTCCGTGCAGCGGAGCGGGCACGGGCGGCAGCGGCGGCGGGAAGGGGCTGCGGCCGGGCTGGCGGAGGGGTCGGGGGAGTGGCCGGAAGGGCACCCGCAGCAGCGAACGAACCCAAACAAAACCAGCTCCAAACTTAAAAACAAACAAATAAAGACCCAATAACAGGCTCCTGATGTCCTGATGCGAGAGGGATCTAATATCATTTCCACATCCATTAGGCAAAGGATTTTGCATGTTCCCTCACAAAGAGTGAGCATTCTCAGCGACTTTCCCTTAAATTAAGATGACAGGTTACTGCTCAAGTGTCGTTAATCTTTTTCTAAAAGCTTAATGTTACTACTTAGTAGTTTACTAATAAATCTGAGAAAATATGTAATATCATTTTGGTTTAGATACAGATGGATGACTTTTTAGTATTTGTGAAGTTGTAAAACAGGTACTGCCACGGCCCTTGGTGGAGGAAACAGTACTCACTGTGGTGGCTGTATTCCTTTCTGCCCTGGGGCCACAGCACATTACACCATTCACGTGTTCAAAATCAATTTAATACTCTGTCATATGTACTCCACCAGTAACTGGCTTTCAGCTGTCTTTCATGCAAGTTGTATTTAGGATGGTTGTTAATTTTCATATACTTTCCATTACTTGATCCGAATTTTCATTATTTTAACCTTTTTTTTCACCTGAAATTATTCTCATGATAATCTTTAGGATCTTATCTTTTGAAGCATGCATCAATGCTACTGTGATTCTGCACTTGATTTTGCTGTTGAATTCTCTCTGGTTTGTGGATTTACTGTTTCTGATGCCATACAGGTGTATTCAAATCAGCAGCTGGGATGTGACCCTGCCCCTAGAGTGGGACAGGCAGCTGCTGGTGCATCTGCCGTGCATTCCCCATGCCCCAGTGAGGGGCTTGCCCTGACATTCCAGTAGCACTAATCCTCCCTTTACTGGTAGGTCTCTCTTTGCCTGTGGGGACAAGGCATCCCTAAGAACCAGAGGTCACCAGTAACCTGCAGCACTGGAGGCCATGAGCACAACATCCCATCAGCAGTGCAAGGAGACAGGGCAAGTGCCGCCTGCTGCATTCTGCCATGATGGATCCCAGTCTTTTGGCCAGGGGTGGGAGCAAGACCCTGAGGGAAACTCATATGCTCCTAGTTTTGAAGCCAGATGACATTTTTGGAAACCCAGGCTCTCTGAGGTTGGCTTTGGCCATGAGCTCCCCCATCACATTGGGTAAACCAGAAGTAACCCATTGAGTAGGGTTGGTGTAAAATCAGTATGAGCAAGAGACAAAAAACCTGTGATACACCTGAACCAATCTCACAAGGAACACTTGGTCCACAGCACACACCTTTCTGAAGGCATGTTTGCCCAGTTACTGTCACTGCAGACAGCAACAGTGTCTTTTATCTCTGCACGGGTGGCACAACCCATTCTGCTGAAACGCAGTGACACTGGAGAGAGGAGGCAGCCCCTAAGAGGGAGGGAGCAGAGGAGAAAACCTCCATTTCCATTCTGGTCATCTCCTGCTGTTGCACAGGTACTGACAGCAGTTGCCCTTTGGAGGGGCTGCAGCTGTGCAGGGGATAGGGGGAGCAGAAACATAGACTAGGGGCCCCTGCCTGGCTGCCTGGGGCAGGGACAAGCCCTGAACGGGGGAGCAGGAGCCTGTGTCTACCCTGCCCAAGGTCCTGCATGGGCTGGCCCCATGCTGGGACATCCGGGTGCCAACTGTCCAGGGAGCCAGGGGCTGCTTCCCCTTTATGGAGAATTTTTACAAGAAAAGCCCCGGCAGCCCATTTTGTGCTTTCTAACACCAGATCCCATCTATATTCTTAGGTGCTCCTAAGGCCTCCTAATTATTGCTTCCTGGTCAGTTTTACTTCTCCTTATTAATTTAATACGTTCTCTTTTAAAGCAAAAGCTATTGCAAGCACCCAGAAGCTACCACCAAACCTTCTCATTAAAACCAGAACTCATGATTTTATGCCACTGAACTATGCATTTTTTGCTGCACAATAGATGGCAGTAGAGAAAAAAGGCTGAGACTAGACAATTTATAATTTGGAATATGCAGATGATTTTTTTTCCCCACCAAATCACTGTACAGTATTTGTTGCTTTCTTCTCAACAGAGAGCTTTCCTAGAAAAGGCAGTCTGGGGCGGATGAGGCTAGATGAAATAAAAGATTCATGCATGAATAATTAACATATTGGAGGCCTCACTTGAACTTGTTGGCTTACCCAGATGAATGAGTTAACAAGTTGGAGATTATTATAAAGAGGGACTATTCTGCTCCAGTAGATCAATTCAGCTGAAAATGATGAAGTATCGACGCACATATAAATATATGCTTGGTACTTAAAAATAATCCTTCCAATAAGTATAGTCATATTGGAGTTCTGCTACGCTGACAGTCGCAGAGACAAGATAAAAAGATTTGGCATGAGTCATTCAGTTTGACTTTTGCACTGAAATGAGATGCAAGCCTGGGAAGTCGCTCTATGTAGGGCAGCCGCCGCACAGGCGGGCAGCTCCCACCTCCCTGGTTTTGCAGCGCGGGGGAAGAGTGGCGGCAAGTGGAGCAAGAGCACCTCCAACTTCAACACAAAGGCTGCTGGATGAACGCGCAGGGCTCGCCTGCTGCTCCCTTCCATGTGCAGGGGCTCACTCAGGTGCTGAGGTGGGTGCTCAGCAGGGCATTGCCGGCGGCCACAGGGCCCACACAGGCACTGGCAGAGAGCGATGCAGTCTGACAGCGGCCCCACACCGAGCAGAAAGTGCCCCTTAACTCTACATAGCCATGGCTTGCCAGTCTGTTTAATTTAGCCAATGCTTTCCATTACTGCCTACTTCTTTGATGGCTAATTGCTGCAAAAAGGAGTCTTCCTTGTAAATTGACATCAAATTCATGCTAACCATGGGAGGGAGAGAAAATTTAATTACAAACTTTAATTCTTACCTCAGCTTTACTAATTTTTAATTGTGTCTAGTAATAATGAAAACCAAACTGGGAAAAAATGTAGGGGATTAAATTCACTGCAAAGAAATTGCTAGATTTCCTATCCAAAAGTATGCCAAAGCTTTTCTGCCTCTCCATACCGCTCTATATCTCAGAGCACTAATAGTAAAATAAGTTTGGGAAATAAAACTGTATCATCACTTTTCCATGCCTCTGTTAAATAAAGCCTTTCTAATGCAGGGAGCTTGTGCCATGCATGTTGCATGTGGGGTGCCTGGACTGCGAAGGGATAGCAGCCACGGGCTGGTGCTGAGCAGGTAAGGAGGACTTGGCAAGGCAAACTGAGAGCGCAGCACACCCTGTCCTGGTTGCAGCTCTCATTGCATTAGCTGTTAGAAATTATTTCAGAATCAAATGATTTTGCTTTCAGTCAAAGCTCCTCTAACACCACTGCAGCCACCTCCCCGCCACATGGCAAGTCACAGTGGCTGTAGCCCTCATGCCAGCCCTCGTGCCCAGCAGGAGCAGCACAAGGTCACTCTGGCACTTGGCACCGGGCAGACGATGGGTCCTTCCTGTGCGGGTTTTTTGTTTTTCAGAGTTCAAGGTATACCATTCCATGACACTATCCAGGACCGCTGGAAAAATAAAAATAGATTGGAATTATTTTGGAGATGTTTCTGTATATTATCTCTCAGCTGCACAGTGCTGTCAAGCAAAACTTCTTCTTTCTTCAGTCAGTGCACAAACATAAACCAGATATAACAGGGCATGGAATTTGTGTGTGTGCAAAAACGCCTGATTTCTATGTACAACTCAGTTTTTGACAAACTTAAAGTTACCACTAGCAGCAGCTCTGGGCAAAGCAGAGCTTTTCTTCCAGCTCTGACAGTGAACTGGGGCTCACCAGATGCCTGCACCCAGGCTTGGGCTGCCAAGGGTTGGCAGACCCACAGTGACATTTGAGCGGCACTTTTCCTTACACGGGTCCCCCAGCTGCTCACATGGTCATAAGTCGATGCTCTTATTTACATGCACCTTCAGCAAATCGATACTTCCCAAAATCTGGGCAGCAGCAGCAGCAGCAGCAGCACAGGGATGTGCTGAAGGTGCCTCTTGGCTGTGGATGTATTTAGCTATCCCCAAGGCTGCTCCTCAGGGAGGCACGGGAGGGAGGTGATCCTCCCTAACACCCAAGCTCTGTGCTTCAGAGCGCGCTTGCTGATGAAACCGTCCTGCTCTGCAGACAGTCCAGGGATCTGGTAAGAAAACCTTCACTTGCTAGCAATATTTTTCCACTTAGATCTGTTCCTAAAAGCTTATTGCCACATCAAATCCCATTACAGAAAATAAGGAAATGTTAAAATTAAGAACTAATGTTCACATGCAAGAATTTTTTTTACTATTTCCTTCAGCAAACCAATGAATGTTTAACAGCTGAAATTGCTTTGAAACAGCAATAAATTATTTCATGCATACATGCCAAATATTAAAACCAGAAGTTTTCTTAATATGAAGTCACTGGTACCAAGATTCATGTTTGTCTTTGTTAATTATCTACTTGTTTATTAGCTTAGTTTCACTGAGGAGCTGCTGATATCCCCAAGTTAAGGATTTTGGAGCTGTTCACAGGATGTAATAATACAATTTTATTGGGTGCTTTTTCAGAAAGCGCTTTTAGTTGTTGCACTTAAGCCATGAAACTGCCATTTTGCTCAGCCTGAAGCCCCCTGCTCAGGCTCCTGCTGGCCTGTGTCTCCCCAGGGCAGCTACGGTGTCCCAGTGGTGCAGGCATGGATGCTGAGGGAAAATGGGATGCTGGCACTGCAGCTCAAGCAGATCTCTCCCTTGAGCTAAAATCAGCCTCAGCTAGGGCAAGCCTGCCCTGAGTTCATGCTCCCTGCAACCCAAGAGGGGCTGCTTCAAGTCAGGTTCTGAGAAGGCCAAGCCACAGAGACACAAACTTTGCTGTTGATTTAATATTTAAAATTTGAGATCTTTAATTATTCTTTTTTAATCAGCAGATTGTGCATTCTCTACACAGCAAACTGCTCCAGTCTGCAAGGATTTCCTTCGGGAGGGAAAATCAGTGGCACAGACTCTGGGAGTATGTTATTATTGGCTAAAGCATTTTTATCACTATCAGTAAAGAGTTATTCCCTCAAGCATCACCTCCCAGAGCTGGGGCAGTAGAGTCAAGCTTAAAAAAAAGTTTCCAGTTGTGCTGACTGCAAGGAAAGGCTTCAGGTACATTTGAGATGAGAAAACAAATGCCCCCAAATCTCTCCAGTTAGCAAGAAGATTTGCTCTGAACCTTGAATGTGGCTTTAAACCAAGGACTCAGCCTTTTTCTGAGCAAAAGCACATTTACTTCAAACTGAAGCCCTTGAAGTAGAACACTATAGCCTTTCTTAAAGCAATACCAGCATGACGGGTAAGATCGGACAGGTCTCAGCTGCGGTTTGACACATCCTTAGTCCATGGAGCAGAGCCAGAGGACAGCAACAATATTGCAGGAGGACACCTCCCCAATTTCCAGTGGATGCTGGGAGGCCTCTTCGGACACATCCAACTGCACCTTGCTGAGCTGCAGTGCCCCAAGGCACTGCTGTAACAAAGACACCAGAAGAGAGGCTGGGAAATGCATCCTGGCTGCAGGTAGGCACCTCTGGCCTCCTGAATAAAGATGTTTTCTACTGACTGTGGATATGTTACACAGAACTTAGGGCAAAAGAATTATCTTATGTTGT
The DNA here is from genome assembly GCF_009650955.1 of Corvus moneduloides. Taxonomy (NCBI): domain Eukaryota; kingdom Metazoa; phylum Chordata; class Aves; order Passeriformes; family Corvidae; genus Corvus; species Corvus moneduloides. The sequence continues at coordinate 11,189,458 of NC_045482.1, forward strand.
CCTCTCTCAAATGCCACAAATTACCCTTCTAGAAATGTTTGTAACAATTTTTCAGTACAACTTCAGAAAATATCAACTTTGTTTTTCAAAGTCTGCAATATTTTGAAACTCACCTTTTCCTATTGCTTAAAATCCACAGATTAGAAGTTTAACACACTGAGAACAGCACAATCAAAAAAAAAAAAAACAACCTATAAATAATAACAAACACTTTAAACACATTTGACCTACTCTGGTGGTTCTCAGAGGCAACACAGGTCCTGCACTGCAGCCCCCCGTGGGGTGCACGCTCCTTCAGCCTGTGACAGTAACCAGCTGCAGGTTACCAGCAGACTTAGAGATGTGCTTTTCCAGAAAGATAATAATTTTTTGGACATGTGTGGCAGATGGGAGTGTTAACTCATAGTGCTAGGAGTTAACCTGATTGTATTATAATGTGATAGCTCCACAGCTAATGCCCATCAGCACTGTGGGCCATTTACTTTATAATAAAATAAAATTAATTGAGTGAAAATAAATTGCAGAGAGATACAGAAGAATTTGAGACCATATACATGAAATACACGATAGCTCGAGTCTCCTGTGGCACTTATCTTCATTAGGGAGGAAACAATTATTATTAATTCTCTCTTTAAAAATAAATATCCTGAAACTCGCAACAAGATTTACTGCACAGACTGCAGATGCTGATATGGCTACACAAGCGCTAAAATTTCTTTTCCTTTGAAGAAGGACTTTCAGACTCAGCAAAATGTTACAACAAGGTGGCTGCTGGTGCCCACATCCTGGTGAAGCCTGCCCAGAGCCCTCGGGGTGTGGGGAAGGGGATGTGGGGGGCCCTGGTGCTGCTGTGGGAGCAGCACAGCGTATCCCCCCGGTCAGGTGAGCAGCAGGAGGCTGGGCTGCAGGCACTCGAGTCTGCTAATGGGCTGCAATATTTATAATGGAGAATGTTTATTTGAGGGCATGCCTGCATTTGGCAAGTATAGCAAAATAATGACATTGAGGCTTATTGATAATAGTTATAATTCCATGTAATGACCAACTGAGCAAAATGATACAGCCATCTCTCCTTCATCTATTATACTCCTGTCCACAGAGATTTCTCAGTTAAGGGCTGTTTATTTCTGCAGCAAGACATAGACCAGATATGCAGAATATAAACCTTCCTATTAGGACTCGTATGGTTTTTTTTTCCTTCCAAGTCATTCAATGGCACGCAATTTTGGGGATCAGCTTTCTGGCTGTGTGTGAGCTAGGAGACAGAAATGCAGTCATAATCATGGTGCCAAGTGAGAAGTAACCAGCCTGTCTAGTCCTGGCTGCAGACACCCGCTACACTCCCACTCAAGAGAAGCTTTTATTTATCTTCTTACAAGTCAGTCACAAATTCCCACAAGAGGATTTCTACATGTGTTAACAATGGCATTTTACAGGTCACCATTGGTTAGTTTCTCTAAATAAAAGTTCTTTCTTTTCCTTTCTTTTTGACATCAGTAGAGTGGCAGTCCCTCAAGCTGTCTAGTGTCAGCGCCATGCTGAGGAGCAGCTTGTGGGCAGCCCTTCCTAGTGCCAGCAGACGGAGGCATCAATGGACATGCCAAGAATGCTGCTTCTGACATGGCCACCCCAGGTCCCTGTCAGATCCTGCCCTGGACCCATTCTACTGCTCTGGTGAGGCTGAGGAAAGCCCACAGGGCTGCTTCTGCAATCCCAGACACCCTCTGGTTCTGGCTTTTACAGAACTGCAATAAAACTCACATCTACTCACAGCAAACCACACTGGCAGTTTCTGCATTTACTGAGCAGTTGCCCACAGGTGCAGATGTGAGGTTTCACTTGCAAAACCACCCTGCCGAGTCCCCCCTAATGCTGCCTCCTCTGTTTAACTGGCACCAGACACAGATTTGTCACCTCCAGGTGACATCTCCAGCCTGGCCACTGAGAGGCTGGGCAGTAATAAACCTCCTGAAGTGCTGGGTGAGCAGGAGAGACCCTTTAAACTCACAGGCATTTTACCTCATTACTGAAGACTTCATATGCCTTTTACATGATGAGTTTTGTTCCCGGGTCTCAGATGTCTGTACTGCTCAAGGTTAATTGGATAAACTTAATAGAAATAGGCATGTTTGAAAGAGTTACATGCATCTGCCTCCCTCTTTATAGGAAGGGATAACCCTCAAGCACTTGACCAGTGTGCAATGACTCCAGGTAGCGAGAACCTGAAATCAGATTATATCCCCCCACAATTTCATTAGCACTGCCCAGTGACTGGGTGCAGGTAGTGGTTATTGGGCTGCAGAACAAGGTGAATGCTTGCTAGCAACACAGTCTTTGGGCACTGCTCTGGACATGCAGGAAGACAGATAAGATGCAAGGGATGTGGTTTAATTAGACCACAACTTTATTAAGTTAACTCATCTGGGATCTATCCAGAACAATTCTTTCTCTAATCACTCCCACATGGTGGAGAGCTGCCATGAGCCCTCCTGCTCCCCACAGCTGGTAACCAGTTCTGTGCTGGACTCTGCCACCCAGTGCATGTACAAGGGTTAGGTCTTCCTTTTACAAGGCACCATTGCTGCCATGGATGCCACACCTAGTCCCAGCTCAGCCTGGCAGCGAAGCATCCCACTTTGCTCCTACAAGGACAGCCTGTGGCACAGCTCCTGTCCTGCCACCAACTCAAAGATGCTGCTGGCACAGGGCAACAGTGCACAGGCATAAAGAACCCCTAAGATGCAAAGATGAATTAGCATAATGTCCTGGATTATAATTTTTTTTTTTTTTTTAAATTGTCTCTTTAACCCTCTAGGAAGAGTGCAACAGCCAAAGTCTATTTTAACAAGGGAGAACTGTTTCCAAGAGAGAAAAGAGCTAGGTTTCTTCCAGCTATTGTCCGCAGCATTGCATACCAGCCAATACTGTTTTTTTCCTTCTGACGAAATGCAGACCACCTTCCTGCGTTAGAAGATTTTGGTGACTTTAATTACCCAGTTGTGTGTGTTTGAGGCAGAGAGAGAGAGAATCCTGAATGCAGAACAGATATTACTCTGCACTGTCAAGTCCAGCACTGGTCACCAAAGTGCAGTGAGGGGCTCTTCCCCTGCTCATGAGTGCACACTTGCACCTTTCCACCACCGTGTCGGAGCCCAGCAGCGTCACTCATGATTTGATGCAGAAATATTGCCTGTGCGTGGGTCAGCAGCAGCCAAGTTTTCATCTCTCTAGAGGCTGAGCTTGCCATTTTCCTGACCAAAAGTCAGCACAAAATGCATACTCTGAAGGCCATTTCTACACGCCAGAAGGACTTCAATCTCCATATGGGGTGGCACAACATGGCTGGCAGGCAACAGAACCTGCCTTGAGGTTGCTCACTGATGTGGTGCTATGTTTCCACAGTGTAACTTGAAGTAATTTAATGTTTGTTGAGTCATGGATGCTCCTTTTTTCCAGAAAACATCAGGGGTCAGAGGAAAAGGGCCATCATCTGTTGCCTTTGTTGTTATATGCTGGTTGCACTGGAAGCAGCAGCAGCAGCATCGTGCCCAGGATCCACCACAGCGCCACATGTGAGGCTGCACCGCTACACAACTGTGGCTGTTCCTCCTGCCACGTGACACTTGGGCTCTGCTTTTCTCATACACAGCATTATGACATCTTTTTATCTTCCAGATTATTATAAGCCTTTATTTGGCTGCTGCAAACCAAGGTCTTAATCAAGCTCAAGGCTATATTATGCTGGAAATCCTCCGAGGGAACAGAGGTGATGCCAAGCTGTGGGCTCCTGGGCAGGGCCAAGTCTCTGACTCAGCAGCTGTGTGGCATTGTTTATTTTAAGCTAACTGTGTATGTGTACATGTAGAGGCAGAGCATGTGCATGACAGAGACCTGGGAGAGTCAGCGGCCCTGTACTGAGCACAGGTGCTGTGGCTGCTCTTGCTGGAGTAGCCAAGGTGTGCCTGTGCTTTTGGCATTTCAGTGTTTCAACAAAGTGGAAACATGTTTTTCCTAACATACCAAAATCTTGCTTTACCCTCTCTCCATCCCATGCTGGGGTGTTGATTCTAGATCCCTGACAAAGCAGTGGCAGTCATGAGCCTCCGAGAAAGGCTGACCCCAAATCCAGCCTTTGGGAAAGGAGCCATCTGCTAGTGCCCCCATCAGATCTTGTGCTTTGAAGGACACAGAAGAAACTTGTGTCTGGGAGTGAGCCCCACAGTGACATGCTGTGCTCCTACTCCCCAAACCCTGTGCGGAGTTGGTTTCTCCCAGCTGTTTGTGCTTTCCCAGTCTTCTGCTGCTGCTGCTGCAAAACCAAGCTATCCAGCCCTGAAGGCCACTTAGCTGTTGCCTGTATTTGCTCCATATAAACACAGCAACACACCTGCCACATTTCTTAGGGGACACAAGGCTTCCTCCAACAGAAGAATTGCATCAGGCTTTTTTTGCCAATGAATGAGAGTAACCTCTGGGGAGCCCAGAACCCCCCAAATCTCTGGCAGATCCAGCACTGAAGGGGGCCAGAGGAGACCATGCCCGTGTTTAAGTGTCTGTGCTTTCCCACCAAGGACAATCCCACTAAAGCAGGATCTTGGGGCACCCTAGGCACCAGGCAATTATACTCCAGGTATCATCAAGCCCCATATTGTAGGTCAATCCCTGGACTCTCCGACCACATCTAACAAGTTTTTGTTCTTCAGTTGAAAGCAAATGAGATGGAGGAGAGTGGGAGGCAATGGTTGTGCTGCCTGCCTGCACTAATACTTAAGGTGCTCAAGGAACGTCACTGCTCCTTGAGTTTGAACATGTTTCCACCTAAGTCTTTCTGGAGGTTTATTTCTTCTCTGCTGTCCTACTGCTAACTCCTTTTTTCTTCTCCCAGATGAACTTCCCCGAGCTTTTGCCTTCTATCCTCTGGATTCACTGCTCTGTAGGAGCTGATAGAGCTGATATCCCAAGGATATGAGCTTACTTTAGATCTACTGCTGTCTCTAAAGAAAACACCGCATATGGTATCCACAAAAGCACACGGTCTCCTTTAATAAATTGGTCCATTCCACATATAGTTAATACCCCCTTGTATTTATACTGCTTGTATATTTTCCTTCTGTGTCCCTCAAATACAAGCCTTTCCCTCTTGCTGTAATAGAACATTTGCCAAGAAGAAAATTAACCTTTCTCACTGAGCAGTTGAAGTTGTACAGCTCTTCCAGACCACACATTCAGCTGAATCCCTGTATGGGCCATTCATTTAAGAGTTGGACTCCATGATCTACATGGGTCCCTTCCAATCAGAATACTCTGTAACTTCTGTAACTCGCGCTGAAAAAGGACAATGAGCTGGGGTTTATGACTATTTTCTTTATAATGCACAAATCCATGAGGCAGGTTTCAACTTGAGATGTATGGCTTCCAAAATACAGGAAAAGATGAACAAACACTGTGTTGGCTTTGGTCAGCATTGACACACACACCCCAGAGCCAAGACATGCCACATTTCCTTGTCCCTCCTTCCACTTTCCTCTTGCAGCTACTGATGGCATATCGGCATCTTGTCATTATGCAGGGATTTAATCTCAGCTGGCTATTTTATAAACCTTGCTTTGTCCCATCTCTAAAATTAACATCTAGCATTAGCATTTTTGAACACGACTTTAAAGCCTTAGAGCAAATATAAGCTGAGATAGACCTATGCAAAATAGGAATTTCCTTGGCATGATGACAAGCCTCCTGAAATGGCAGGCATGAAGGCTGTCTCTCTTCATGGGGTACAGTGCATGCTTTGGAACTGTTTGATAGTTTTAAAATATTTCTGATGCAATGGGTCATAATGCTTTCCAGATGAGTACATGGAGTGCAAAAGGTAATGGCACAGACACTTCACTGTTCTACCTCTTGTCCCCTTTCTGGCAATATAAGAAGAATCCATCTCATCTTATCTCTAGTTTGCTGGTAAACATGAGTTATTTGCTTCTCCCCTTTCACTAAACTGAAAATGTTAAATGCACCACAAACAAAACTTACGAACTTTTTTTATGTGATTAAAATGGTCATAACTATCTGATGTTTCTTGCTGATTGAATCTGCCACTTCCATTTACTAGGAAAATAAATAACACATGTTTGCTGTCTTTCTAAAAGGTTCTATTTATTCTGTGGTCATTTCCCACTTATGATATTTCCAGCTTAATTTCATAAAACAGCTTTTACATGGCTAAAAAAAAAGGCTCTTATTGTACATTGTCTTCAAAATATTTTGCCTTTAAGCTGTGGGCTTTTATTTGTAGGAACAACCAACCACCCTGTTTGTGAGGCCTGTATTCCTCCAAATTAAAAAGAGAAACAGCTGTATGTCTTATGTCTGCAGAGCTCCAGTGAGATACCGCTGAATTGTTTGCTTCCCTATCTTCCCACAGGACATGCCTCCTAAATCCATTGCACGGGAGAAAAACATAGGTAAAAGCCAAACAAATGTTCCCCTCTGGGCACATGCTTGTAGGCACAAGTCATCCATCCATCTCCAGCAGAGAGTTTACAGCTACTTTTTGGGATTTACAGATGTAAATATGAACATAAATAGTTTGATAAAAAGTGATGGACCAACACACAAGTTGATTCCATTTCCTGAGCAAGGGCTGCCACACCTGTCAGTCATCAACACTACGCTAATTACAGCCATCTCTTGGCATTTGATTTAAAGGTGTTTTTCTTCAAGCCCCAGACAGCTGAATTCAGGGAAATCCTTGATCTCCATCTCTCTGTCATTGGCATCTACAGTTATACAGGTGGCATAAGGGAAGGTTGGTTTTAAACTTGGTATCAGAGCTAAAAGGAGAAAATTTGAGAACAGGAGGGACTCTAAACTTGAGAACTGGACAAAGAAAAAGATAAACTACAAAAGATTGATGACTGATTTTGTTGACAGCAACAAGTATTTCTGAGCTGATTTTTAGCCTACCTCACAACCCACCTACCTTCAGGTGGGTCACCATTTGCCAGCTGCTAACAAACACCCACCGTGTGCTCAGGCCTCTTTGGGTCCCACAGGGCACTCCTGGAGGCCGAGGGCTGGTCCCAATTCCTGGTGCGGGATGTGAGTTGCATCCCAGCACATCAGCTCTCACACATGCCTACCTTGTGCAGAGTTGCCAGTTTTACAAGATGGGCTGTGCTGTGTTCACACATAATGACGAGCAGATTTGAGCCCTAAATCTGGATAGCTCAACAGCTGCCCCCAAGTCAAACAGGAACAGAGACAATGCATAACTGAAATGGCAAGTCATGGGATAATTAAATTATTTGTGACAGTAAACCAAAATAGAAAGAAACAAAAAATCCCTAAAACAAACAAACAAACCAGACAGAGCCATATGCTCCCATGTGCTGCACGCCACAAAGAGAGTTATTGCAACACAGCACAGAGACCCCATAGCCCTGGCCGACGGCTGTGCCGAGCGAGAGCCTCCCCAAAGCTCCAGGATGAAGGTGAGGAGCAGTGTGGTCACACACAGACTGGAGCCACTGGTGGGCCCCTCCGTCCCACACGTGTGCAGAGGTGTGTGAAGGCTTGGGGCTGCAGCCTTGTTGGGGAGGATGCTGTCTCCTTCAACCAACTCAGAAGATAAAAGGCAAATAAAAGGCTCTTCCCTGATAGCAGCACAGGGGCCCCAGGGTGACACAGGTGAATTCCTTCATAACAACCCATCTGCTGGTTGTGCTGGGATGGCTCGACCACCAGTGCTGGACTATTAATTTACTGCCCTGGCCCAGAACAGTGCTGCACCAGGCTGCGTGGACCTCAGGGCTCTGCTCTCAGGAGCACCGATTCCCGTCTCCCCTCTGGTTACCAGCTGTAGGGATCAATACAGCCATGTCAGGAGGCAGCTGCTGCGTGACTGCCCTGCCAGCAGCACCACACACCTCAGCTCTGGTCCCACCCCAGAGAAGGCTGAGGCCTCTGCAACGTGCTTGTTCCTGAATGATAGGCATCATTTGGCATTGAGTGATTAATGCTAGCAGATGGTAAAAGCCCAAAAAGCCAGGAAAAAAGTTCCTAGGATCTGTTCAATGAAATAGATTAAAGAGAGCTAAACTGGCAAATAAACTCCAAATAAATCAAGTTTCTGCAGATGATCCAAAACCCATCCATAGTTTCTGTGGATGGATCCCTGAGAAGTTTTCAGCAGGCAGCAATCAGCCCCCATTCACAGGCAGGAAGGGATCAGCAGCTGCTTTCGTGTCAGTCCCACTGTGGCCACCTACGACTTGGTATAAGCCTTTAAATAAGCCTTCAAGGAAGGCACGCAAAGGCTGTGAAGGAGGTTGTTGGGGGTAAAGGGCAGGCTGAGGAATGTGAAGAGATATGGGGCGAGGGGCTCTGGTGACCACACTGCCACCAGTGGTACTCACTGCTGTCAGGTCACGGGGCCAGCTTTGCTCCTGTGTGCATCCATGTGCGGTTTCCTTTTTAAAACTGATAACTTGCAGAGTAGGAATATGGAAATATGGTAATGTTTATAGGCGACAGCAGCCTCCACCTTCGGATGTTAATTATACATTAGAACTGGACAAATTATTCATTGGGAACAGTTTGGGCTCAGGGGAAAGAAAACAGTTTTCTCCTCTAAATACTGCAACCAAAGTCTTTGTCAGTGCACTTAAAATATATAGAGTGGATTTGTGTGCACATACTTTACAGCACAGCTATATTTATGACCAATGTGATCTGCCTGCTAACTCAAGTTCATGTGCGGGTCCAACTTTGCTCATCTATAAACTGCTCAGAATTATTCAGGTATGTTATTCTTCCAACATGTTATCCCTGCCATGTGGAATTTGCAGCCCTTGACTCCAGCTTGTGTGCCTGGACCTTTTCCCCCTAGAAATAAAATTGTCTGGGAGCTGGGTTCCTGTGTGTCAGGCAAGGGTTGCTGGGCTTTCCCACCCAAGACAAGCATTTGTCATAGAATGTCTTCAGACATGTACAGAAACCTCATCAAAAACATTCTGATAATGAGTAAGCAGAGGGTGTCCACATTTAATGTTGGCTCAGGTATGTCAATCACTCTCAGAGGTATTTGTCCCATCACCAGTGGCTGAACCTTGAGCTGCCCAGGAAAGCTGCAGACACATCATCGTTCCTGCAGCCACTCCACTCCGTGCTCTGCCCACACAAGCACAAACCTCAGACATTGTGCTCCTATTCTTTGACAGGGTTTCCATGAGTGGTGAAATCCCATTTTAACTATGCAGCAGTCCCAGAATTACTTTCGCACATGAAAAATTACTGCTTCCATTAAACTTTGCAGGCTTTAGGAAGACAAGACCCTTATATATAAATTGGTTGATGTCTTGAGGAAAGAATAAGGGAAAGAAAACTAACACCAAAACTTCGGGAGGGAATTTTGTCATGAATTAAATTTAAAGGAAAGAAACCCCAACACTAAAATAGAACAGAGTAAGATATTTACAGCTTAATGCTTTTTTAAGTCGCAGAACAAAACTCTGGTTTTCCTTATTGACTGTTAACCACAATAACATAAGACTTGCTCAATTTCATCTTTGTTCCTTTAATATTGGGAATTTCTTTTTTATTTTATTGACGAAGAAACATCCAGTTTTCTGGCTGGAGCCTATTACGTAAAGAAAGCATAAAAGGATTCATTACTTTTTAACTACTAGCAGGGAAGCAAACAGAAGAACTGTATTCTTTTCGGTGAGTTCAGCAGCTGGTAGCATTAGTGTTTCAAACACCACATTTGGAATATCTCATCTTCCAAACTCTTTGAAAGAACATCAGTGCAGGATCTGATGACTATGTCATGCACACACGTACGTGTGGGGGCTGACGTACATTACAAATGATGCATTTGCCTACACACAAGGGATTGCATCCTCTTCCCATTAACTGGCAATGCACGTTAGAGCACAAGTGCTGGGATTCAGTCACTTCGTTGGGAATTCAGAGTGGTTCTCCACGCACTGTCCTGGTTACAGTGGGACCCAGTGTAGCTGAGCTGGTGGGACATGCTTTGGTCACTGCGCCTGTGCCATGATGGCAGTTCCCGGGCCCAGCCATGAGACCCATTCCTGACTTTCCCCTTGGGAAAAGGAAACCAGACAAATAGCAGGGATGCTTAAGGAGTCGTGTCCTTCCCTCTCTCCTCAAACAGAAATCCTACTCCCCATGCACCTCTCTACAGCATCTCTTTTTTCAGAGGCTAAATATTACAAAGGTTCGGCATACAGGACATTTTAGGGTAGGCTTTGGGGTTTTTTTTTGAACCCACACAGTAATTAAACCAGTGGGTTAAGCAGCAAAAGAGAGAATCTGCCTCAGGGCTGAGGGCTGTGGAATACCACCCCCACCAGAGACTAAACACTGCAAACCACTCTGCTGGTAATGGATGGGCATTTTAAAGGAGGCAAATGATAAACAGCGAAGGAGCGTAATTGGTGCTGTTTGTTGTGCACTGGCTGATGAAATGCCAGAGAAACTGAGTCGCTTCAAAATGACATGTTTATGTGACATCAAAGAGGCTGAGCTGACTTCACATTATATCTGTGACAAATGTATATATTGGATCGTTGTTTGCCATTTAGACCTCCTCTGATTACTTCTCATTGTAAAGAGAAACATTTGCGATTCTGCTCACTTGGTAAATCTGTAGAGTGACTTGTTAGCAACACATGCAGGGAAAGTTGTTGAAAAGCCCTTCTGGGCCTACCGTAGTAAATATGTATTCACACACCCGATAACGTGCTGCCGCTTGTTGCCTGAAAGACGAATGCAGACAGAGAGAGCTGCACACAGCAGTGCTTCCACACGTGCTCCCAACCAACTATTTGCACTTCAGGCACTAAACTCGAGCCCACCACTGCCTCCCCTTCCCCAGACCTTCATGCGACCCCACTTCATGTGCTTCTGCCCCTCAGACATCAGGAAAATTTGCTTTGCCATGGCAGACCCTGGAAGCAGGGCTTGCACAGGCTGCCTGGCTGAAATGCTATGATTGAATTTTCCTGGGGAATGGAAAATAAGCAATTGTACTAGGAAGGGTTAGAAGCAAAAAGTTACTTTCCTTTCCCAAACACGTGTCTCTTGGCTTTAGGGAGAAAACAAAAGTCTAAGGAAGTATTCAGCACTGGTATATACTGGAAGAGCTGGGATTTTTCCCAAATCCAGCAGCCCTCCCTCTGTCAGTGGGGTGAGGTGCAGCATCTGTCAGCAGAGCAGAGGCTGCAGGCATTGGAGCTGACACAGCCTGGGGGCAAGCTGGGAGGTGGCACAGGTGGGGATTCCCAGCCACCCTGATTCTCCAAGTATCCAAGGCCCCTGGATACCTGTGGCTGCCACTTGTGATCCCTGAGTACCCCACGGCCTCACAGCTCAGTCGGTCACAGCGGCAGAGTGAGGTGCGCCTGTGCAGGGAGGCCATGGGGAGCACGTGGCAGCTGGAAGGAAGCTGGGCAACCTGGGAATCCATGCAAGCCTTTGTGGTAAAGGCTGTCTTTGATGCATTCCACCACTTCTCATGCTTACTAGCAAGCAGGTAACATGTTCAGGCTGAAAGGAGCATGCTGTCATTGAGATGCTTGAGCATGTGCTTCACCAGGAAAGCTAACAGCTCCCATAAAGCAAGGGAGCAGGATGTGGGGGGGAAAAGTACATCTCCAACTGCTAATTCCTACCCAGACCTGCTGGGTTGATGGCTCCTGCCAGGCTCACAACACTGGGTGCCCCACAGAGAGCAAAGACACAGATAACTCCTCTTCATTTTCTCCCCATCAAAAGACACTGCCCATCAGTCCTGGCTAAGGAAAGCTTTGGAAGATGCTGCCCAAAGCATTCCTAGCAGCACTGCAGGCCAGGGTACCACAGGAACGACCAGAAGAAATATCTGGGGCCAAACATGGCATCATCTGATGGCAGCAATGGCAAGACAGAGAGCGGAGACACGCACCTGCAGTCTTGCTGGCTCAAGAGCAGTTAGCGGCCACAGGGTGCTTGTGCCCAAGCAAGTGGAATGAAAGGAAAGGAACAGCAATTGCTTTGTTCTGGGGCCAGCTTGAGAAGCAGCTTTGTGCTGAGGACAAGCCAAAGAGAAGAGACTGGCCACAGAAAACCCAAGAACATTTCATTATTAGTGGAACATCAGGAGATATGGAGCCCTCAAATCTATTCTAAAAACAAACAAAACCCTGTGACACAGCTAAGAGGCTTGCACCACTTACTGCTTCACGTGCAAACTGTGAGAAAGCAGGTTTTGAGCCCACTAACAAAGCATCTGCTTTGGGAAAGAACAGCACACCCCTTGCTCAAGGGATTTAGAGCTGGCTCACACGCCTGGCTGTGGTCTCATGGCAGCTCCCTCACCCTCGGCACAGGGGAGGCAGCTAACAACAGCTGAACGCACCACACAGCTTCCCCCCGCCTCTGGGGGTCGATACATAAATAGAGAAAAGATTTCCAAGCTGCTTTCTATTACTTCTGTTATGTTTTAGCCTTCCTTTCCCCTCTGCCCCTGCCAGCCCCCCTCCATTTGCCCGGCAGGCAGCGAGTGGGGCTGGCTGCTGTCACACCCCCACAGCATTGCTGCTCTCACAACAGGCAGCGGCTTCGCTGTCCTCCGAGAGGCCAGAGACTGCCAGGACGATGAAGTCCCACCCTCAGGGGCTGCAGTACTCTCTTCCCACTATCTGGCCAGCTTCTATGTTTTGTTTTGATCTTGTTGGCCTTTTTTTTTTTCCAAGCATGTTGATGATTATCATACTGGAGGAATGCACTAAATACATAGCATAACTGGAGGAAGGAATTATTGCTGGGGGAATGTATAACATGTGTGTGTACAGCTCTGTAATGTTATTCCTGTCTCATTGATAAACTTGGGCAGATTTCAGAGGCAGATATATTTGTAAATATTGCAGGGAGCGGATGATCTTCGAGCTGACATCCAGACAGGGGCTCAGGAAAGCAGCCCACACTCGAGCTCTGGTGTGCTCCCCACACTGCCCCTTCCCCCCAGGAGGGGGGAGGTAGCATCTCCCTCACCAACCCGCCACCCAAATGGTCTGTGCAGCCCTGTCTGCACACACTCATATTTGATAGCACATTCACCTGGGGGGCAGTGGGGGCTTTCGTCACTAGAGAAAGACTTACATTCCTCAAACTAAAGCAGAGCTCTATTTTTACCTCTCTCTATGGACATACCCTCATTGCAGCCAGTAGGACTCATGAAACTTCATTTGTTCCAGGGAAGAAATGAGAAGCCTGAGACTGAATGCTTTCTGCAATTCACATGGGTAAGGAGGACTGAGGCTTAGTTTATTCTTATACCAATGCCATTGCAACAGCACCACACTGCTACTCCCACCTCCCGCACAGATGACAGAGAACCTGAAGCCTCAGCTGTGCTCTGGCTCATCCATCATCATCAGCCTTCCTGCATGTCCTCCTTGGACCACTCCAAAAGTGCTGCTTCCCCTGTCCCCCTGTCCCCACCCATGCATGGCAGGCTATGAGCCATTGACTCACACCATCCCTGCTGCAAGCTGCCCTGTCACTCCAGAGCCTGCAGAATCCAAGCCCCCATCACTCTGCTGTAGGCCAGACCTTGGATTTGTACTTATTAGACACCACTTTTTCTCCAGCCCATAGCATACACAACACAAAGCTGCAGCATTGCCAGCCACAGGCAGCCAACAAAGAGGAAGCTCTAGGCCCCTGTACAAAGCTTGCACAGGAGTAAACACAAGTGGGGCCCAGAGCAGATGTGGTGGTTGCTGCAGGCCCATTCTGGCAGAAGAGATGACTTTGTCCTCGTGTGTTGTCACCCAAGTGCAGCAGCCCAGGAACGTGTGCCACCGACGGAGCTGCGACGCTCTTGGAGTGCCAGCACTCCTCTCCACAGCTTTGTGCCCGCAGCACCCTGCGCCCAGCCCGTCTGGAGCTCCCGAGGAAACAGTGCACTCCCAAACACGCCAGAGGCCTTCTTGCCTCTGCGGGGCACCTCCAATTTGGCCTAGCGAGCATGTTTACTGGTGGGTTACAAATAATTGCGCATGTTGATATGCGATTGTTAATATGTCTGTTGATATTGATTAAATAAGGAGTAAGATGTTTCCCTTCTCCTTGGCGCGGCACTTTGCCTGTTTGTTTCTGGCTGGCGCCGGCGCCGAGCGCTGAGCAGGGGAGCGCCTGCCAGCAGCGCTTGGCCATGCCCGCACTGATCGGCAGAGGCTCTGCAATGGGCTTCACGTTGGATTCTGCAGATTGAGCTGGGACAGCACTAAAAGCATGTCAAAAGCACTCCTCCTGTGGGTTTTGAAGCAAAGCATTTTTCTGAGATTAGGAATGTTTTGCTAAACTTCGAGTTCCTTCTTCCCCAAAGGTAGGACTCAATGCCTCCCATGGACACTTCATTTTCTACATCAGTTCACACCGAAGGCCATAGGTCCTGAAAAAACCTTTTCCTTCCTGACATGAACACAGCTCCCACATATTTGTGCCAAAGCTGGGACACCAATACCAGCATCATACCCAGCACCCTCTAGTATGGGACCCTGCCCTTACCAGCCATGAGAGACAGTGACACGGTGTCACTTCACAGCAGGGCACCCTGTGTTGCACCCTTTGCCTAAACTGGGCCAGCAGATCCCTCTACCCATGGGAAGGGTGTTTAAACACTTTCAGCCACCAGCAGTAGCACTTTGGGAAGCCTCATCCAGATTCAGGAATGCAGGCTATTCCCCTCCACCACGAACCCATCTAATACCCTGGCTGCCCAGCAGTACCTGTGTGCCTCATTTCAGTCCTGCAAGAGCTCTGCAGCTTCCAGGGCACTTGTTGAGGAAAAAACACCAAAGGGTTTGCAATATCAGAGTCTAATAAGAGAACGGTGTGCTGAAAGCACCATGTGAATTTTCAGCTGGGGATGTGGGAGAAGAAATGACCCTGGTATTCAGTAGCATGTTGTTAAAATATTTAGATTTTTTCATGGTATGCTTTGTTAAGGAGGCAAGATTTATGCAGCTGTACTATTTACTTTCCAGTCCTTTCTGGTACTGCTATGCTCTGATGGCTGATTTCAGTCAAAATTAATGCCACTGAGGAATCTCAGATGTACCAAATTCCTAGGAGTCTCAAGAAAATATATAGAGAGTCTTGAACTGCTGTCCCCTCTGAAGAATAAGACTGCAATGTAAAATTACCCATGCTATTGGATACTGCAAATCCTGCATGGGAAAGCAATGCTATACTCTAGCCACCAGAAAAGCTTTAATCAGGATGAGCACGAGATAATCAAGGCATGGGAGAGAGCATCAGTGAGAAAACAGGATTCCTAAGTTCTGCTGCTCTTGCAGCATTTTCCCCTCCTAAAAATGGAATAATCAAGAGGCTCTTTTTCCAGCCTTCTGTTCATGCTCTTTTCGAATTGCCTTCCTCTAGCTGCTTACATGCAGCACAGAGGTTACTGGCTTTAATACTGCACAGCATCCCTAAGAGCCCGGGGCTAGGAAGGCTTCGGCTGTGACTGGCAACTGCACAGCTGCATGCTCCAAGAGGGGAGAGGAAAGGAGGAGAAAGCTGCTGTCCATGCTAGCCTGTAGCCTCAAATTTTAGTTAATGCTGCTTATGAACAGTCAGGTGTGAACTGAGAGCTCAGCAACGGGCCCTGACACTCTCCCTATCTGTGATAGGCGCTCTCCAACACTGAGGGGGCAGCGTGGCACAACTCCACGCAGGTATTAGCAGTGTGGTAACCAAATGGCTTTTGACTAGAGGTGAGGAGCAGTCACTGCACAGCAGCAACCGAAGGCCAATGCCAGCTGTGCTTCCTGAAAGCAGGAAAGGAGGCTGCAGCTCATTGCCTCCCCTTCCCATGCAGGCTAAGGGCTCCACAAAGCCATGGCACAGCTGAGTACCTCACATTTTTGACTCGCTGCCCAGATGTGCAGAGAGCTGGATCAGGCTGCTGGAGCTACAGCGCAGCAGCTTCAGGGCTTACTGGGCCAGGTTTTGAGTAAGGCCACGTGGCTGGCCCTGCTGGACCCAGACACATCACCCAAGCTCCACTTAGAGCAGAAAGGAGGCGAGGAGCCAGAGGAACTCCCTGTCTTCCCCAGCAGCAGGTCACACTCCATCCTGAAGCTGTGCCATGCTCTGAGCAGGGCAGCAATGGCAACAAGCAGAGGCTGTGGGTACACAGGGCTGTCTGCCAAGTTTAGTAACTATGCCCTCCCTATTGTTTTCCTTCAGAGAGGGACAAGAAGGAAGTGTTATTATTTTGTCTTTGCCCTATACAGGCAGTACAAGGTGCAATGAGATATCCTTAAGCTGAGCTTCCACTTTCCTGCCCTAAGGCTGTTTCCTTTAATGCTGTAGATGAGTGGGGTTATCCAGTCACTTTGGCACCTCCCTTACAGCCATCTGTGTCCTTTCTGTTGTGCCACTCTGAACAATACAAGTGCTGCCATTCCTCCTGCATAGCCTTTCCTCTTCTCCACCAACACAGACTGGCCAGCCAACCGTTCCAGTCAACCACATCAATCCTCCTGCCACTCACAGTCATCTCGAAGACATTTAATATAGATATAATGCACAAAACACTTTTACATATTCTGATAACATCCCACTCACATTCCCCTGCGAGTTGTAAGCTCTTTGAAAGAGACACACAGATGCTCCCATTGCTCAACACAGTTGTACCACAGAGCAGGAGTAGCCTTGCATATTCAAACAGGGATGAAAGGCTGCCCTTCTGGGCAAGTTGTGCTCCCAGACTTTCACGGTACAGCCCAGAGGAGACCGACACTGGTCAAAGAGGGTGGGACTCCCAACTTCCCTCCAAAGCCTATCTGAGCTGGGTGTGGAAGGACGCAACTGCAAAAGGCTGTAAAACACAGCTAGATCATGCATTTAATCCAGGGTCAGCAATTACATGTTGCTCCATTTTTAGGGTGTCCTCAGCAAAACCATGCATCAGAAAAAGAAAGCAGGCTCGATGACTGATTTTAATGTAATGGTAACAGCTCCACAGGTGTGGAACAGGGTTTTAAAGACAAATAAGGTCTGCACCTCTTAAAGAAACTTAATTGGTTCCATCCACAGCTCCCCATAGCTATTGAACTCGTACACCTATGTTTTATGCATAATGACTTTTCTATCTGGTATCAGACAGTAATCATTCCAGAAGGCAAAAATCTCAAAATAACCACAATATATGCATACAGAATACATTTAAAAGAAAATCTAAATTGACTGTTCAGACCTTCCCTCACTTGCCAGTGGATCTTCTCCAAACAGAAGGCATTCCAAGTCGGCGTAGGAAATGCTAAGATAGCATGCTTTCCATATTGTGTTATCGGAGCGTCTTCCAAAAACTCAAGCTTTCCCATACAACAAAATGTCATGAAGAAGGTTTTACTCCAGTCTGCGTATCACAGGCTGTACATACTGCTTCAGCTACTGTAAGGTTGGCAAGCAAAGCTTGTAATGACTTGAAGTACAGTTTAGGAGCAGAAAAACTTTGCTTCGGAGCCACTTGCTCACACTGTCTGATTTTCATTAGGAGGGGTTTGCGTGCCTGTGTTTTTTTCCCCCAGGAATGAAGACAGAGATAAATGTCAGAGGGGACTTTTTGGTTTTCAATTCACTGCATGGAGCCCGATTAATTGAGCTGATGTTGTATTTGCAGTGAAAGGAGGAGGAGTTTCCCAGAACCAGCTAGCCCGGCTGAACTGAGAACTGGGTCAAACCCTGGCAGCAACAACGTACTTCAGAGCACAGCGAGCATCTTGGTTTTAAAAACAGATTTTACGCCCAAGCGCATAGCTTTCCCCTCTCCCTCTCATTAACATCACTCGCTCTCATCTCTGTTTTCACAAGGCCATCAAGAAGCAGTCTCTGCAATACTTCAATCAGGCACTATTACAGCAAAACCACCACAGCTGGGTTCAAACAGTACAAAAGGCAGCGAGTAGCATCACTACCAGGAAGCCAAGTGTAACAACCCACCAGCACACCACAAAGCAAACCACCTGGCCATAAATACAGCTCACACCGTCCTACCTGGCAGAGTCCAAACCACTCAGTGGTCTTCATGCAGCATTTCTACCCATGCTGCTGGCAGTGGAAGGTGGGCAACAGTGAACCTGGGAAGCAATCAAAGAGCCTTTTCTGCACATGTCCCTGTTGGGGCTGGTTGGTGCAGCTCAGCCCTTCTTACTGCTGCCTCTCCTCTGCAGGTCAGCCTCAGCTTCCTTCCTCTGAGCTTCAGCTGAAACCAATGCAAAAAAGTTAGCTCACCCAGAGGTTAACTTGGAGCACCTGGTGCCCAGGCCCTGTTAGGGTCCTGCCCAAGGGCACCTCACAGGGCTAAGCTCAGTCCTCATAGCTGCCCCTGCCCCAGCAAGACCTGTGCTGCCCTGGGGTGTTCTGGCAGGACCCGGGCCCCTGCAGTGGCAGGCACCCCAAGTCTGCTCTGTGCAGATGAAGATCCTTGGGGGCTTGGCTCTGCCATACTGATAACGCTGTGCACATCAGTCAGGGCAGTGCAGGTGCTAATCCTGCAATCAGGTCCAGACAAAAAGAAGAGAAACCAGAGTTTCACTAGAAATTCAGTCTTTGGCACTTGATTCAAGTTAAGCTCTGAGTGAAACAAAATATGCTATAAAGATTTTAATAAAAATCCATTTACCCAAATAGAGTCCTCATTTTCCTCTTTTTTTTTTAACTGTCAAAGAATTTGACAAATTTGATCAGATCATATCACTGAGCCGAAAGTGTGAGTTCTGGGAATGAGCTATTTGCATCACTGTAGCTCCCCACTTACAGTTTTGGGCTTGCTACATGCCCCCCTCTCTGCCTACTCTGCTATTACAACCCATCTGATCTCACTTTGGGTAGAAAAACACACTTCTGCAGGCACAGAAATCTTCACAGCAAAAAGGCAGAGTTCTCGTCCACAGCTCGAATGGGGCAGGCTGGGTGTCCTGGTGGGTGTCCTGTCTTACCCCTTCTGGTCCTTGCAGAGCCCCAGCTCAGCCCACACCGCTCGGTGGCAGAGCCCCGGTGTGCCGAGCTCCACACGACACAGATGCCAGCTGCAAGTTGTGTGCTTAAGTGTAAACACATGTGCAGATACATTTGCTTGCAAAGGTGTGTGGACAAAATTTGGCTGAGCAGCTGTTTGACCCAAGTTCCAATTAGACAGGATTGCATAAAGTAGATCTTTCTCCTGGAGGCACATGGCAGTGAGTAAATACATGTGTCTCTCTCTCTCAAAAGTGAGGGTCATGTGCAAGGTCCAGCTTGGCTGAGTCACCATGACTACATGACAGACACAGGAACAGCAACAGTGGCCCTCTCCACTACCCTGGCACAGAGAGGTGTTGCCAGCTTGTCATGGTTGTCTTCCATCAGAAGATGTCACGTGGAGCTCACACACGTGCCGCTCGCAGGCTCCAGTGCCCACTTCTGCTGGAAAGCAGCTACTCTTCAGAAGAAACCCCACTCAGCAGGGATTAACAGCTGCTTTTGTGAAGACCAAAGTACTGCTCTCATTTATTTGTTTTCCCTGTGCACAACGAATGCTCTGATGAAAGGAGCAGGACAACCAAGAAGTCCCCTTTCCCTCCAGAATGCCACCTTTCCTTAGGATGGGGTACTACTACAGCCCAGGTGTTTTCCCCTCCAAGCAGCAAATCCTGGCAACTTTTCTGAGAGGTTTGAACACCCAAAGTGGTCATGCACAAGCACCCTCCAATGCTGGGGGGTCCCTATAGGTTTTTTTTCTCGGCAAAAATGAGGCTTTAAAAGGGAGCACAGCAGCAAAGCTCCCCTGACACAGGCTGTCACTGTGGCAGCTGCAGCCATGGCTGCTCGGTGCCTGCCGAAGCAGGAGCCCACAGCTCAAATGTGGCAGCGCTCTGTGACATCCACCAGTGCTGTGGCATGAAAATGCCCACAGCTTTGCTGATCTGCTTGCCTGCTTAGTCAGTGAAGGAGAGTACAAACAGCTCTGGTGGGGCTCCTAAGAGCGTCAGTATGGGGAGCCTGGACTGTTCTGAGGGGTAAAACTGTGGGCGAATTATTCAGGTCACGTTCTGCATATGCTCACCTGTGGACCACCAGCTGTTCAAAGCAAGCCAGTTTTCAGAATAATTCTGATGTAAAACTGAGTATTCTAGAGAAAAGCTTGTGGTTTCAGAGGTGGTGGTAGCACTTGGTTATCAGTTCATTCTTGCTTTGAGCCCTGTTAGCCAAGAAGTCAGTGTGCCAGAAAGCGAGTCCAGCTGCTCAGGCCTGGGATTAAAAATGAAGGTGTGTTCTTTTAAACCCCTCAGGACACCCCAAGACATCCATCTCCTCTCACCAGGATTGCTGTGCTCCTGCAGTATGCTGTTTGTCAGATGTGAGATCTGAAAAGTCATCCAGGCAGGAGAGAAAAGCTGGCAGCTTCGTCCTGAGTCACTTGTGGTGGGAAGAGGGAAGATGGTGATGGGGAAACAGTTCTTACAGCTGCTCTGAGGTGAGAAACAGCAGCATGGAGGAGGAAGAGAACACATGTAAGGAAATACCTTGGTGTCCTTCAGAAGCTTGTTTTCCCTTAAGGAACCCAAACCAGAAGATATTTCCACCAAACAAATTCCCAAGTCCTGCAATACTGCGCAGCCTGGAATTAACCCTGCTCTGTGGAGGGTTTACTTGCTCAGCTCCTCAAAATGGCCTGAAAATAATTGTACAAGCCATTCAAATACAGTCACTGAGCTATGGATTTCCATTTTTCCCTTTCACGACACACAGGTAGTCTCTATCAGAACAGCTTTTATTTTAAAAGGAATCAGGAAAGCAAAGACAAAAGTGAACTTCTCCAGATGCAGCTCCATTTCCAAACATCACCAACCCAAAAAGCTTTGAAATGCTCTATAAAATAGGATTGAAATAGATACTGCATTGGGGTAAACCTGAAATGTGTCATGACAATTTTGATTTTTTTCTTTCATCCGTAGTTTTCAAAAAACTGTTTATAACATTACAAATAATTTTTTTTTTTATAAAACCAGTTTCAATGTGAAAAACCAGAATATTGCCATCTGCAAGTATGAATGCAGCTGTTTCAGCCTGCTTAGAATACTCTATTTCCATGAAATATTTTCTTTTGATGAAACAGCATTTTTATGATAGAAATTTCCCAACTAGCTTCAAGTGTAAGTCAATACACTGCACCAAAAAACTCCAAGCTTAGGATTCAAGTTCTCATATTCTGTGTTGGCCATTGGGAAATAAAGGTTTTGCTCATAGACTGAACTTTTTTGGTATGCACTCACTGAAATCTAATAAAGAGGAGACCCTGGAAAGTAACCATAGATACTGACATTTAAGTGAAGCAGGTTGAACCTCAGCTTATTTACTTCATAGTGTTTTCTTTACAGAGAGTTTTTAGCTGAGTGTAAACACACAACAATAGATTTGTCCAGTTCCCTTCCCTGAAAGCATCCTAGGAGCATGCTGGGTTTACCACACCCAATGGGAAGAGTTCTCTGGCATCACTGTGGCTACTATATTGGCAGCAAGTTTCTGACAGTCAGTGCAGCCTCATAATAATCACCTAATCTTTTTATGTCCGAAGTCAGAACACTTCCATTGGCTTTCCAAGAGAGAAGTTTTTATAAGAAGAAAGACATCTTTCTCCAGCACTGTGGAAGAGAGCAGGGAGAGTTTCAAAAACACCAGCATCTGCTGCTAGGTCGGCTCAGGGCACCTGCACAGGGCAGTGCTGTTCAGAACAGTAGAAGGGGGCAGAAGGGCAGGTCTGTGCCTGAACATGGAGAGACTTCTGTTTCCTGGGAGCACCCCCTGCCCCTCTGCAGCTCAGAAATTAACAAGCAGCATCTGAAGAGTTTGTACAGCGAAAACAGTACAATTGCAATTGCAATTACACAGTGTGAGTATTGTCATTACTTAACTGTGTGCCTGTGTTGGCTATGGGTACGTGCACAGGACAATTTATCAGGGGAGTTCATCAGGGTACTGCTCCACGGCAACCTGCATCCCACTGGCACTGTAATGGTTAATGCCTAAAACTTGCCTTGGCTGAGATCCTTCTGCTGTTTGATGGCTCAACTGAAGCTTGATGTTTATGGTGGAAATTGTCTTGATTTCTTTAGATGAGATGAGCATCCATGGAGTTTGAAAATGTGTTTTAATTAAGATTCTGCTAAATTCTACCAGACACCTACTTGGAAAACAAAGCAACTGAATAATTAACTCTGATGAGAGCAGATGCTGCTCTAATGACAACCTGTTACTGCTCAAGTGCATCATTAGTTGTTTTACTGTGTTCTTTTAATATGTCCAGAGATCCTCAGCTAATGAATATACTGGTAGCAATGCATCTAAAATAATTCTTCAATGTGGACTGTTGAAAAAAAAAAATAGCCAACAACCAAAAATCCCAGTATACGGAGTTCAACTGAAATAGCATTTCCACTGGTCTGCATTCTGTGTGCTTGAAAGCAATCACTTCTTTAGTTATCCTTGTGGGATTATTTTAGCCATACATCAAGTGAAGCTTACAAATTGATGAGAATCTAATGATGCATTTATTTACAGATGTGCAGTTCTGTTCCCTGTTATGGTGCTGAGGGGTGAGAAGAGGGAAGACTTTTTCTCTCCCCTATGTAATGTGCGCAGTCGTGTATTTGACAAAGTGACTAGAAAAATACCACCAGTAAGATTTTACCCTGTTATTTCTAGCCCTCAAAAACTAAATCCATATCATCTCCTAAAATATAGAATGCTTAAAAAACAGAAAACAGACTATTTATACTTAACTCACTTTAATGACACACTGCACTGTCTGTTTTCACAATATCTTGTGGTTTCATCTAAAAGCATGTAATAAAAATTGTGGGTTTCTATTTTGGACTATCAACATCAGGAAGGTTTGGTCTCACCATAAAAGTAATGAGATGAAATGCAATAAAGTGAGCAAAAATATCAAATGGGAGAATCTAGCTCATACTTTTATATTTCCTTCTCTATTTTTTTTATAGTGTCAGAATTACCTCCTTTACCTTGAAAGATATATTGAGGAATGTTTGAGGTACTCTTTGAGATTTTTTCAGAGCCCATTGAGCCCAACACACACCAGTCTAGCAGAGCCAATGGCTCTAGCCCCTAGAAAGAAGCTGGGGATTGCTGGGAAATGTGTGCAGGGCCATCTCCATCAGCCTCCGGGGAGCAGCACTGCTCACCTCCAGCCCAGCTGGATACCCACAGTGCAGCTTTTAAAGCCTCAAATTCTGTAAACCCAGCAAGAGTTCAATAAATACTGCCAAGCCCTTGCCTCGCTCCCCTCAATTCTCCTCCATGGATGACAGGCCTTGCACAGCCCCAAGCCAAGATGCCACGGCCACTGGTAAAGCCCCCATGTCTCACACAGCTGCAGCAGCACTCTGAAGGGTCCACATGAAAACTTAGCCCAACACACTTCATGGCCAGGTCAGCCAGGAGCAAGGTCAGTGCTAGGCTGGAGACTGAGTGTCACCAGCATCCAAACGATGGGCTCAGCAGGTCCTTCAGCCCAGGGGTTCGCCCCAGCTAAATTCCCCTCTGACCCTGCCCTGGCAGCACCCCTGAAGCCCTGACTCCATGCCCCGATGCCAGCAGCAAGATCCACTCCTTGCCCGCTCCTTGGACGGGCAGCTGAGAGCCCGAGGCTCGCTGCCTGCTGGGAACTGCTCCCTGCATCGCCAGCAGGTCACTGCTGCTGTCCCTTCACCCTTCACACGGCACTTTCCAGCAGGACAAGCTCCGGGATGAGGAAGAAGCCCCATACACAAGTGGGACCTGCAGGGTCTGGTTCACTGCAGCTTGTGGCCATGTGCCCTCTCTGAGCCATTGTGTCACCACCCCACCACTAGGGACCAATGCAGCTATTGCCACTTTGCTAATCACTTTAAAGCAAATTAAAAAAACCAAACAACAAATAACCAAACCAAAGAGAAGCATCCGAATATTCACACTTTTGAGAAAGCAACTTAGTCAACTCGTTCCATCCCAGCATCTCACGCTGCCTTTTTAACAGTGCTTTACTGCAGTCAAGCTGGTTGCATTCTTACTAGGGAGGGAGAGAAAAAACCCAACAAAACCAAATTAGAAGTTTTCTTTCTTCTGTGACCAGCACCTAACTGCAGGATGCAAAGCTTCACAGGTCACCTTTCCTACATAAAGGATAGAGAAGCCTGCTGAATTTATAGGGCTCACAGCTGACTGCTATGCCTTTTATGGAGACCTCTTTGGGTCTGATTAATTAGTAATTGGGGCAGGAGCTATGCACTTCAGTGACTCTTGGTGCCTTGCTTGTAAATCGCAAT
This sequence comes from Corvus moneduloides, assembly GCF_009650955.1. NCBI lineage: Eukaryota > Metazoa > Chordata > Aves > Passeriformes > Corvidae > Corvus > Corvus moneduloides. The sequence continues at coordinate 11,213,841 of NC_045482.1, forward strand.
CTGGTGCTAAATCTCAGCAGGTCACATTGCTGTTTTTGCTGTGCCCCAGTGACACTGCTGATTAAATCTGTGTAAACAGTATCTTAACAGAAATGTTTTAGGGGGAGGTGGATGGCTGCCTTCAGTTTGGAGGAATTATGTATTTCTGTGGGTTCTGTCTGTTCTAAAGGATTTTCATCAATTGTCAGTTGTCCCAATACAGCAAACGAATGGTTTTAATGTGGCCTTTGAAAGACTGCCCACTGTGGGGGCTTTTAAACAGCGAGTCAGCACTCAATTCACACATGCAAGCCTAGGATGATAAACAAACACTATCCTGGGTAGCTTTACAACTAAAGGAAGGACAAGGACAGTACTAGAACACATTTTTTTCTGCATGCTTTCCTTCCTCCTGCCAGGAGGCCCCGCAGGGCCTGGTGTGCTGCTTCCTCAGCAGGTGTGCGCAGTGTGGGTTGCCTTGTCTGTGTGCTTTTGACCATGAGACAGGAGAAATGTGGAGCTGTCTGCTTTACAGGTTACTGCAGAGCAAGCAGAGGATTCACATGTCCCAGTCCACCTCTGGTCCTCCAGTCAGGGCCCTGGCTGACCCCACCTCTCTACCTGCCCAGGCCAAGTCCGCAGTCCTAGCCTGTTCTCTTTCCACATGCTAGTAGGTCTGGTTTTCCATAGTGTTGCAGCCTCTGTGTCATTTCCCCCTCATGAGATGCTCCTTATCTCTGCCCCTCTTGTTGGTGTGCTCCCCACAGATCCTTCCTGCATCCCAGCCCGTGGCTGTGCCTCCCTGCACAGGTCCCCATTGCACCGAACCTCATGAGCTTGAGCCCTACCAGCATTTTTGAAGCAAGGAAAGTGAAACAAGGTACTGTAAGACCACTGGAGAAATATTTGATATATTGCCTGCCTCAGAAGTCTGGCCGTTAAACACCTGACTTTTTCCCCTTCACTTAATTCACAAAAGCATCTTAATATTTGTTGGATGCAAACCAATGAATCTGGCAAATCACTGCCTTTCCTCTGCTCCAGCTTCCTCTCCAAGCAGCATAGCTCGGTGCAGGTGCCGGGTGCTTCTCAGACCACTACCTTTGTATTATCCAAGAACAACTGCCTTTGATGAGACAAGAAATCATTTGCAATACACTGTAATGCTGAACAGCTGTTTTCATATGCTCTTTGGGAAGGAAGTGTGTTTATCTGCAGCATTGACGAGCTGGAATGCTGTCCATGACCTTGCAGGGATGTTTCTCTGCTGTGTGGAGAAGAAGCCAGCCACTGTTCCCCATAACCTTCTTGGGAGTGGGTGTGTGGTGTGTTTACATTCACTTTCATGACACAGACAAATCCATGGCCTAGACTGAGGATTCACACTTGAATTTCCTGCTGGCTATTGTGGTTCAACAGAATCTGACCTGCTTTTCAACAATGTTAACTTTGGATTTACAAATTCAGATGTTCCGATTAGTTCTGCAGAATCCAGCTCTGGCTCCAGGGCAGGCAATTTGGTCCTGAAGGTGGAGTTTAAGAACTGGTGTACAGACCCACTTCTTGGATGGCATTCATCGAGGAAAAGGAAAGAGCTGGAGAGCCAATGGGGCAGCACCCTCTGATGTTCACAGAGATCCTGGCCACAGCAGGTGGCTTTTCTGAGTACGGTGTCCAGCTGGTGTTCAGCCTATGTCCCCACCATGGCCCCAGCTCATCAGGTTTTGCTATAAGCAGGAGACCCTGACTTCAAAGTGAGAAGGCAAATGTTCCAACCCCCCAACTTGGAAAAAGGAAACCAGACAGGAGAGAGCATCAAAAATCCCAATTTAAATTTGGCATCAGAGTTGGGCAGACCTATCCAAAACTTACTGCATTATAGACCTCTGGGAACTGGAACAGAGATTAAAAAATCCTGGAAGATCAGAGGAATGTTTTTGGGTTGATTTCCAGCAGTTCATGACTTTTTTTCCCACCATGATGTTGCTGCAGGAATGCTTTCCCTTGTGCTAATTTGTTACTTCCTCTCCTGATTCCAGAAAACAGCAGTGAAGCACACAGCAGAGGAGTTAAAACTACTGAACTTTTAGAAGCCTCACATAAATAAATTCTGGTTGGATAAAAACCTAGCCTGTTCTTATCTTGCCTGAAATTGTTTGCCTTGTCTAAAGCTTCAGCACAGTCCTACCGTCTGCAGAGAGGAGAATTGGTGACAAACTGGAGCACAGATGAACCTGTGCGTCACGTGCTGGGCTTGTCATGATGAGAGATGGGCTCACATCAGTCAGTTCAAGTGGGGAGCCACACACAGTTCCAGTGGGGGTTGTTTGGAGCCAGCATTCAGGGTAGGTCACTGTGGAAATATATGTGATTTGCAGAGTTCAGCCCTGGATTTTGGCACAATAGCCTGAAGGAGGCTTCAGATCCACAACTGGTGTTAGGACTAACACTGCTCCGCCTCAGATCACTGCCTCTCTGGTGTGCAGCCTCTTACTGTCCTATATCACACAGGCCACCAAATGAGCTTCAGTCCTTGAGACCAAGATGTTGTGACAGCAGTCCAGTGCAGTAATCCAGCCTTTCTTTGTCCAAAGAGTATAGTACATATGGTCCTGGGATTTAAATGTTAAGAACATTACTTCAATGCTTATGGAGACTAAGGAGGAATGCCCTGATGCCTTTACGTAGGGGTCAGGCTGAGGATTTCTTATTGGGATGCATCAGGCAAAGTGCAAGAAATAGAAAAGCATCTGCCAGAAGGCAAACAGCAGGTCACAGACTGGGTAGCAATATCATTCTATCTCCTGAATGCTACAAGCCAGTGTTTGTAGCCTCTCCAGCCTTTCAGTCAGTTCCTCAGTACGGATTCCTCTTCTCTTTCTCACATTTTTTCAGCAAAGAGAGAAAGATCCCCAGCTGCTTTCACATGTAGCAGTTTTTATCTGACTAAAATTGAGGCCTTGTTGAAGACATCAGGATTTTGGTAACAACTTCAGTAGTCACGTCTGGAAGTACTGGAGCATATGTTACACTGACTGCATGGCAACTATTCACTGTGCATCTCTTAATTGCATACATACAGACAAGATGTTCTACTGCACATGGTCAATTCCAAATGAGCATGAATCCCACTGACAAAACTAGATTTTCTCCAGAGCAACTGTAAGTGCTGCTCCTTATCGAGGACTTTATTCTTGCCAAATTTCAAGATTTTAGCTCCATCCATTCCTGCAGGAGCCCTGTCTGAATAATCGTGGATGATTGCTCCTGGAGTTGTGTGAACACCCATAACAGCATTTGTCATCTTCTTGTTTAGTGTTTTTCTAAGAAAATAACAAAACCCTATCTTGAATGAAAGGCTAGTAGCTAAAGTAGCATTCAAATAAGAACGGTTTTTTGTCATCAGTTTGCCAAACCCAGCACTGATTCAGAGCTTGACATCCAAAGGATCAAAGTGCACCAAGGGGTCCGAAATGTCTGAATTCTTTCTCAGCCAATGGCAACTATCAGTATTCCATTACAATGATTAACCATGAGGTTCCTTGATTTTTACACTGTTCTGTTCAAGTTGAGTCCTGTGAAAGACTTTTCATATATTGATACCTATTACCCAACTTCTCTTAGCTTTAGGTATATGCCTGCATCTTTTCTTAACCCTCTTTTTCCTTATTACCATACCAAGACAAAGCTGACTTATTCAAATCCAAGTATGCATTTTACAGTCAAGAGCTAATGTTCTCTATATGCAGCATGAATTGAGCTGTTGAGATAAGTTTAACCGTGTTTTATGTTCTTCCTGAGTAGAGAAAAAGACAGAGAGATATACTTGGGTCACAGAAGAACAGGACGAATACTCAAATTAGGTACGCAATTTTCCTAGGGTGACCTGCTGGACAGTTTAGCATCTGCAGGCTGAGGGAATGTCGCTATGTTCTGAGGAACAGATTATTTCAGATGAGCTAAGATCTTCTAATTCAGATCACTTCTGTAGACATTAGTCTTTGTAAGTTGTCTTTAAGAATATTTATTGTCTAATTCATACAAGACTTTTCTTTTTTGCTTCCATTTCATCTATAGTGGCTGAGTCCTGAAACACCAGTCTTGCATGTGATCCTTCAGTATATCAGTGCAAACCATGGGCTTCATTCTTTAGAGATTTAAACCAGGTGATTTTTCTAGGCTTGTGGCATGTTCTGTGGAACATGATTCTTGACAAGATAGAGCAAGCATTTTGACTGCAGAACTAAATGGTGGGCCACTTCTCTGAGTTAAAATTTACATTAGCCGACACAAAGATGTGCTGACAGTTTGTTCCTGGATCATTCCTGGCTGGGAGAATTCAGCTGTATGTTTATTCACTTGGAGCAGAGAGTCAGCAGGAGGTACTGAGCAGAGCACGTATTTTTCTTCTTTGGGAAAAGAACTTTTACTATCACATTATATCAGGTCATCCTGGATTAATAACTCAAGCAAATAGCTTTATATATTTTGTACCATGCAGTTAAAAGCACAAGCTGTTTAACCTCACTGCTGGAGCAATAAATGGCTATCTGCATTGATGCCCATTTGCTGATATGCTTTCAGAACAAACTGCAAATTAATTTCTCTAATCAGGAATGCTGAAGAAGAGTTTAAGCATTTAATTTAAGCATTATTAAGAATAGAGAAGATGACATTGGAATTTATGGACGGTAGTCTTTTTTATATTCTGGATATTCTTTTTTATATTCAGTGGATCTGCAGAACAAGAATTGGATTGCAGATGTAGGTCTCTGCTCACAATAATCACATTACAGGATCATGGCCATCATCTGGAGCTTCTAAAAACAGCAGTCCCTCATCTGTTTGCCTAGCTGATGGATAACACATATTTACATAGGCTGTCATCTTAGGAAGTTTCATCATCTCTTGCGTAGGAGAATGCTGAAATGATGTTTGCACCATAAATGTTCCAGATTCCACACATACTTTCAGTCACCCAGCATGGTCTTTCAGGCAAAAATATGTGAATACCACTGTTCTGTAGGGTAAAAGTAAAAGCAGTACATACCTCACTGGAGTTTTCCAGCAAATTCTTATATCTAAAAAGTCCCGGCCTTCAAATATTGATGTAGGATTATTCGTGTGCTCCAAGAGAAATATCTGCTTTAGCATTTTCCTTAGTAGGTCTGATTCACCAGGATGCCTAAAAATAGGATTAAGGGTGTGAAATGCAGAAGGCAATAGGAATACTTGCCCACTTCAATTTCTTGAGACAGAGTTTAAACCCCAGAATCAGAGTGTAAGCACTAATCACCAACTCAAAATCTACAATCTGAAATTTGGGAAGTGTGTATTGTTAGGCTGAGTTAAACTGGAACTACATACTTGGGGGCAGTCACAATAAAAAGAGCAAATGCAGCCATACTTAGAACAGGGGTGCTTCCCAGCCTGCTTATGTGCTCCTCTTGTCATGTGAACTGGCAACAACAACCGACCATGGCATGGGGTTAGCAGGTTTCCAGCCCCAGGAATCCCTGCTTTGGCCTCCTCTCAGTTATTCCTTGAAATTAACCATTACCAGACCAATTCAAGACATTTTCAAGCCCCTAACCTTTATTTACGATGTATTTTGGTTGAATTCAGTGTGAGTTAGATACATAGATGACAATTTCTCATATCATCATATTGATCATATATCATCATGTATTTCTCATATTATCATATATTAATACAAATTAATACAAAGTACTGTATTAATGCTTTTTTACTCTTGTATTACATGTTGATATTTTGCAATCATATGATTAAGCAAATTAAGAAAATTAATATCCTGTGCACAAGATCTGTTTGGGTGACAACAACTTAATAACCTGTCAGCCAAAAAAGATGGCTGGAGCTAAATAAGGAGTTCTCTGGGTTCACACACACATCACTGTGGGAAGTTCGCATTTATACAGAACCCTTTGGTGATATACAAACAGTATTGCGATTTTTGAAAATTCTCTGCCTGAACTGAGGCCTCCAAATCACACTTGAGGTCCATGAAAATATGGACCATCTCAGTTTTAATGGGTTCTCAGTATCTCAGCAAGAAGAAGAATGGGAAGTAAGTCAGTATGAAAGCTCTGGGAATGCTGACTTCAAAGCACAAATCTTAGAGGGCTGGGGAGCCAAGAGAGTAAAAGCCTGCTGGAAAACCAACAAACATCAGATAGACTTGGTAAAACTGTAAGAAACCACTTTGTCTTCCTAAACCTCCTAAATGTACTGATTTCAACAAATTAATAAATTCCAGCGTGTTCATTTTAGGCAGACAAAAATAGCAGGAAGCACATTGCTGAAGACACTGACAGTAGGTACTATGAGAATTTTCTGGTGGGTTCCACAATAAATTGTTCAACCTTCAACATTTTATGAAATAGGCAAGTTTCATAATTGTACTTAAATCCTTTAACTGATGTACAGTGGAACTGATATATAAAGAGAAACCTCAGAAGGTTGACAGGGAAGAATTATTATTGTGGGTTTTGTACCACTCTGACAACTTGGTTGCCCAAGGACATGAACTTTGTCAACACAGGAAAGTGTGAAATGACAAATTAATGCTTAGGGAGGGTAATTTCTATAATTTTATCCAGTTTAACTCATACACTCAAATCTCCCTGCTATTTCAGGCTCAGCCCTTGAAAGTGATGTGGACAAAGGCTGGGTTTGCAACAAAGATGAGGTTGGACACTAGAAGAGGATAAGCACAGCTTCCACAAGGAAAATGCTCTGAATGAAGTCATTCATTTCTTGTTTGTGAATAAATAACTCTCATAGTCCCTGGTCCCCATAAGATTTCTGCAGACACACTTTATTTTATTGCGCTTTGAAATCTAAAGGACTCCTCAGGAATGGAAGGTTAAACATGCATGTAAGTGTTCACAAAGCTGGAGCCTTATTTGACTAATTTCTCCTAGGCTGATAATCAAATACTAAATAGCCCCGGCTCTTGGAGCAAACGTTTCCCCCTAGGGACAAACCTCTTTACTGAGCAATAGATCAGAAGTGAACTGGAACTCTGGAGCTCAAGGCAGACCCACTGTAATTGATTCAGTTAAAGCACAGCAATTTGGAGGTAGCAGAAGGATGGCAAATCCCACCCTGTTTTCTAATCTTCCCCAAAGGAACATATTTATTACAAACTCTTAAAATCACCTTTTGATAATGTTGAACAGTCTGTGAGGGGCCCATTAAGGCATACAAGGCAGACCCATTTTAATCCTTAATACCACTTGAAGATTATCCATTTTAAATGGCCTTGCAGAGCTTATCATAATTTTGTAAACTATTAAAAAGTAACAAAAGGCACTACTACATCTATCTGATGAGAAGCATGGACTCCTCCAGCCTGCCTGACAGAACACACTGTTTCTCTGTGACTGCCTGATGGTGAATCCAGCTGTGGCAATCCAGATTCTCACTGGGATGTAAACTTCCCCGTTTCACCGAGAGTGAATTCTGTATTATAGGTATCTGGGTTAGTCTGCTCCTCAGGATGAACACAGCGATCTCATTTTCTGCATGAAGCACTGTCAACCAAAACCAAGACAGCTAACTCACAACTGCCCATTCTTTTCAGGATACACAGTGTCCTGGGGTGATGTTATGAAGCCGCTTTATTCCTTAACCATCCGCTCAATGCCCAAGGACGCTGTGCCTTTAGGATGGACCCGAGTGTGGGGCAGTTTAACAGCTGAGCCCATCAGCTCCCAGGTCCTGGCAGGGCTCGGGAGGGAGTGCACCGGGAGCGCTGTGCTGCTTTTTGGTTTCCTTTGTGTTCCAGCTAGCTGGGAAAAGGTTCTGTTGGGTTTTTTTTTTTCTTGTTCTTTTTCCCCTTCCCTTCCCCTTGCCTCACTGACTCCCTTCCCTCCTCACCCGTCCGGGTGGCCCCGGCGGGCCCACGGGGTGGCCCTGGCTGGTCCGAGCCTGGGTGTTTGCTCCCTCTCCGGGAATTTGTTGTATTTTGAGGGGTTTCTTTTATCCTGTTCTACCCTCTTTTGTTTGTGTGTTAATAAACGGTTTGTTTTTTCCACTCTCACTTGCTGTGACCCACTTGCCTTATTGGTGGAGGAAAAGGGGAGGCCTTTTTCCCTTCAGAGGAGACGCTCATTCCAGAGTGTTTCTTCCTGAAGTTTTGTCTCCAAAACCAAGATACACAGTAACTGGCATTTAAGGCATATTGGCTTTTAAGAGTGTGGCTGAAACAGAGCCACCTTTCATCTGGTACCTTATAAAAGCTCTCTAAATTGCTAGAAGAAGAGAAAACCAAGCCATACAGTGAGTCTAGGACCAGGCAGTAGATAACACTGGGTAGAGCTCTTCACACCCACTGGTGAAGGCAATGTGAGAATAATATTTTCCACGGGGACTCAAGAGTAGAGTTCACCAGTCTCCCCACTCAAGAATGGGTGAATTAACCTCTGTTCCTGAAAACACATGAGATGCATCACAGCAGCTGCAGTTACTGTCTACAGGTCCATGGCAGTGTCTCTTGGTCCATTTCTTCAAGTGCAGCAGCTAAACACAGGCTGCTGCATCAGTAACCCATTCAGATGGGAAAAGGAGAGAAGGAAATTAGAATGAAGTGCAGCCCTACCAAGAGTGCAGTGAAAAGAAAGGTGGGTGTGCCAGATTGCCTGAAACCACTTGGAATGAGGAGAGCCCCAGCTGGTTAATCCCCCCTAACTGCTGTCTGAGGAGCATGGGGGACCACAGAGAGAAAGAGCTGGGCAGGTTGTTCAGCTTGTCTGACTTCCTGCTGTGACATTGAGTTTATCGAAGAGAAGTCAGTATGGATGGGACCTGTTGACCTGTAAACCTGCAAGCGGATGATCTGTCCCCTCCTCATTCCCTCTTCTGTCTTCATGGAGCAAGCGGTTATCACATTTGCAGGGCTAAATGCTAAAGGAAAAGAAAGTGAGCTGAAAAGTGCATCACTGCATGTTTGCCTTTCAAAGTGAAGAAACCCAGGAGAGCAGGCACAACAACCCAAAAAGTATACAAAGCATGGAACGGGTGGGATGGCTTGGAAAAAATGGGGCACTAATTATCCTGGTTTGAGCCAGACAGGCAGGGCTTCTCACACAGCAGCACCCACACCACATCTAAAGCCTGACCTGCAACACCAACCTGGGCTTGAGAGCAGAGAGGCGTTCAGGCTGAAATCGAGCAGATTAGAAGTGAGGGGACACTGCCAAACTCATTTTCACTGGGGATCTGAACCACAGTTCAGACCAGGTGACATTTTACATATTTTCACCATTGTTTTTGTTTAATTTGTGAAAGTAATTACACAGCCAATTGAACAGTGTAAAGCAATTGCTGCAATAGTCAATATTTCAGTGAGGTACAGTGCAGCTCAGCTTTCTCAGTTAGGATATCCAGGCATAGCCCTACAGCATCTGTGCCATTCATCACTGACACTGCCATCTGGATTACCTGAATCCTCCCCAACTACAGCTTGTGCTGAACAAGCCTGACTTTTCTTTGGGCTCCTTTTGAAGAAAACAAGGCAATGAAACACCCTGCACTGCTGGTGATATGGACAATGTTAGCTGGCATTCTCAGCTCTTAACTGAAGAATGACAGGGGACAGCTAAGTGACAGATGAGGCCAAATACACTGGGCCTCTGGGTGGTCACTTTGATGCAGATAATTGATGGCTAACCCTGTTGAATTACACAGAATAAACATGTAATATTAGACTCTTACAGGAGTGCTTTGCCCTCATGACACTTCAACTGAACTAGCCTGACTTTTATGGCTGTGGCGGAAATCAAACCTGTTTCTCTTTGGCGTGGTGCAGCACAGGAACCACTCCTACCCCACAAACTGGGGCTGAGCCAGCAGGGCCCAGTTTGCTGCCAGGACTGTGTTGGGACAAATTGGTGATGCAGGTGAGTTGCTGAGGTTGTGTATCAGTGTCAGAAGAGTAGGAGATAACTGTGCACACACGTACAGGGGGAGCTGGCGGCAGTGCCGCTGTGTTACCTATGATAAATAGCCCGTGTCACCACAGTAGCTGGTCTCCAGATTGAAGCAGACTTTTGCGAATCAGCAGGGTCAGCATTTGAAAAGCATGTGAATATTGTGCACTTGTAAATATTTGAGCACATCTGTTTAGCTCCCTCTCAAAAACCACTGGGAAAAACTACTTCACATTGTGCCATGCAATGCTGTTACCCTGCTCTAATTGTCAAATCTGTTGAGTGTTTTTCTCATGCACACAAAAATTAAAAATTACTATCCTCATTCATGATTAATTCAGCTGCAGTGCTGCACTGTGTCACACTGCATTTTTTCAAGTATTAAATTCCACCTCATAATCAGAAGAGTTTTAATTAACTTTTTGCTAGTTCATCTTTTTTTCCCCCCTCTTTCACATAGGCCCAGACAATCTCCAGAGCTGCCTTTCCCTGCAAACATCTCGTTGGATGCTACCAAGAGAGTGGTGGAGTGCCAAGCTGACAGTGTGAAAATTGTCTGCACCAACCCAAAACTATTTGCCTCTTCCATTCCTCCCTGCTTACAGACCTAAGGCCTGCTGGCTGGCTGCGCACAGCACACTTAGCCAGACCATGACAGGGATCTAACACATGGCACTTCTTAGTTTCCTGGAAAGAGCATCTGGCTATTACTTCCCTTCAGCCTAAATCTCCAAGCAGATACAGGACTGGTCTTTTACATTAGATCTCTAGAGATGTGAAAGAGAGGACTCCAGAGGAGATATATTCCTGCCTGTCTGTCATTTTTCTATAAAAGCACCTGCTGTTTCCTCTGCACCTGGTACACCCCAGGATTGCCCCAAATGGCTCACACATCTCTTATGTGTTTGCAGAGGGACTTTCCAGGCAGGGACATGTTCACAGGTAGGAAGAGCCATGTTCCCTCTCTTCCCCAAGCTGGCCTGAATGAGAAGGAAACAGGTTATTAAACCTCATTAATTTCAGAACAGAGCAAAAGGAAAAGAAGACAGCATGGAAAGAGGACCCGGAGGAGACTCAACGGGCTTCATGAATCTCTCTGGATCAGTATGGTTTTTTAGATTCAGCTGAAAGTGATTAAAGAGCCAACAGCCAAGTGGGCTTGAACAGGTTTGGACCTTGATACAGGACTTTTCATTGAGACCAGAAAGAACAGAGAAAAGCAGCAGGAGCTCCTCTCTTTGCCCCTACGGGACCCTGATGGAAAATTGCCTCGGCAACACGACCACACTGCCTCTAGATGGCTTTTCCTTGCAGAACCAGCACTTACTCAGTGGGTCTCCTTAGGTTTTTCTGACCTTGGCAATACTACAAGGGACGTATTTCACATGGCTGAATTGTTCCTGAACAATTTCTCCAACATATTAGGCACAAACATGCTATCTGTCAGCACCAGGCATGTCTAATCTCTCCACCTGCTTTCTCCCCCAGCAGTTACATCTGGTATCTGTTGCATGGAAAATCCAACTTTTTTTGTTGTTGTTGTTTAGAAGCAAATTCCCACTGCAGGATGAGGGAGCAATCATTATTTGGAGGAATAGGGGCCAGCTTTCCAAGAAAACTTCTTCCTGCATCCCTGATCTCTATTAACTAGAACCATTATTCCCTTGAAGGGACATCAGATGACCTCCTTTGGGTCCAAGGGCACCCAGAGCACACCCCTCCTGTCACCCCATTTGTGGGTGATACCTCTCCTAAGAGCTTGTCTATGTGGTAAACCTGCAGCTGTGGTCCCAAGCCTTGGACACACCTGTAAGGCCAAGTGCCTCTTCTTTACAGGGGTAAGGTCTCACCTTACAAGCAGGTGGAGCGAGCAGGCACCTCCTGGCTGACAGGGACTGCTCAGGAGCGTGAGCGCTTCCCCCAGGACATGTGAAGGTGGTGGTGCTGGAGGGGAGAGCTGTGAGCTCAGGGCAGGGCAGGAGTACCCTCTGGACTTCTCCTGGGCTGGCTGAGCAGAGGGAGGTTTCCATGGAGCACACAGTGTGTAGGACTGCTCTGCCTCTCCTCCCTGTCCACACCGAGGCCTCACTACCCTCAGTAATCAGCACGGACAGGTTTCAGGGCAGAACAGGCACCATTGAGGGCTTGAATCCCTCCTGGGGGGCAAAGGGTTGAAGGGAGCTCTGAGAGGGCCCTTCCACCTGCATTGGGATGGCCATACCAACACATGCTATGCAAAAACACAGTGTGCAGGAACTGAGAGACAGAGGATAAGTAGTTTGGCAGAATTAAGCTAATTCTGCTTAATAAGGCATGGGACATTCCGGACAAGAAACAAGCAATAGGAAAATGGAAAGCAAACAAAATACTCAATCAGACATTTCATTGTGGGAATATCTAACAGTGGTTTGCTGCATATTTGAATACAGAAAGAGGGCAGTAGCTGTTCACCAGCTCTGATCCAAAGGGAAATAGAATACTCCACAAGGGCAGAGGTGACATTGATTTGCTGCTCACACTGACATCTCACAATGTCCACAGGTTTTTTTGCTATTTTTTTGTCTCTTTAAGGATCACATTGCTGTGGAAATTCTCTGAGCCTCTCTAAAGAGCTGGAAATCCTGTCAGTACTTGACAGGATAAAATGTGGTCATGTTCGATATATGAGGCCAGAAGAAACATCTTCTAAAACATTTGCTTTTCAGTAAAAAAAAAATCAAAGGCATTCCTCGCCTGGGGCATTTTTGGTGGGATTTCCTTAAAGATTTTTTCCTAGCCCCTCCTGTCTGCTTCCTTCCAGCTCTGAACACACTTGTGCATCACACAGGTGGCAAACAATCGTTCCCATGCCAGAGCAACATGAACTTCGTCTAGACAGGAACTGCTCCAAAGATGACTTCTTGCAAGCTGCTCTTTGCCTGGCATAGAATCATAGAATCATTAAGGTTGGAAAAGACCTCCAAGATCATTGAGTCCAATCTGATGAAACACCACCGTGCCACCTAGACCACTGCACTAAGTGTCCTGGATTGAAACAAGCTGTACTCACCGAGACACTTTCATGTCATTATTTTCCATTTGCTGTCACAACAGTTGTGTGTGCACAACAGCTTTACTCCAGCTCTGCAGTGGTCAAATATTACCAGACATTTGAGAAATAAACTCATGTTATGACTAGGCCCTGGGCTATTAGGGCAAGTCTTACAGCAACAATCCTGTCTACCCTGGGCTTTAAGCAGTACAGAGTTCCAAGGGCTAATACTGTGTTTATCTGCAGATAAAAATATGAAGGGCCACCAATATGGGGTATGGCTGATACTTACAGGTGAGCACTGCAAGGCTGAGTAAGGGATTTGGACATTTTACCGCTAAAATTAATCAAAGATGCGTATTTCAGTCCCCTAGGCTATTTTGCAAGTACACCTGTGGGTCTCAAATGTACAATGCGTGTGTGTAATTGTCAGTTCCAGTTTATTTGGAATAGATTCAAGGTAAAATAAACCAGACAGAAATGCAGGCACTCGGGTATATTCTGAATTTGGCAGAATGAAGAACAACACCTACCTATCTGCCTGGAACCATTTGAAAACCCTCATCAATCCTGCATGTTCAGCTTTCAGGTTATTCTCAAACAGAAAATTGTGTTAGCCTTTTTTGCTTGGAACTTAGAAGAAACATGTAAAGGCAGGGCCAAATCCACAGCTTTAAAGGGACACCTGTCTCCAAACAGTGTAATTCTTATTAACTCGTCCTCAGCCATCCCTCTTCTGCTAGAGGCTGTCCTGCCTCCAGCCCAGCAACCTTGTCTCATGCCATACACAGCTTTTCTGCCTTCCCACAGCCAAATGCTCATTAGCACTGCCCCAGGGGCACAACAGGACTGTTACCAGCCTCTCTGCTGGTGATTCTCAGCTCTACCCTAAGCGTCAAAGGGTTCTGTCTCTGGGCCTAAGACAGTAGCTTTAAAAGCGGTTTGTTTTGTTTATTCAGCAGAATCTCCAGGTATCACAAAGTTCTGTGTTTCCCCTGCTTCAGGATACAGAGATGCTTTGGCTGCTATTTGACCTCTTATGCGTCTCTTTCCATACAAGTGCTTTTTCTTGAGTAACCAGGACTGTAGAGTACACAGGATCAGTGAGAAGAACATATTAATGCATGAAGCTCCATTACACTTCAACAAACACCCTCAACGACAAGAAGAGGACATAGGAAAAGACTGTACTCTGGATAAGCTTATGAAAGATGGCCAACCACACAACATCAAAAGGCTCTGCATGAGTTTCCTGATCATTCAGCATGATGGGCTATAATGGATATGCAGGGGGGAGAAATCCCCAGAGCAAAATGAATATGGTAGATCTTTGGCTATGTAAAAAGGATGAAATGGAATTCCCCAGAAGTAGCTAGGTAACCAAATATAAGTCAAATCATAGTTCCTTAGAATATTTTTCAGCTGATTTTTGGTCACAGAATGCCCTCATTAAGACCTGAAAGTTAATAAAACCTTGTTTTCTCTGGATCTGGAAAAGGAAATCTGAAATGCTTTGTATCTTTTCTTTATTATATTTGTTCTTTCCCTTCTGCTGTCCCTGCACATTTCTGTGGTGGGGTATGGGATACAGGTTAACATAGGAGAGGCTGGAGATGAAAAGGAGGGAACATATTCAAAAGGAAGCGTGTGAAAACAAATAGAAAAGAAAGAGCAGAACAACAAAAACTGAGATCTTTCAACTGCAATTATTTTCCCTAAATTTCAGTGAAACCATTCAGGAAAACAAAATATTACTCATTTTCTCTCCAGAGGTTTCTGAAATTGTTTCAACATTCTTCCCCAGCCTGGTTTTCTCCTGTCTCCAAGCCATTGTGATGAGTGCCGGAGGAGCTGCTCTACCCAAGCAAGAGCTGGGGAATGGGCCGTCACGCTGTCAGAGGACACATTGCTCAGATTAAGAAATCACCAAGGCTAATCTGAATCCAGCAGGTCTTAGCAGGACTGCTCTGGCCACCCTGTCACCTCATCTTTCTGCATCTCAGAATAATTTTTTCTAGTATGGGATGCATGACATCATTTAGATAGCTGGCAATGTAAACATCTGACAGACTGAACATTCAGAAAGAAAAACACAAATCCTGAGGAAATCCTTTGTCTGGGTCAGCCCACTGTAATGCTTTTGCAGTACAAGCTTCCCTGTACACCTTGGCTGGTAGAGATGAGTATGCTAGTTTAGCCCAGGGGATGGATTCAGGGAGTTGTAGGACGTCCTTAGTACTTTGCATGTGTCCAGGACCTGGGCAGGCTCCCTTACTGTTGGCCAGTGGGTACACATCAGCAAAGAGGGTGCTGGACTTCTAAAACCAGAAGGAAGTGCTGGCTGATGGAGCCCTGCAAGCACTGATCTGAACAGCTTGTGAACCATTACTATCTAGAAGTGTCAAGAAAGATTAGAACAAACATGAAGCAAAGACGAAATAAACAGCTATTGTATGGGCAGAAATGGATTTTCAGTTTCCACAGTAAATAAAATAATGTGCTGTCTTAGTCTGTGCCCCTGTGATGATACAGTTTGCAGGATTTTTACTGGCAAGCTGCCATACTTACTTTCATTTATCTGCCTCAAAGCACCATTTCAAAAAGTGCAAAAGCATGTTGTTGATAGAGTAGATTGTTTATAGCTGAATTGAGTATTTCAGAACAACATGCATTGTAATAAAGTGGGGGAGGGAACAAGAAAGCCAGCACAGCTGCAGCTTCTCAAATCCTTTGTCAAAAATCAATGCCAGAAAGCTGAGATGTGTTTGTTCTGTCTCAGGAAAGGCAGTGCACAGACCCCTCACAGCTCCACTCCGTGACAAGTGCTAAATAAGGCCCATGGCACCACCAAGGCTCTCCCAGCACCTTGCCCCAACAGTGCTGGCACCCCTGGATGGCTGAGAGACAGCACTGCTTTCCCAGCTCCTTGGTGACCAGTGGAGCCTGAGGATCCACCACCCCTGAGCACCACCACAGCTCTGCTGCCACACATAGACAATGGGGAGCACATGGCACAGTAACTCCTACAGCAACCTAAAAACCGTGTAGGTGGGGGGGAAGGAGGGGGGGAGAGAGAGAGAGAAGGGTATTAACAATAGTAATGTAAATAAAATCAAGATGTTTCAAGAGCAGAGTGCAGTCCTCACCCAGTGGTGAGCAACCTGCTGCTGGAGCAAGGTGGAAAGCTGTGGCGGCCCACTGCATGTAGGAAGTGGTGTCTGAAGCAGAAAAGTGGCTTGTCCCAGTTCACCAGTCTCCCTCACACTGACAGTGTCTTCAAAAGGACAGTAAGTCACGCAGGCTGGTTCTTTGTGTTGAAAAACAGCAGGAAAAGCACAAGCCTCTGGAGGTTTCCACTGCTAACAAGGGCTGGTTTCCTCAGCACAAACAATAAAAGGCTGATGAGTGAGGACTTCGGTTCTCCCGAGACCACTGCATCTAAACAAACAACAGACTGAAAAATAAAACTAAAATTAAGGTGAAAAGAGAAGAAGACTTTATGGAAGGGTAACTGCAGCTGCTACCCAGAGTTAGAAGAAATGGGAAAAATGTGAGGATCTCTTTCTCCAGCCCTGCTGGCCCCAGAAGAAGACATCTCCCATTCCCACCACACTGGGGCACAGCAGCATTTCTGGCCAGTGTTCCTGCAGCTTAACACAGATAACTGGCAGGGAATTGCCTTCAGCCTGGCAGCCAGAGGGTACTGGACTACAGGTACTGGGAGATGGCAGAGCCTTTGTTTCCCTCCTCACACCCAGCTTCCCATGTCCCATAGCTCCATGCCAGCCAGTGATGTGTGGGGTGGCTCTGCTGCTTGCTCCTGGCACCCTGGGACCCAGGCTGGCCTGGGAAAATGCTGTGCTGGGGCATCTCCTATCTCCTCTCTGTGGGTGACTCTCACTTTGCCATGCCCCCCTTGGCTGGCCTAGCTGACAGCAAAAGCCCTTGGCATTATCCTTACAAGCACAGCTCTCTCAGGCACCACAGGCTTTTAGGAGATATTGAGGTCCCTCAGCTCCCTTTGTCAGCAGGAGCTCCTGGAGGCACTCAGCACCCCAAAGGAATGCTTAATCCTTCACTGAATCAAGCCCTATTAGCATATTTCCAGGCATGTACAGATGCCATATTTTCTACATTAATATTTAACCCACCAAGTCTTTCAAAGCCCATCTTTCCAAACCTCAAGTTCCCAGATGCTTTTTAATGCCCTTCTCAATAGTGCAATAAAAGTCTGATATTTTATTACTCCCATGAATTATTATCCTAATTTGTAATTTGCCAGACTTTTTTAAACTTCAAAATCTGTATTGTATTTTCCCCCCCCACACACAAAAAATGCTCTGTGTAACATATTTTTGACTAACAAACTGAAGCCTAATATCTAAATAGACACTATGATTTTTTCAGAAAGGGCACTATCTCTGTCACAGTCAGCTAGGTTGTTTTATGACACCCCAAATCATATTTAAAGATTTTCCTAAAACAGAAAGGATAACCTAGAACTGTGCATGAAAGATTGGAAGCAGAATGAAACAGTTATGCATTCATCTGAACTTTGATGTAATGTAAACTTCCAGGACAGTTTATAGGCACCATTTTTATTTTATTTTTTTTACGAAGTATGCACTTGGTTATCTGGAATGCAGATGCTGGGTAAATTCAGAAGCTCTGGAATGCTTGCAAGCTGTGCACCCTATGCAGTAGACGCCAAAGATAATGGAGCAAAAGACGCTCAAGATCTCATCCAGCATCTGCTGGAGTCAACAAGGGCACTTTTACTGACTGAATTGAGCTGCAGATGAAGCCTCCAAGGAGCACCTTCTTGCCAATAAAATTGAGATCTGACTGAATCTGGAACACCATAAATGAGGCAGGTCAAATCAAAGAAAGCAGAGACACTGAAAGGGTGAATGCAAAGCAAAGCATAGCACACCGAGAATTTCTAAACAGGGCAAGACTTCTAATGACATGAGGCTGATTGTGTCCTGCTTCTTTTGATGCAGGTTGCCCAGAAAAGCAGGGCTCTGTTTGTATTGAGAATGATCTGTCAATGTGAGGATGGAAACCTCCACTTGACACCCAGTGAAAAGTGAGTGTTTAATACTTATAACTCACGAAAGTACCTTCCATTGGAATTTCAGTGGTAAGTTCTGGAAAAGCAAAAGTGAAAGTTAATTTAAACAATTTTCCTTCTTCTTCCAACAAATCTTTAAAAATGAAGGCAAAAAACTTTAGTGGAGTCCATCTATGGTGGCTCAGAACTGGCCACAGCTCAGTGCAGGGTACTACATCAGCAACTTGATTAGCAGGAGGCAAAAAAGATTTATTTTCCTGTGTGGAAACATGGCATAACACTTCCCAAAGGTATAGGCTATTTCATCCTGGAATGAACAGCTTGATTTCAGAGAACTTGCAATATTTGAAGACTATCTAAACACTCAAATCCTGGAGCTAATACAGTAATCTATTGCTGGACAAATCTGAGCCAGAGACGTGAGAGTGCCTTGGCTGGGGAACCTGGACTGGGAACTGACTGAAAAAGTGCTACACTTTCAGTATTGTTTTCTAAGGATCCTTTTTCACCGTGGGAGAGACCTACCTTGCACTGGACCTTTCAAGGTCTATTTTCAGGTAGACAAGAACTTTAAATATTAAACTGCCCTCAGAGAGGACTGATTCCTAGTGATGTAAATGGAATTCCACAGAGCATCTGTGCAGGTGGATGAGGAGGTTCTTCAAACGAACAGAGGTCCTGTTCCACTCATACTGCTTACTTTGCTTTCAGCGCTGTCAACAACTCCCTGTGCAAGGCTACTTAAAATTCACAGTAGAGAAGATCTTCATAAAATGCAAGAAATGCTCCCTCTCCCATCATACTTATCTCCTGTCCTCTCATCCCCTTGGTTACCCTTAGGCTTTCAGCTGTTATGGAGCATCCTCTTGCAAAATTATTTGTCTGCAAAACTCAAGAAGAGGCATAAAAGTAGATTCCAGAGCTAACAGGAGGGATCTGCTTCTTCCTGTTGACGCTATGTGGGGCTCAAACCTCCTTTGGGAAGAAAACATGACTTTTACAAGTTTCTGGTCAGCTTTGTGTTCCACATAGGACCAGTACTAGTGCTTAGACTTAAAAGGGAGCAACTTTGACCCTCTTTGAACTGCCAGGGATTAGTCCTGGCACAAACTTAAGCCTGGAAGCTAAACCCAGGTCCCTGAAATTACTTTGCTCTTTTGAAGTCAGGATTTGTTTCAGGTACAACACTGAGTAATGAACTAATAGTAAAATACAGTACATACATAGAGCTATTATGCTATTAGCAACTGGAATAATTCTACCCAGTTACAATTTCCTTTCTATTTGCCTTTCTTTTTTCTTTTAAACACCTTTCCTGCGATAACTTGTTGACTTGTTGAAGAAAACTCTAGATACAAATACAATCCTATCGTTGAAGACAACTCTGTTTTGCTGAGTATGCACTTTATGCCTTTAACTCCTCTGACAGCTGGTAAAGTAGACATTTTTTGCATCTCATCCAGCCAAGAAGCAGCCACCTCAGACAAGAGAATTCCAGCTGTCTTTTGCATTATTCTTATGGGAGGTTTTTGGAGAACTTCACCTCAAACCCACGATTTTGCTTGAGGCTGAGGGAGCTGAGAAGTGCAAATTCCCTTCAGCATTCAGGGCCCCACAGTCAAGCTGTTTAGACAGTGCAGGAAAAATGCACAGCTATGCTACAGGCTGAAACACAAGCATGTTCAGGGACAGCACTTCCTCAAACTATCACATATCTTAAAAAGTCTTTCAAAGGTGTTGAGACAGAATTGTGAAAACCTTGGGGAAAAGTCAAATACATTCTCCTAAAGGCCACTGAGAAGGAATTCAGACCTGCTCATGTGTATTTCAGCTCAGGTAACCACAGTGTTCGCCCCAGAAGTCCTACCACCAGAGGACTGCTATTGGGACCCAGTCAGCTTTATTTTCCTGTTCCTTCTTGCATCTCTTCCATCACCTCCCCAGGCTAATCCAAAAGCAGAAACCTGCCTATCTGCAGAGCAGGCAAAGCCTTTGTGAGCAAGCTCAGGGATGATATTCAGGAGTCCAGCTTAGCACCCAACAGCCCATGTGTGATCGACAGCCTCTGTGCGGCACTTCCCCTTCTGCTTATTTCTCAGGGCTGCAACTTATTAACAGTATTATTTTCTGATGAAATATCATCATCACATGCAAACATCAGTGACAGGCATTAATCACAGACAATGCTTTTAATCAACAATTGAACATTAATAAGCAGAGACCCTGTGAATTAACACTGTGAGAGACTTGTCCTTAATCACTAAAGACTACTTCTCATAAAGAAAACCCTCTCCTTTTGTTCCTAAAAAGGTCAAAGTCTTCTTTTCTCTATTTGACAAGGACAAAACCCACACATAGTAGAGCATATCTAGGATGCTTTATGTGACTTAAATTATTTCCATCCATGTGTAAAAAACAATCCTTTTCAAAGATGTTCACCAAGTTTTTGTATGTGATCTACCACTCACAGACTCTCTGTTCCTGAAATTATTAGGTTAGCTGCTGAAAGCAGCAATCAAGTTTTACTGTTAATCTTAAAAGCTAATCTTTTTTATTGACTTCCCAGTCAATAAACTTGTAGCTCTGAAACTACTTTCAGGTTTCCTTGAGTAATAAGAGGGTCTGTGTATACCTGTGCATATGTTTGAAGCTGCTAATTTCCTTGCTGAGTAAGTTGCACTCACAGGTTAAAACTATAAAGCAATTTGCTTTATCAACTGACAGGGGGTCTTACTTCCAGGAGAACCAGAATGAGGCTTGACATGAGAGGACCCAGGCAGTAAGGTCAGGACCCTCATCTGGTCACAGTTTATGGGGGGTTGTTACAGGGAGTGAATCTTCCTCAAGAACTGAAAGGACAAGGAGAGGAGAGGTTTTGATCCTTTTTTTTAAAGGGACCCAATGGATTTGGTCCTGCCCCTATTCTCGAATTAGGATCTAACTGAGAGAGCCAAAGAATAATTACATATTACACAGATTTATCCTCCCTCAGCTCTAGCCAAAGAAAAGGGAACGAAGGACATGCCAGATATCTCAGACTACTTCAAGTTGCTGTGAACCAGTTTGGCTGTATTCAGCTGTGCACAAGCTCTGCGCACAAGTTCCTCTTACGCCAGAACCAGCAGCGTGGGACTCCCCAGAAGTCCCAGCATCACCTCAGCAAGAAGAAGACATGGTATGGGAGAAGAAAAGCAGGTCTGTTCTCAGCTTACATGCTATGTTGAACATTAAAATATAAATAGCTCTCCGAGCAGCAGGGAAAACATGAAGGCTTCCTTGGCTTTGTAATTTGTGGTGGGATTTTCTTGTGCTGAGCAGTAGGCAAGCTCTGACTGAAGCTCTTCCCACTGGTGGGGGGCATTCAGGCTGCCACTTGGGGAGCAGCCCTTCTCTTGGCAGCAGGATTAATGCTCTTTGTCCATCACCAGTTTCATCTCGTTTGCCAGAGTTAAAACCTCTACCATTCATAGATGCTGCTCAAGCTTAGCAGAGACAAGTCCCTGGGTTCAAAAGGTGCAGGAGACGATTTTCCCCTCCTTCATTAAGCGTGAAGTTTTCTCTAGGACTAGCCCCCTTTCCGAGGCTGTCTGGACAGCAAACTGCTATCCAACCTTCAACTGCACCAGGAGACTACAAACATCTGGGCACTTCTCCCACGCAGCATAGAGCAGAGGGCAATCCATGCTCGCTGCCCTCACAAGACAGGAGGCACCACAGCTCCCAGCCCCACATTTCTGCTTGGCTTTCAGGTGGGGCTGTTCCCCGCCTGCTCTCAGCGTGTACACCAAAGCTTCATGCTCTTAACATTTCCCAGAAATTCAAAGTGACAGAACCGGAGGTATTGCAATCTGGAACTTTTAACTTTCGTAAACTGGTGAGAATACTGGAATGTGCATGTTCCTTATTTAACTGCTCCACCAGCTTTTCTTATATGCTGCTCGGCACAGCCGTTCAGGATACATATTAGACAACTAACATCTGGACTGAATATCTATTAGGACCATATGCTCTACTCAGCTACAGCATCATGTTGAAGATTGAGAAAATCCAAACCAAATGGAGATATCAGAAACTTTCAAGGGTCAAAAATAAAGTCATTTTGGTTTTCCCAGGCCTGATGAATACGGTATATTGGCTTGCGCTCTACGCCTCGTGCGAAAGTCTCATTACAGAAATAACCTGACTGAAAAAATGAAAAACAACTTGGGTATTGTGGTTGAAAATAGATCTATCTTGATGATTTTTCCCCTAGTAAAGTTTTCAGTGAGTCAGTGCTGAATGTCCCTGTCTGCTAAATGAGAATGAACAGCAAGAGTCTCAACCTTCTCTTTCCTGTCGATACTTTATGGTGGTGTTTTCCATGTGGGTGTGATAGTTTCCAGTTTCACCTCAATAGGATTCTCCTGGTTTATGGCTGAAAATATTATATGTACACTAAATGGCCATGCCTGGGAATGTAGTGCTTACATAAACAGAAGTAGTGCTTAAATGCCATAAAAGCCCCTCAAAATAGTTGATGGAGCACGGTGTGACTCCCTCACTACTGAATAAGGAACTGAGAGCCCTGAGCAGCTAAGACAATCTTATACATGAAAAGAAGAAGGCAGGAGATCCTTTAACTGGCTTTGAGACCTGATCAAGAAAAAATTATAAATCCCCATATTCTCACAAATATCTCAAGTAGGAGGAGACATCTTTGTGCTTCTACAACTTTATAGGTAAAGTCCCAAGTCACCAGAGGTCAACTGTGTTCTTTAGATAACAACATGACTTACACCTGCCCAAACTTCCCATGACCGTGTCCTGTGACCACCTCCTTGACTGTGGCAAGGAGCAGATCTTACTGCTCTGGATACTTGGTACTGATACCACTCCAGATGAAGTTTTGAGGCAGTGCACATCTCAGTGTTGTCCTGGACTCCAGATAAAAGGATTTCACTCAACGTGGCTGGCACATTTGGGGAATCACTGAACTTTCTCAAAGTAATATCCACACTGTATTTTCCAGGTCAAAATGGAAACAAACACAAAATAATTTTGCAAGATAAAGCAATTCCCTTTTTTGCTATTGTTTTGTTTGTTACAAAATGAAATGAGTCAAATCCCCTGCATTTAAAAACCTGACATAAAAACCCCTAAATGTCTTTTTTTAACATGTTCATAATGGTTTTGATGGTTGGATCAAGACAACAAATGTAGAGAAAAAGAGTACATAGGAGGGATATTTCTGGAACAAGAGAACTGGAAGAGCTGGCTGACTGGAGTATAGAAATGGGTGGGATTCAATAGCATACGTGCCCAGCCACAAGCTGTAAGGAGTCAGAGCAGCATCGCTGCCGTGCTCTGGGAGCTCATTGTCTGGGAATGGCAGTGGATGAGAAGTATTGGCTGATCATAGGACAAATGCAAGTAATTAACACGACTTGGCCTTGTGAAAAAGGCATCTGCTGTGGCAGGTAAGGCAAACTAATCCCCACAAATGTAAGGTAGCAGTAACAGCCCTGTTGGAGGTCAGGAGACTCCACCAGGCAGACCTTCATCACCACACGTTTAGGAAAGATGAAACAGGTAGAGAGAAATACTATTAGGATGACCAAGGAGGCATGGATCACAAGGATCTTGGGTGGTTTAGCCCAGAGAAATTAAGCATCAAGCAGACCATGATGGTGGCTACAGAATTATTGCAGCACAAAAGGAAAAGGAGGAATAAGTGTCATGGAGGAAAATTCTTTTCAATAACTGTGTAGGCAAAAGATATCTAACAAGTGGTTAACTAGCCATAAATGAACATTAATGTTTTCTTCAGGGTGTTAAATTGAACCATGGTCTCTCAGACAAAGAAAAAACGTGAGGCTTGATAAGCCTTCTAAATCACTGACATCCCAATGAAGTCAACAACAGATTCCGGTCCTCCATCCCTGTGTCTGGCTGCCCATGGATTCAAGCAGATGTTACTGAACTCCTTGGTTCCAACTCCTTGCCAAAGCCCTTTTTTTTTACCTTTTTTTTTTTTCCCCTAAACTCCGAGGTCTAGAGACTTCGCTTTCTTCAGATGAAAGATTAGATTCTGTCAGTTCTGAGTACATATGTGGGCTGATCTGGCCTATGGGCCGTATGTTTGACACCTCTAGTATACTGTGTTATTGTACCCGGGGGAGGTGACGGGGACTTATTTATAGAGACAGTGTCTGTCAGGGGAATTTTTAAGTGCGATTTGTGTGGGTTAAAATAGGAAGAATATGTACTCTCTTAAGTGGACACTCCCTGGCTTTTAGGCATGGTCAGGGTGAGTGCCCTTAGTGAACGCTAGCAGTTTTCAATTTATTACTTTTTTGTGGGAAGATGCAATATTTTTAGAATCCTTGGGTATATCTTTAAACTTGGAGAAATGACAAGTCCAGGGACTTCTGGGACACTTGAAGCAGATCTAACCTGTCATCTGTGCCGTGAGTAGCTGCAGACGCCACTGCAGTGAGTGCAAACACTGCCTCACTGCAGGGCGGTGCTCAGCACCCGCTCAGCACCCACGCAGCACCAAGGGCATCATGGAGCAGGGGCGACCGAGGCTTCAGCCCACTGAGCGCCCAGACTGCACCCAGCCAGGCTCTCTCCTGCCTCTTAGCTCCTTTCCCTTCCCACCACAGAGATATTAAAATACACACAGCGCTCTGCACAAGCCCAGTGTTTAGGAAGATCACTTCCTCCAAAACGCCTTGATATGAAACAAAAAAATCCACCCTGGGTTAAGGAGGAGGAAAACATCTCCTGTTGATTTCATGACAGGGGCCTGGGCACTTCACCCTGTCTCACTGAATCTGTTCATTCTCTAATGTAAATTACTTGAGAAGGAAGGTTTCCTGATATTAGCATTTCACACGTCACCAAGCCACATTGCTGGTACTTGAGAAATAGCCAACAAAAATAACTTCCTTGCAGGGTTTAGGTACATAAGATTTAAAGCACCCAATGAAGATTTTAGACTCCTAACACTTCAAACAGAACAGCTCCAACAGTAAACATACAGCTTAAAATCTTCATTCAAACCCATTAGTTCACAGCAAGAGCCAGTAGATAAAACAGATGCAAGATCTCCAGACCAAGTCGTTCTCACATACAGTAACACCATCCTCTCTTAGGGGAAAGCAATGATGGCAAACAATGAAAATGCCCTTATTTTAAAAAATTCCTTAGTATGTGCAAACTGCCATCTCTGTTTAATCTCAAACTTACAAAAACCAATCCCCTTGGTTAGGAGTCTGTTGATACGTTAGGTTGAAAAAAAACCCAACCAAACCCCAAAAACCTCACAGCACTCCCCCTGTCCCTAGCCCCACAGTTTACTGGAGATGCTGCTATGTAAGTTCGTGTGAGGGAATTTGCTCAAGAAGATAATTTCATATTCTGGTTTCTAGTACAGAGTACTGGGACAGCATCCTTAAAGGTAGGGTCCAAACTATGTTAGTCCATTGTCACAGGTCCCTAATGTTCCACCAGCAGCTGGCAACAGACCCCAGACCTCCCACAGCCTCTCCTCGGCAACCATGAAACAGAACTGACCCGCTTATACTCAAATTTCCTGGAAGACTCCTTGCATTTAATAAAAAAGAGGGTTTTTTATTCTCTGATCTGGATTGCATGTGGCTCATAATCTCAGTGATGAAAAAGCCAATAATTCACCTTACTAGTCAGCCCTACATTTTCTATGATCATTTGTTAAATTAAATTCCAGCTGTTACCAACTATTTATATGCAGTCTGCTGTGTGTACACATCCACATACACTGAAACAGTAATGTTCATTAAACAGTAGTGCTGTTAGGGTTGGCCATCCAAGAATCAGCTTATTAAGTACTGTTTTCCAACAAAAATGAAAGCTGTGAGATCCATCCATACTGTCTTGTACAAAATCAGGAAGATAACAGACTGGTTTCCTAGGTCCACATACCAGCACAGCACCATTGGGTGGAGCGAGGCTGCTCTCTCTTTCACCAAGTCTGGTGAAAGTCTGCCCCTTTGACTTTCTCATTAGTCCTCTTTCTTAACTCATGCAGCAGAGGAGTTTGCAGCAAGGAAAAGCTGTCGGCTCAGAGGACGGGTCCAGGGCTGCAGCAGCAGTGCTAGAGGTGAGAGCATCGTGTCCCTGTGCTCAGCAGCACTTGCTGCAGCTCCTGTTGAACCTTCTCATGCACACGCAGAGAAGGCAGATTTAAGGCTGCTTTACCTTGCAGACTTTTTAAGTGGGCACACGTAGCTTCTCTTGTTCCCTAGAAAACAGGGAGTCACTCCATGGTTAGGGAAAAAAAACCCCTGCTCCTGCATCTATCTTGGCTGTCTTATATCCCCCATTTTGGTTACTTCAAGGTAAGATTGGGAACTTCTTTGTTTAACTTGCTGGTGCCATTTGCAAGCAGAATCATACCCTGAGCGCCTGCAAACTGGCAGAGCCAAGTTGGTGCTGGGGAGGGTCAGTCTGGACACCCCAGCTGAGGATCTGGACCCCAGTACCGGGGCTATGGGGCAGCAGCAACCCTCAATGCCGGTGCATACAAAGTAGCTGCAGAACACATTATCTGCGTGATCACGCAGCTCTCCAGGCGGCAGATTATTAACAACTAAACCCAGAGCTCCTCCTGAAACTGAAACAATATCAGCTTTGAGCAAACAGTTGTCCTAAATGAAAATTCATCCCCTGCTAAATTTAACCAGGTTGCATGACAGCACATATGTGTTGATTTCAGAGAGGTTTCTGAGGCATGAGGGAGATCATAAATAGGCCTTAACATCTAAGAAAATTAGACAGAAAACACAGATACGCGTTCCGTTACACTTTTGTTTAGAATTCGGCTCAGTATCTGCTCTTCCTTAAGCGTCCTGGCACAGAGCTTAATTATTAGCAGAGCCTCCTGCAGAGGAAATGGTTACTTTTATTTCAGTGTCATACACAACTCAATGGGAACAAATTATATTCAACGTGAGAGTTTTTAACTTCTGCAAACTGTGAACCTGGGGGCAACCCAAGGACTGTAAACTCCTCTGTTTGTTCTGCTTGGTGTCAGGCAGCCATCAGCAGTGTCAGGTTAATCATCTTGCATGCAAACAACCACCCAAACTATGGGAATGGTGAACTACACAAAGCCAAGGGCAGAACTTTACTAACCATGGACCAGGCAGGTGAGACCAGGATAGCTGGGCTGTGGTGGGGCTGTACCATCTTCATGCACTGCTGACCCGAGAGCAGAGCTTGCTCACAGGTTGAAGGCTTCATCTCCAGGACTTACATCAAGCAGAAAGAGAGTAAAAGAAAATTATTTTGAGAGTGGGACTGAAAGTGGCTTTTTTCTTCTATCTCCGAATAAACAGTGAGTTCATGCTAAATTCCCTGGGTGCATGCTCTGGTGTCTATGCACTGAAAACCAAAGCCCTCATTGCAATATTCTGTGGTTCCAACGTGAGCTCTGCCAGACACAGATGGGATGTGCCACCGTCCCCCCTGCCAACGGCAGGACATGCCCTGAGGAAATGGGAGCAAAGCTGTGAAGGTGCTGGGAACAGAAGGAAGCTGCTGGCAGGTCTCTATCAATACAATGACATAAAGCAGTCAGGTCTATGCTCTGCGATGCAGTTCCTTTCCTGTTCCTTTACCCCGGCTTGGCGTTTGGGCCTTGTGCACACAACCAGAGGCATTTCCACAGGGAAAGTCCTGAAGTGCACAGCTCTTGGGGTTGATGCCAGCTGACCCCTGGCCCTGAGAAGCCTGTGGCCCCTGGTGAGAGCAGGGATCCATTCCACCCACATCCTGACCGTCATTCAGCAGAGCAAACATCCAGCCAGATGCAGAACATGCCGTTTGTAGGAATATTAACCTACTTCTGGTAAAGTTATTTGATTTTTTTCTGAAAACAAACAAGAGGTTGAGAAAAAGAGCCATTTCAAGAGCAAATGCAACACATTGATTTTATATCTGTGATTTACCCTAGATATACTAAATTGTTTGAAAATGAGAAGCATTGTGAAAACTTTGCCATCTACAAATTTGCATTTCCTCAAGCTCAAAAGAAGCAAAATCTCTAAAACATTTAAATAGTTAAAAAATAAATTCCTGATAAATGATTAGTTATCACAATCTGAAAACTGCTTCTTGTCGTATTTCTTGAGAAACTAATGGTGCAGAGAGGAAACGCTGTGCTGCACATCGCCTCCCCTTGCAGGCTTGAAGAAGCCAGGAGCAGGCAGCACATGTGAAGCCAGCCCCTCTCATCGTGGAGCAGTGATGGGGCAGTGCATCAGCACCAGCCCCCTACTCCCTCCTCTACTCTTTGACTCACTTATCATTTACCTATCCTTGGCAGGTGCTTACTGTTTTTCCTCTACCAAGGATATGCAGACCAAGCACCAATCAAGTAAATAGTGATATTTAATAAGTGTTAATTTAAAATAACATCACTGACCTTATCACTGCATATATCTCTCCACACAAAGTTGAAATGCATTTACCTTAGTGTTGCCAAACATTATTTGTAAGTTATAAAACACCCTCTTATCCATTCAGGAGAAACACACAAAGGCTTATCAAGCTCTCTCACAGTCATTGTCAAGAAGGAGGGACTGTAACTTTGTCTCTAACATAGACTGCAGGTCCCATTTCAAATTCTTTTTTCTAAGAATCTCAGAATTTAAGCCATTATTCTCAAGAAAGCAGTTGGTTTGTTTACCAATTATTAAATAAATTAAGTAGAAGACATAATTTTTCCTTTTGATTTTTGGCAACTTGAATTTTTTTATGCAGTGTAGACAAAACTAACCTGTGTTTGGTATTTTCCCCAGGATGAAAGTCATCAGCAGTGGTACTCTGGGGCTCCTAAGTGTCACACACCATGCTCAGAGGAACCTTCTGGATGTTCTGCATGAAAGATTTTCCATCTTTTGAGAGCACTGTCAGGAAAGTTTTGGTTTTACATGAAAATATTACGAAACTAGAGGGGTAAGGCTGAATGCAAGAGCTCTGTAGTCCTAGAGATTTTCCTGTGTGTTTGGCCCTGCTCTCAGGTCTCTGGAAGAACTTGCAGGTCCTCCAGGTGCCAGAGACCATGGCCAAAACCCTTGGCACGAGGGCTGTATGAGGAGGCCAGGGAGGTGGCAAGATTGAGAACAAAATAATAATAATAAGTTAATTTAAAAAGTAATAAAATTAACCTGGTCTGAGGAGGGAGGTGAAAGAAAGGAGGGGCTAGATGTTGGCATGGAGGTCTGAGATGAACAGAGGAAGGCAATCTGTGCTGCTGCCATACATCATGTCCTGCATGCTCTATCCCCTGGTTTCCCCTGGACTTGGCACAGGAACATGATGATTATGGTGATGGACTACTCAAACTGTGCAAAAATGTTTTCCTTTTACATGACATGCTAGAACTGATGTTTCTGGGATTTAATATATAAATTTCTGGCTAAGTTTCTTGGAGTAACAGGGTGATTTTGTTGTGTGTTTTTTTTTTTTCTTTTACATACAAAATTATTTGAAAGTATTTTCATCTGTGTATAAAGTACTTTTTTTTTTCTTTTGTTTCCCTCATCAGCTCAAAGAAAGTTTCACCTGCCAGAGGAACGCAAATACCTGTGCCTACTATTATAATTGCTAAAACCCAGAGACAAAGGTGCATCTTAGAGGATGTAGCTGAACTAACAATCTAATTCCATGCAGAAGTATCTTTAGATTATGCACAAATAGAGCAGAAACTCAAACTGAGGTAGAAGGAAAACACTACTATTTGGGAATATGAAATTTCCCTGTCTCTGTCCGACATGGCTGAGTGGATGCCTCAGCGTACCCAAAGGAATGTCTCTGTTAGGGGGACAGTGTTTTCTACTCAAAGCTTCTGAATAGTCAGATTTTAAAATTTAATTGAATTTCATTTCTTAAGGAAAAGTGCAAGTCACACAAGGACCCACTAAAAAAAAGCTGAAATTGTTTTGATGGGAAAAAAATCAGAATCCCACAGATAAATCAGATTGCACAGGAATCATGCTGACTTGTGATTCCAGACTTTCCTAGAAACATCCAGTTTCTAATGAGAAAAGCTGGCCAGTCTCCTCTAGGATACTCAGATTCTAAATTCTCTGATAATGGGTAAGGGATATTTACTCAATGCACTTCATCCCTTAACCAAGATAGAACGCTCTTGGCGAAGAAACGTCTAAGTCTAAAGGAGAGTCCATCTCCTTAGGCTTCCACATGAAGAAAAGAAAAGGAATAAGAATTTACTCCTCCCCTGGGTCAAAATCTCAGTTTACCCCAAGAAAACATATATGCCTTCCATGCAATGTAATTACAAGTCAGCTGAGAAACCTGGAATGAAGGAAAGCAGATCCATACGTTGGCAAATTCATGTAGTCCCTCAGCTTTGAGGGATGCCAACAAATCCATTACCGCAATAGTATTTTGCACTGAGAGAGTTCCACTTCAGGATTTACAGGCTAAATATAAAGAACTTGGACTGGAAAGGAAGAAAGTTCCCCTCCCATTCACTATTTCCAATGGAAAAGGATTTTTCCCAAGTGAAAAGTAAATTGCTGAGAAAATGCAATTGAAATGATTAAAATTGCTGAAGGTTTTCCCCTTAATTTTGTTCCTGTCCTTCTTCCCCCCAAATTCCCACGATAGTCAATGTCAGAAGATTTCACTTACTCTTGAATTCCTCCTCCCAAATCATAAATATTTATCACGTGAATGGGGTTCTTACAAGTCTCTCACATTTGTGAAAGAAAGCAGTTTGCTGCAGGATTTGACCTTGAAAATCTTCCCCAGTCTCATTGACAGGAGCCAATGCTATTTTTCCTTTTTAATAGCCTTGGAAACTTGTGCCAGACAGACAGAACAGCCAGACAGACCACACGCAGATTATTAAAAACAGTTAAGGCTGTGTGATTTTGGTATAGGGACATAATGGCCACTACATTATGGGCAAATGGGAGGTGGTAGGGCAGGAGGGGGGTTGTTCATTAATGAACATAAATAATGAAAGGACATTGGAACATGGTTCATTCAACACTAAAAGCCAACTTCTTCAGTTAGAAAATGGAATCAATCATCTGGAGTAATGGAAGAATTAGAAAACTGTCAATCTTTATGTTTTGGATTCCTAAACGACTATTAGGCTTGGATGTCAGGAAAGAAACATTACACTACTGCCTAAAAAGCAAGAGACTGTGTGAACTTTGCTGTCTTTTCCACAGAACCTTGTACTGAAATAACTGAAGTGCCCATAGCCCCCTCACCCCCCCAGATTTCTGCCAGAAACACACACCATGTGCTGGACACTTTAACACTAAAGAAGCAACAAAGCCCGAAGCAGAGAGCAGAGCAAGAAGCAAAAGGCAGTGCTGCTTTAGTTAGCTCTGCTGCGAGAAGCAGGGGAGGCATTTTGTTTTCCTGCATCCATGCTTTCCTCTTCCGTATCTTCTGTTGGATCTGCCCAGACATGGGCCTTACAGGACCCAACTCACATCCAAACCTCGAGGCAGGTACAGGAAGGGCGGAACTTGTACTGCCTGGGCACTGCTACCTTGAAGTTGCTCCTTTGGCTACCACTGATCTTATTTTAAAGTCCCAAACTCAACAGAATTGATGACTTTGAGGGCAGGCGGAGAGGGTGGGAATCTCAGCCACTGAAGCGGGCTTGCTCTTGTTCTTATTGAGGTGAAGAGTTTTTGACAATTTTGATGAGTGTTGGGCTATCATCCAGGGGTGAATCTGAATCCCATGTTAAATTAATGCTAGCCAGTGCACAGCCCCTATTTAAAGATATCAAGGGAGGGGGCTCAGAGGAGCCTTCCTGCGAGGCTATCAGACCAGAAAAGAGCATGCACAAATACCTCAGGATATGCATTGATGCTTGTGACACAGAACAAATCCCAGGGTCCCTAGGATTGCTGCGGAACACTGAATTCATCAACCAGGAAAAGGGAAAGTGTCCTATGGGCTAGAGGATCTTCTGGTCCTATAGCCAAGGAAACTGACCTGGTCAGGAAACCCACCACCTGACCCTTCTTTCCCAGCGTCTCCACTCCTGCTTCTTTATCTTGCTATGGGTGTTTTGATAAAATAAGGGCGGAAGAAGATGTTTTTGTTAGAAATGTCCTTGGTTTTCTAGGGCTGTATGGTGAAACTCAAAGATGCTTTGGCTAGTTTTCCTCCTTCAGCTCAATTTTCTGATACGCAATAGAGTCCCATTCTGGTGGCAGGAACTGATTACTCATGGCATCTCTGGCAAAAGAATATTTCAATTGAAAAATGGTTTTTGGAAAGCTCACTTGTTTTCCATTGGCCTTAAATAGACCATTGGCTGAAAAGGCCTCTCTCTATTTGAAATCCTAGTTTAGCATCAGGAGCCTTGACTAAGTTCAGAGGGGTCTCAGTATCACTGAAGGAGGGGACAGTTTCTCAAGGATGATTTGGGCTCCTTATAACTTCTTCCATTTGCCTTTCCCAGCCTACTACATCATCACAATTACATCCAGCCAACTAACCTGAACATAAGCTTCTAAATCAGATCAGCAGCTGCCTGTGCATGAAAGTCCTAATCCAGGAAAATAAAAAAAGAAAAAAAAAGAAAGGGCCTTAAATTTCCTTCAGGATGCAAAGAAAAAAAAAAAAAAAAGGGCTTGTATCACAAAGCAAAAGGAATATTTTCCATCAGCACAATGAAATATTTATTAATAGCAGACACTAAATAATCTAGTACAGACTTGTTCACCAGAGTGCAGATTTTAGCGGGAGTCTCTGAGAACCAAAGCCCATTTAATTGTAATGAATAATAGCACAGATTTCCTATATTTGGGCTCCTATTTTGCAAAAAGCATTAGCAAGTAAACATGGATATTCCCAAACTGTGAATATTTAGTTAAGTTTTATTCTGATGTTTCTTGTTCTGAATATTACTCTATGAATTATTAAATTAAAACCAATTTTCATAAGGATGAATTTTTTTGTTTGCAAAAATTGCTACTTTCTTCCACCTGAAGCTAAATCCACTACACATGGAGACAACTAGAGGCAATATATTCTTGAAAAGGAACATAATATCTGAGCTAAAGTGTATATCGGATGAAAACCAGAAATGCTACTTTCATTCGAGTGTCATACCCCCACAACAGCTTCAGACAAATTAAGATTTTTACCAAATGTCTTACTAGTATTAAAGGTTCATGAGTAGATATTGATTTAGTTGAGAACATGCTACTGACTGAGCGTTTCCACTTTATTTACATCTCATGTCTCTGACCAGAAATAAGCAAAAAACCCCATATCCCAAATGCAGAGTATGTGAGACAGAGAAAGGGGGGTCTGGAGAGGAGAAACTAAATGCTCTCTCTCCACACATGGGTCACTGCACTGGGATGGGAAGCCCATTCCAAACTTCTGCATGGCACCAAGTTGCCCATCAACACCGGGTGGTGGAGGTGAGGCAAGAACACTTGTGCAGGTGGAAACCTGTCCCCTGCACTAAACCACCAACTTTCCCTTACCACACTTGCTTAAAACTCTCCCACTCTTTCTTTCCCTTGAGACTGGACACTGCTGGGGCAGCAAGTCCTTCCCGTGCTTTTTTGTGAGGCCCCAAAAAAATGATCAGGACTTCACGAGCGCTTCATCTGTGCTCATCTGCTTTGTGGAGATGAGGGGTGGTCAGTAGCAGCAAGCATAATTAGCAAAGAGACAGAGAGAGGAGACCTCCAAAAGCTGAATTCTCTGAGGGGAACAGAGGGGATACTTTTAAACTTTCATAACAAAAGGATTATCTACAGTAAGCATTAAATGATGGTCACAACAGAGGTGTAAAAGTGCAGAGGAACAATTAACATCAACGCAATTTCACAAAGTGAGAGTCAGCTACTCACACTCTTGCTCCCAGAACTATTCCTACAATCCTCACACAGGCACAGTGGAAATACCATTTATTCCTGTAGAAAACATTTTTCTAATACTGAGCCTATATAGAGAAGGGAGAAAAAGATGACACGTGTGCCTATAGCTGCGGTTTGCCCATGCCACAGTTACTGCTCAGCCTGTGGGCGTGTACTGATGTTGCCAAGTGGTCAAGCCTTTGCTGCTGTTCGCAGGGCAATGTGCACAGCAGGGCTGTAGTGTTTCGTGATTTATTTTTTTCCAGAAATAACACTGTTTGACAAGTACCAAGTGACAGTGGCAAGGCTGTTTAACCACTCTGCTGCTGGGTTGTGCTGGAAGTGGAAGGTTAGACCAGACTTACAGGTACAATTGTCCTGTCTATTTTAACACACCATACACAAAGCTGCAAATCAGCCTGACAGCATGGAGAAGCCTCTGATTAGACAGCAAACTTTACTTTCTGTCCTTTTTAAGTGTAACATTTTCAATTCTCGCACATGTGCATGCTCATTTGGGAAGCATCTGACTAGATCTGGCATCAGATTTGGACACCTTAATGTGTGCATCTTCCTCACAGTCTCATAGCACTGAATAACACATGAAGTTACATTTGTCTAGAGGTCTGCTCAGTTCAGCCTGGGCGGGTAAAGAGGCAGATATTTATTTACACTGCAGCCACGGGGGTGAGATCCTGACTGCAAGCTGAGTCACAGGTTTCAGTGCTCTCTCGTAGAGCACGGTACTGCTCATCAAAGGCGATGCTGGACCTTGCCTTGGAGCCTTGTAGAGGTCAGCACGGCTCGGGGCAGCCAGAAGAGCTGCCCTTTGCTAGCACTGCTCACCTGCTGTCTGCACAGCAGTTGTATTTAGAACAATAAATCACAATGCCTGTGTGACATTTGTTAGCAAATACCAACTTTCAATAGCAAGTGCTAGTGATAAGCACAAATTCATTTGACAGTGTCCTGTCATAGAAAAAAAACCCAAAACCTTCCTGCAGAGGAAAACCATCCTTTAATGCTATATAGATTAGGGTTAGGCCTGCATACCCTTCTCTCTCCCTAACAGTGATATACTCTGCAAGAAATTATGGGAGTAAAGTGATAGCTAGGTTATTCCTAGAGCACAGAATAGATTTTGAATGGAAAATCCCAGCATTTTCTTATATAAACAAGTACAAAATGCATTTATAGGATAGGTTTGGGTGTTTTCAGCTTGCAAAAGGGTTTAAAATTTTTTTTCCTTGCCACATGAACTGCCAACTAAACTGAGAAACAAATCCTAAATAAAAGTTTAAAAGCAACCACCAACTGTTTAGAAACTGAAAAAGAAACTCTACTAGGAAATCAGTCCTTTTAAGACAGTGTTCCAGTAAGATGTCAGGGATAGGTCACTTGGTGGTCTCACTGGAATAACCACGTTTTAGGTTTTCAGAGTGAAATATATGAGGTTGGGCAGCCATGAGGGTTAGTACAGGGCTCAGATTTTAACACAAAGGGTAATCTGGTCTGGTGCAGTCTGGTCACTGCTGCAGTGCATCTGAAGGTTAGGTTTTATGTTTATTAGCATCATCCAGATGGCGTTTTATGTCCTTAATAACTTTGTCCCTGACTAAGCCATGAACCTACTGTTTGACAAACACTGTAGGAAATACCCATCAGCAGAAAAGCCATTTTGTAACAAGGGGTAGAGCCAGTACATTTAAGATGCCTACAATTTACTTCTGTGTACCTGTCACCTTTTGGTGTGTACACTTAACATCGTGAAGGGCTTTAAGCAGCTCTCCTTAAGCTGAGGGGTCTGGACAAAAGAGTTTAGTACCCTTGCAGATGCCTGGGAGCCCTGCAGCTCCTCCCAGTGCACTGCTGAGCAGCACGGACACCTCCTCGTCTGCTCACACCCTGGCCCATTAGCAGAGATATCTCCAACATGTAGTCCTAAACAGTGGGTACCTAGCAGAACACCCAGGATTTACTGTACTTCGGTGAAAATTAGTCCCACTTCTAATTAGCGGGACTTGTGACTCTCTGGGAAAAACTATTTTACTTTCTAATAGTTAAAACAAAACAAACACTGACATTTCTTAAAGCAAGACTGTCCTGGCCCCATAGGTCATCTCAGAAGCCCAGGAGTTTCTTTTAGCACCCAAGCTGCACAAGTTTTTCCACTTCCAATATAAACTGAAAAAATGTTTGATTTCTTGCTGGGTGCCAAACACATGGGCAAGATATTTCTCCCAGTTTGCAGAGAGCAAAGCCCTGAGTGCAGCTCGCAGCAGGAGCTGGGGTGGGCAGGGCAGCCCACCGAGCGCAGCCCCTGTACAGCTCCCTCTCCATGCCAACCTTTGCACATCCATGGTGGCTTGTACAGCCCAGGGATTCCATATCCAGCCATCCTTGTATGCAAACACCTCCGTGACATTTCAAACCCGAGCTGTGGCCAGTGAGCACGTAGCGATCAAACGGATGGGCTAAAGGAAAATGAGTTTACACAATCCAAGAGATGCTGCATACTTGTCCCGCTGGTTTACTGAACTAATTTAAGTTAAATTGGTTCAGCCTCACGATTCAGACAAGACCAGAATGAATGTTAGCAGCACTTTTGGTGTTTCATGACACAATTTACTTCAAATTAAAGCAACTGGAAAAAACCTTGTACTCAGGGAAGTATGTATGTATCGCTGTTGAAGCAGACACTGGCAGTAGTGACATCAGCATGTTTTTTTAAGCATACGTTCGTCTTTTGCAGGGATATTTTGAGACCCTAAAAATGTCACTACAGAACTGTCCCAGTTTTTGATTTTGAAAATGTCACCTGTGTCATCATTGGAACTGGGCTGTTATTTCCAGAACTAACCATTTGGGGAACAGTTTACGTGAAACTGAAACCTTAGCACCAGCTCTGCAGTGAAAGAGAGAAGGCAAAAGTGCTGGCACTCACACTGGCGCTGGAGTCATCCAGGAATTGGCTGGCTTACCTCAGGCCAGCCTTTCACTTGCCAGAATTCAGAAACTCACATTTCTTTTCAAATTTGCTATTTTCTTTAGGCATTCATTTTGAACGTGACCAGCTGTTCTCAGAACAGAGATCTGGAGCCATATTCTGTATTTTTAGAGCAGGCATCTTTCCTGTTAAACAGAAAGATGAAAAAACTCCAAATTAGAATATGGTTAGGAGGAACAGAAGAAAATTCACAAGTGCAAAGCTGCTGCTGTTCACCCAAAAGGCTTGCAACAAAGATGCAGAGTGACTTTCCTGATAACTCATAATGGTTTACCTGAAATGGGAGCAAGAAAGAAAAACAAGGCAACCATACAACACACAGATAACTCACTGGAAGCCCCAGCATTTGGTCTCCTGATCTGCTGAAGATACCAAAGGGTATCAAAAGATACCAAAAGGGATCCTGGTAGACGGTCCTGCTCATCCCTTAGATCTGCATCAACACTGACACAACTGTCTCAGGGGCTGGATCAAGAATCTCGCCAAGCTGCAGACTCACCTGGCCAAAAAAAATTGGTTTTGACAGAGTGAGTCACTCAGCTGCTTCCCAGTGTGCATACTGGTGCTGTCACAGTGACTGGGACTGGGAAGGCAGTACTGGGATGGACAGTAGGACTGGCGCTCTTGGCAGCAAGTGACAGCAAGCGTACAGCATGGGTAAGATTCCCACACTTTTCCAGTAGCACTGGAAATAACAAAGCCTGAGCTCATGGGGCTGGGGGCCGTGAGCTGACAGCCAAGGGCTGCAGGTACCTGGGCCATACAGCACGACATCTCCAGGCACACTCACCTTCTAGAGCTGCTAACAGGCGTGTTCATGCCACATCCTTTCCGTCTGTCAAAACTCACAGAGCCTTGCTGCTCTAAACAACCACTTATATTGCAAAAACTTGCTGGAAATTAATAATCCCTGAGGCCTTTACTGCTTCAACCAATTTGGTTGAGGACAACCGACAGTTTCCACTGCCTTTGAATCTGGTAAAAAATGCACAAAACAATATTACCAGACAATCCCATATTCTTGACAAATAATCCAACAGAAGAACTGAAACAACACAGAAAAAAGAAAAAAGCAACTTCAAGCTAAAGGGAAATGTATTTGAAGACCATGCCTGGGGCACTGCATCCAAAATGCTTTTGTCTTTAGTGGTCACTTCCTGCAAGAGGTCTCCAGTCCCTTTGGAGCAATTTTTAAAGAAATCTGGGGAAAAAGATCCACATCAAACCCCCAAATAGTGAAATATTAGCTCATTTCTATAGCCAATCTTCAAAATATCATCTATAATTGTTCATGCTGTTCCTAATTCTCACCAAGTAAACCAACATTTTAAAACGTTACATTTTTATAAAGCCCTGTGTTTATCAGGTTATTATTATTTGGCCAGTGTTAAGTATTTCTATTTTAGAGGAAGGCTTTGGTTTTTTCCACATGGCCACATTTCTGAAACTAATTACTTAAATTTGTTGCAAGGTTAAGTTGAAAAGTTTCACTCCTCCACTCTCTGCTCTCAGGATATATAAATCCAGATTAAATGCTCAATGGGAGACTTTATCCCTAATTAAATTATTAACTGAGGGAATTAATCCCTCCTTGGTGGAGGTAAGACCCTTCCCTGTTCTGCTCCAGAGAGAACTGCATCATCAGGGCAACTCAGAGGAGATGCTTTGAAAGGACCCCCTCTGCTCCCTTCTCACCAGCCCTTGGCCAGCAGCATGAGAGGGTCGCTGCCAGCACACAGACAACCTGTCCCACCTCCCACTTGAATCCAAGGGCCCCTGTAAGCACAGTGTGTAAAATCCTCCCTCCCCCTTTTTTTAATACAATAATTCAAAGAACTACTTCAAAGGCACTTTTCTTCAAAAAGGAAAAAACCCAAAACTTCAAGGTTGTATTTCAACAGAAGAGTGCCACATGTTTTCCCAAACTCCTCCAACTCTTGAGTGTAGAAGAACATTTGAGATGAAGGTAAAAGAAGGTCTCTCATGCGGGTGGATCCCAATTGTTTCCCTGGGTGATTCTGAAGAGGTGGCCACTCGCAACACTGAGGGAGTTTCACTCAACATACACTACTCTCAGGAACATGGGTTCCTGTGAATAATCCTGTGATCAGACAGAGTACAGTTACTTTTCATTTGTAATTTTAGAGATGAAAGGGTATGAAACACCCTTGGCTTGTTATTAGCCAATGCCTTGTTATCCCCTTTCTCTTGAATTCAGTCAGTGCCATTTGTAGAAAAGCCATTTCTCCCCAGGAACCCTTTCTTTTCAGATTGCCTTTATTCCTGCTTCCCAGCAATTTCTGTTTTCAGAGTAATGAAGACCAGTGCGGTTCTCTTCTACACCATTTCACTACATTTACATTTTTTAAAATAATTGATCATATCTCTGTAATTTTATACTTTTATTCTAAAACATAGGATGCATACAGTCACTACTCAGCATGGCCAGTGAATTATGGCTTATTTGGGATTTTAAGTACAAAGATTATAAAAGTGTTGGTTAAAGTGCTGCCAAGTGAACTAAATTTAGTGTTCATGGTATCTGGCTAAATATATGTTTTTTAAGTAATAAGAAGGAGTTGTTATTGAAACTGCAATCATCTTTCACAATAAATACTGTTTTACTTGAAGGCTCCTATACAGTAAAGTTATATCAGTACTTGGGTATGGTGTACTTGTAATTAACACAAATATAGGGAAAACATACTAATGTTTCTTAAACTGCATTTCTTTTGTTTATGCTAATGCAAAGGACAATTTGGTGTGCCACATGCATGGAGGACTGATAAAGGCATGGCTGAGTATTACACAAAGATGTCTACTCAGGAGTTACAAGCTTGGAAAGGAGCATTGTTAAGCAGAAGCATTATCAAGAGTAATCAATGCATTAAAGTGGAGTTAAGGCTCACAGACTGTTAATAAGAAAAGGTTTGGGGCTGAATGATGATGGTGTTGTTTAGACTGAGACTTCCTAAGTATATTCAAAACCACATAGAAGTACAGCTCAGGTGAACACTCCTGAGACGTGCTGAACGCATCCAAACTTTTCCAGGATGAAAGTTCTGCAAAATTAGCAATTCAGACCCAGGGATTCACGTGGAAAGATAAACTTTATTGTGAGATCTGAAAGCAAGGTTTACAAGCATTTAAAAATCAAAGCTTTGTTTCTCTCTGCTGCAACTAAAGGCAATTAAAACACCAGCATCTTTTTACTTTTAAATATGTGTATACACATTTAAATAATATACATAAATATAAAATATATCTATTTAAATATATACTTCTTTCCTAAGCAGATCACAGTGACAAAGTACATACAGTACATGCATTATCGGGACTGCAAATGAAAAATTAAATGGGGTCCATTTATGTGGGGGGGAATATTGAACAGAGCTTGAGATTAAGAGAGATTAAGCTGTCTTTTTTCTCTTGCATAAAAAAACATTCCAGCTGTGGCTTCCACCACCAAAAGTGGATACACTTTCACACAGGATTCTGAAAATTTCACTCACATTTTACTAAAATCGTGTCACTCATCCTGATGCGATCAATGAGGCATCAGACGCATGAATAACTAAAGGTTTGAGAGCCTACATGCCTATTTACTGTAGCACCTTCTGTGTCCTTAGGGTTTACAAGACCCTATCCTGTTCTTGTTCACAGCAAGGGAATTGGTTTCCTCACGACATGTCATCACCCTTTTGGGGAGATGCATTGCATGCATGCACACAATTTAAAAGATTTGAAGGAACAAATCTTTCTGGTGAAAGCAATCTAAGGTGTCCTGCTGTCACCACCAGAGCACCCATCCCCAGAGAAGCACGGCACAGCTGTCCCCACACAGAGGGCTGGTACCCCTTCTCGTGGGCACAGCTGGCGGGGGACTGTGCAGTGACAGCAGCCTTCTCTGCCAGCCCTGGCTGTGGCAGAAGTGCCAGAGGACATAGTGAGGAGACAGCCCTGCTGTCCATGCAGGTGCAGGCAGGCAAGGGACAGAGGGAGCGAGGGAGGAACCACAGATTTGTCCTTCATCCCTGACTGCTCCATGGCTGAAGCGCATGAAAGCGTCAAACCCAAAAGCGTCAGCACAGTGCCTGACGTTTCAGACGTACAAGCCTGTGAGAAACTCTCTGATCAACTGCATCCTGGAGCCTTCAGTCCCGCGTGCCTCTCAGTGAGATGGTTTGTGGACATGGGATGGAGCACATTTGGCACATCAATTCTTGCCTGCCCATGGGTGGGCTGATGAAGGCCGTGTCTTGGGGACACGTCCCTTCCCATGCCACACTCCCTCTCCTTTCCTGCACCTCCTTCAAAGTGCTGCGGGGCCACATTGCCACCTGACATTGCCTGACACCCATCCAAAGCCAGATGGTCCTTTCTACTCACCAGGCTCAGACTGAACCTCCTTTGGGAGGCTGCCCCAGCTGAGAAGCAGAGCCAGTGGGGACGACCAGCAGAGCCTCCCTAAAACCCACACGTGAGTTCTGGACAGCTGTTGGTTGCAGTTCAGCATCACAGTCCAGCTGCCTCAGTCAACAAGATTTCTCACCGGAAAAAGGTGATTTTTAGAACTTGAAACTTTTTCATGTGAAAATGGCAGTTTTGACAAAGGCCTTTCATTCTGTGATAGAGATAATCAAAATGAAAAATCTCATCTTGAATCAAAATGTAAAGAAATTGAAAACTGAAACAGTTACACTTTCTGTTTTGACATTTCCCATTCAAAACTCCTCAGAATCCTTTCCCTGCTGTGTGAAAATGTTCCTTTTCTGTTTTTTTTTTTTTTTTTTTTTTTTTTAATTTGTTTCACTGGGGAAAAAGAATTTGGAAATGCTGACATTTCTTGCATGAGATATTTCAAGCTTTATCTAGAGAAGTTGTTCCTACAAGTACTCTGAATTCCTTGCACCCCACCCAACAAGTATTTTAGAAGACTTGTTGGAAAATATCAAATTTAAATAACAACATTCCAATATTAAAAGCAAGGTTAATAAGTCATATTTTTCTCTTTGAATCCAAACACTTTTCTGGGATTTCAAATATTAAAAGGTAACCAGATTTAAAACCAATTTCACAGCAGAAATCCTTCCACAGAAAATGATAGACCAGCTGATCCAACTGGCAAAATTCACACTTTTAATTAAAATGATTAAACACAAGAGACCCCATTGCCTGTTTTTGTATAAAACAACAACAA
This sequence comes from Corvus moneduloides, assembly GCF_009650955.1. Classification (NCBI taxonomy): domain Eukaryota; kingdom Metazoa; phylum Chordata; class Aves; order Passeriformes; family Corvidae; genus Corvus; species Corvus moneduloides. The sequence continues at coordinate 11,255,984 of NC_045482.1, forward strand.
AGTAGGGATTTATGAAAGAAATATCATGTTTCTGTGTATCTTAAAGGAAGATATGATAACTGAATTCAAATTGAGGAGTTTTTATGTGAGCTGATACTCTTTCCTTCTCCAAACTACTACTACAAATCTGAGACTATCCCACTGTTAAAATTTTATACCATCAAAGGCAATCTGCTGTTAGACATTTCTTCTACAAAATCTATCTATGTATATACACTGGAAGTGTGTCATACTTTCAGTGATATTCCAGCAGTAAATACAGCATGAAATGAGTATTTTCTTCAATGGTCAAAGGTATTCCTATTGCAAACCAAGTCTCCTTTGAAATATTCCATATTTATAGTGTGCTCTTTTACAACAAGTGTTACCCAACAATAATATGTCATATTTTATAATGCAGAACAGCTCTGGAATGAGTAAACAGCGTTCATGAGGAGATCAAGAGCAATATATATTTTGGTAATATTAAATGTACTTAAAGTTTATTTTATACTCAGGTTCCCAGCAAAAAATAATACCATATTCTGTCTATACATCTAACTCTTAATAAGCTCAGTAGAGACGTCTTATTCATTTCATAGGAAGCAATGCTCTTTACCAGAGTTATTTGTAAATGCAGTTAAATTAACATCTTCAACTGCTTTTACTCCACAATCATGAAAATAACTACATCCAGAATCATTTCACTTTAAAAAAAAAAAGTCATTTTAGTCTAAAGTTTGGCAAAAAAATAAACTGAAATGCTTAGAAATTTACATTTTTGTCACTCCATAAATCAAAACTTACTTTACATATTAGAACAATTTTTGTGAGAATTTTGGATCTGAGCTGATAACCTTTTGCCAAGTTTTAACGAAATGCAAATTGAAACATCTGAGATATTAAACAGACAATCGAGGTTTATGGTTACATCATAAGATTATTGCCCAGTAACACTGCATACTATGGCCCTGAAACACTCACAAGCTTTATGTATGCAAGCAACCCTTGTGAACACAAATATAAGTGCTAATATAACCTCATGGCATCGAGAACACAATGTTGTATCAGCAATTGACATGCAAACTGTTTTGCTAAGGGAACATTCCTCCAAAAGATGTAGGAGGGTGTATGTGTAGAAAAGGGCAGCGAACGATGGCAGAAGCTTAATTATAGAACCACTAATGGCAGGCGGAGAACATAGTGCTGAAGAGAGCCAGCAGCGTTAGCTCGGAGCGGCCAGAGAGGGCACAGGCCCGGCTCCCCGGCCTGTGCAGCGTGGAATGGGTCCACTGGAGTCACAACATGCAGATTTTTACCAGCTCAGGGTCTGATCTGTATCTGTAGTGGCTGTGTAAAGCAAAAAAGCCCACTGGCCGACAAAGAATGAAGACTAGGTCCCCTCTCAACAGGTCACCAAGGAGCATCCTGGCACTGATGTCTTTTCCTTTAGAAACCCATGCAGTAGATGCACACCATAATGCAGACCTTATGTAGTGCCCAGGGAAGTGTTAATTAATATCTTTAATTGTTAGATACTGTGACAAGATAAGAATGAGTGGCTTGCTGGACATAAGAGCTTTCCAGACATTTCACGTAGATTCAATTACATCCATTGCCCACACCCACACCTCACAGAGGCAATACTGATGTGTTCCTGCTCAGTCTGGGACTGACCTTCACAATAGCCTCCAGGAAGAGCTAAGCATGCAAACTTTAATACATTTAGGGCTCATATTAATTCATCTCTGGCCTCTGTGAAAACTACTGATAAATTTCTGACAAAGGAGAAATGGTTAATTGAAATGGAATGTTGTTAATAATGGAGGCCATGCAATACTCAAACAGTAAGAAAGATTAGATTTGAAGAGAAGGGATTCATCTGGTGCTCAGAGATACACTGATACCAACCACAGGTCCCTGGAGGGAATGACTGGAACGGGGCCATCAGGTGAGCCTGACATCAGTTTCATAAACAGGGTGAGGTTCCTGCCCCCTTAGGGTTCAAAGCAGAGAAGGCAACAGCAAGTCCTGGAGGGGGTCCATAGTACATTTACAAGAGGGGTGCCAAGTGCTAAAAAAATAGATGCACTACAAACAGTTCACTGTGAGGTTGTTAACCAGTGGATGCCCCCAAAGTCTTGTTGTTCAACTCTTCTAACCAAATAGATTGAAACTAAATTGTAGGCTAAGCTTTCCTCTGGTAAAATAATGTTCCCACTCAAATTTCACTGTTCTAATTGCAGAAGCTAGAAATAAAAAATACTTTCATTCAAATAACTAGCATTCGAAATGCTTTGTGCTGGACTTTGCCTCCCAAAAGAAGCAAAGACCCATGAAGGATGTTCTGTATTACCATTTTTATTGGCATTATGGGCCAGGACCCCATAGGTGCTGTCCCACTATAAAACAAAGATGATTATCCCTATTTCAAATCATGGTATTTTATTACAACAGTTTCCAGTCCTTATTTAATTATCTCAGCATGTACTGCATGGAGTCTGCAGTGGAATAAATTCATTTCTAGCAAGTATTGGGCCAAACTGTGCTTTTACTCCCTGGAGAGGGGGTGGGGGTAAAATATACAGAACAGCTGAGGCCACCCAGTAGTTCAGCAAGGCACTCTGACAGCAGCAGTGGCAGATACAAGCAGAAAACATCTTTAAAGAGCCCTCAATTCTCCAGCAAAGCCATAATTATATTCTGAACATTTTTCCCATAATAATTTTCATCCAAAAATTTGCCAAAAAAATTCATCGTGAAAGGCGTAGAAATCTACATTTTTGACACTCCATAAATCAAAAGCTTATTTTACATAGCAGAACAAAATTGCTGTATATTTTACCTCAACCGTACTGTCTTTTAGCATTACCTGCTGTATTTCCAGACTTGAGGATTTTTACATACCCTTCCACTGCTCCTCCTCAGACTTTTTTTAACATTCACCATCCCCTTCATTAAAACATGCAATTTCTCAGAATCTACTCCCTTGAAGCACAATATGGCCCTGGGGCTGAACCAGCTTGGGTTCTGCTGTGATGCTGTAAGGCAACCTGGGATACTCACCCGCCACTTCCCATCCCTCCAGGTTCCCGCTGAGCTATTCCCAGGTTTACAATGCTCCCTGTACAGGTTCACAGTGCTCCCTTCTCAAGCCAAAGGTGCAGTAAACCTTTTGCAAACGCACCCAAGGTGTAAATGAGTGCCGACTTGACTTCCAGCACTGCTGCTTCATCCTGGAGGGCAGAAAGGCTTCCACTGGGGAGGATTCATTTAGGAGCATTCATTCCAACAAGAGGGGTGAGGAAGCCCTCATTTTGTGTTAGTACCTAAAAAATGTTTGTTTTTCAGATTTAACTCTGATTTCTTTTTTTTTTTTTTTTAAATCAGAATGAGTCACCTTTTTATTTGATAAACTGGATCATATATTCATCTAGACAAACCACAACCAAACCAAACCAAAATATGAGTAAATCTGAGAATAATAGACATGATCAAGCTGGGTTTGATTTCTGTTATTTATCAAGAGTTAAGAAAACCTTGTTTCCCTTCACCAGTCCCCTGAGCCATTAACATCACATTGCACCACATTCTTGTAAGATTATGGGAATTTTCAGTTTAGAAAATCCAAAGCTATCTGTAGCTGAGCATATTTAGTTGCATTTTACAGTTCTATTTTAAAATAATACCACTACATCTGATACCCCATAGTTGTCTGTGACAAATGTAATATGCAAACATCTTCCACTGCATAAATGGCATAGGCATGGAAATAACAATACGCTGAATGTCTAACGCCCATTGTCTGGAGAGCAGTCTTAATGTTGCTGAGTTAATGAGTGAAATGAGCATTGTGGTCTAAGTGTCACATAAATAATGGTTTCCATTACAAAAAAAAACTGTGCCACCACACCCTGGTGATCTCAAAAAGCAAAGCTCTAGAGGTTTTCCACAGACAAATACATAAACCAGTGCTGAATTTCTCCCCTTTCCCCCTCTTTGAGGCAGCTAGTTTAGTGGCCTCTTTCTTTTTGTAACCTATTTTTGTGACAAAATGCAGCTAAAACATTATGTGGTTTTTCTATGAGCAGGAGTAAAATGCAGTCACTGTAGACCAGACTCTTCCCTGGTGCGAAGGTCATCCACCCAAGCTGCTGAGTGGCAACTCAAGCCATTCTCACAGAGATATAAATCTCTCTCCCTCTGTCTGCATCTTTTTACCCACACAAAGCAGCGATGTCCGAGTCCTCCCTGCCTAGGCCTGAGCTCTGCTGTCACACCCATGACAGAATTGAGGAGTACGTGTGTGGAAGGGCATACACACCAACAAATGCTTGGATGCAATTCCATGCAGCCGTGGTGCTGCTGCCAGGGACATTCTAAGGATTGCTTTCAAGCAGGTTTTGGAAAGGAAACAAAGCATACACAACTGAGCTACAAGCTGTAATAACAACAGCAGTCAGAGGGATATAAAAGGCTAAGCACTTCACAGCTCTGCTCAGTCTAAGCACACAGCCTTTCTCCAGGCACTGAAGCCAAGGTGGAGAAGAAAAGGGAGAGCTGACCAAACTAACCTGGGAACTCAGCCTCACATGAAACCAGGCTCCCAAATTACCAAACAACGGGCTGTTGTCCTACTGCCACAAGCACAAAAGTAGATATTTCTTTCCCCCCCAAACTCCTAAAGAAGTGTGAAAATTACACTGACAGTCTTTGGAAAAAACTATCTGCAATTCATCATGGGCTTTCTACCTGACATCTGGCAAGATGCACAGTCAACCACAAGGATGCAGGGAATAGCCTACAAAATGGTCAGGAGATTCAGTTGTTTATCTGGGCTTCTGTCAATTTTCTGTAATTTCCTGGTGTGTTTTTTGTCATTCAGGATCTGCAAAACAATTTAAAGAGAATCAGGTGTTTTAGTCCCACTGAAACCAAAGAGCAGGTAGGTCTCTGAATGCCTTGAGCACATCAGAAGGTATGAGGTTTCTCCTGCAGCTACTCATGGCAGTTGCAGCCTGAATGGTGTTGACTGTGGGCAGTTCTACTCTGCTACATTGACAGTGTGCCTCTCAAACCAGGATGAACTTGCACAGAACCTGAGTCACTGCTTTCATCCCATAATAAATACATGCCTTTCGGTTGTGCTGGCACCGGTGACTCCCAGCTTTACAGAAGGCTCAGATGAAAATCAAGTAATCCATTCCATCAAAACAGGAAAGGTCCAAGTAACTGAAGGTGTGCAAAAGCAGTAAACTTCTCCTTAATAGGATACTCCCCATTTTATCATGACATTCCAGAACTACTTTTGGAACACCTGGAATTAATAGCCCTTGTTTAAACTGCAGTAGCAGCTCTAGGAGCTTCGGCTGCAAGTCAAGACCCAAGTCAGTTTGCAGGTGTCTGCACCCGGAAATATCACAGCAGCTTGTCCTTGCTTTGGTCTATTTACAGTGTAAGTCTTGAGTGAAAGACAGAAACAAGCCCAGAGAGAGGGAGCACAGAAGATGATGAGTGAAGATTGGTGTTACAGTGCTGAGCTGTTCTCTTTCTTTTCATCAGCTCTAACATCTGGAGCTTTTTAAATGTTATTTTCTTTTTAGCTGTACAGCATACTGATCTGTAGGGTAGGATTCACTTTGTGCACATAGTTAGCTGGAACAGTGTGATAAAGATTGTTTGAAAAGTCTTAGACATGCAGACTCCATCAAAGCTGGCCTCCCTCTCAAAGTGAAACGTAAATGCTGGGTCTTTTTCGAGGTGAGCTTGTTCAGCACCCAAGTTATTTGAAAAGGTTGTTCACTGAGAAATAATTTTATGACCCTGACAGTACACTTGAGAGCAGAAACATCAGATTCCCTGAAGAGAAAGATGGACTTCTGTCTTCTCCAATTTAAAGGTGAGCTTCTTTAACAAAAGATAAAATGTAAAATTTTAAGGACATGGCTTATCTACTTAAAAAGAAGATGTCATTTCTAGGTGCCATGTGTGCTGTATATTCCCTTGTTCAATACACAGTTAAAAACCTCAAGTTTTTAGACAAGCATTCCTAGAAAAGGTTTGAAGAAGGTAAAAGGTATTCCAACAGCAAAATTAAATCCTCTTTGTTTTGAAATAGTGTGGTTTCTTTCACCTCCTCTTGAATTTCTGTAGCTGATTTTTGTGAGGCAGACTGACTTACCAGACTCATTGATAAGGACTTTAAGATCCATTATGGAACCACAGTACATATACAGAACTCATTTAGGTGTGACTCACCTAATGCCACCCTGACTCCAGTCATGGTGCCGTGTATGGTGACATGACAGAAGTTACACTGTTAAACACAAACAGGCAAAACCTCGAATCACCTCAATCATATTCTGCTGAAATCCCAGGCAGTGTGGCATCTGTGAGACTTGACTGCTATGTAAAAATGCAGCATTTCCCGAGGCAGTGGCAAACCTGTTTGGCTTAAAGGGTAGGGCAGACACCTTGAAAAGATGGGAAGCACTTTACAGTCACCAAAGTCCTGTCCCATGGGTATGATTAGGTGGCATGATGAGTCAGGCTCTGCATACAGGTTATAAAACCATGCTGAGTATGAGTCATTGGCTCTTCACTTTATTTCTGGGCACATTTAATCACTTCTTTTGCCCAAGCACCCGCTTCCTGCTTTGCTAGGTTTTGGCAGCACACCTCTGGGCTGAGATACTTTTAGTATGTCTTGAAATTGTACTGAAATGATTTTCAAGTATTTCAATTGGCCAATACTAAAACAAGTTCAGTAGAGAAGATGCAGGCTTGTGTACTACTGATTTATGCCAATCAAAAATGGATTTGTTCTTCCTAATTTCATCCCCCATGACTCTCAGAAAATCATGGAGCTCCATGTTCCACTGAACACAGGCCGTAGGACAGTATCTTCATTTCAGTTGGAGCTATCAAGCACACCACCAATGCCAACACAATATTTTCACTTGGGTTTAAAACATTCAACTTTTAACTCACAACATATTTTTCTGATACAAGGTCTGCTCCCAGTAATGACTAAGGGATTATCAGAAACTGATAAACCTATGGAAACATGGAGAAGACAAATCATTCAAGGAAACTGATGGCTCAATGTTTCTTTCAAACCAAGAACTGAAGATGGGAAAAGTACCAGCCAAGCCAACTGGGCAGCAGGGTCCAAGCAGGCAAAGCAGGAGCAAGGTCTGCACACAAAGTATAGCTAACCTAGGAGCTACTCACTGTGGGATGCTGTGGAACTTAAATGGGTTCAGAGAGGGATCAGAAAATTCTGTTGACTAATGAGACCTCGTCATTCATGAAGGCTCTGAGCAATGCCATTTTTAGCAGGAGGAATATTAGGAGAGAGGAGATTAAATCCAGCCTATTGCATATCTCCAAATGGGAATGTTCTGGGTGTCGTGGTTTACATTTGAAGGGCCTCATGGGCTTGGTGGTTTCTCTGACCCTGCATGACGAATATCAGCCCCCTTCTCCCAGCCACCATTTCTTGTCTGCTGTTCTGAACATTTGTATGGGCCCCATTCTCAGGAGATAAGCAGACTTGATGCTTTCAACAGCCCCTGCAGCTGGGTTCTCTCCTTCCCTCCTTCCCTCATCCTTGGGATCTTCCATGTCCTTCATCCCATGAGCTGTGCCACATATGCCAGCTCCCAGCCTCTGGGCATCACAGCAACGCTTCTGCCTTCCCCTACCCTTCCACCATCGTGTCCTCAGTTCCAGAGGACTCAGGGACAAGGATAGTTTTCAAATGGAGCTTGGTACAAAACAAAAAACTGGTCCTGCAGAGGACCGCCTTAATAGGCACTACTCCAGGCAGCAGGAGGCTTGGCGTGGCAAGCAGGGGGGGCACAAAAGTAATAGTGAGGGATCATGGTGAGGAAGACAGGTTTTCCTCGTGGTATCTTTCTGGAGCTCGCAGTAGCTGTTGCCTGGGATTTGGGCTTCGCATTCTGACAAACATTCTGACAGTTCAGCACTCTGCTCACTGCATCCCCCTCAACTAACGCCAGGGTTTCATGGGAACACACAGCCTGACCTTAAACAAGTTCTACCACATATTTACCTTCTTGTTACAAAGCCCAGTCAGTAGCTTTTTCTAGACACTATACCTTTCCGAAGGCCTTTGCATTGCTTGAGAAGTACAATGGAAAAATTAAGTATTTTGGATTCTCATAATAAATTGCTAGTGCTTCTAGTAAAGTCTTTTTCTCCTAGGATCTAGGTAATACAGATTGCAGAATACTGTAGTTTGTTTGTGGGCATGGAAGTTAATTTTAATGCCAGTTTTTATACCTGAGATACTGTAAATGAATATCTTCAACTTATATTGCCCATCGTAAACTTTTTTAACCTGTGAGTCATTTTCAAAATAATAAACGTAACTATTCCATAAAAATATCTCAACACAGAAGAGCCAGAAAAGTGAAGGACATGAACAGATGGCACATCAATCTTCTGCATTTATACAATTTGTTTTTTAATGCAAATAGTGTGGGTTGCCTGCTCTTGCCTTGGATATTGTTCCAAAGACGAGCACATTTTCTTATCTTTCTGGATCAATGTGACATTTGCAGTTATCATAAAGTGGGAGCCCATTTAATGATGTTAATGCTTCCTTAATGTAAAAATAAAATCACCTCCTTTATAAAAGCAAACAGATTAAAAGTCCCAAAGAGACCATTGAAATCTGTGACATTTGCAGTTACTGGTGACTAGATGGCTTGATTATACACAGGTAAAAAATATCTTAAAAACATTGTTTATGCTCATTAATCAGAATATTAAATAGGAATGCTGGAGTCTCCCCAGCAAGAAGCAGTTTTAAAGATGTATTAATAAAAAAATGGAGGCAGCATTTCATGCAGCCTGTTTAGATCATTCAAAAAACCCAAAAACTGCAAACAATCAAACTTATGGCCTTATGGCAGCCTGGTAAATCTTCAGACCCCAGATGTAATATGTGGTCTGCATTTTTATTTGCACATATTGGAAAGTGACTCTGCCAGCAGTCCCTGATTCATGCCTGTACCGTTTCCTCCACGGTGCCACCAAGCAAGTGGCACATCACTAATATTTCTGTTCTTGCCCCTGGGGAAAATTTGAATCTTTAATTTTTGTGCAGGCTTTTTGGAGGAAGGAAAAAACCCAAACAAAATACCATCAACTGAAATAACCTTCTCTTCTGTTCTGAATTATTGCAAAAACAGAAATTAAAAATTATTGAAATATGTCACTGAAAACTATTCTGAGTACAATATAGCCTACAAGTCACAGATTCACAGACTCCCAAATTTGGCTGGGGCTACATTACATCTCTCTAGTTCTAACAGGAAAGAAGTAAGTAAATGGTATGAACAGAATAATATCTTTTTTGTTAAAAAAAAAAATAGGGAAAAATTAGTTTTAAAATAAATTTTTTTTTGGATTTGTAATTGTTTGAAAGACAAAACGTGCTGACAGCTTCTGTGGAAACTTAATTTTGAGCAGGAAAACCAAAACCCAAATGACCCTGTTGAACTCCATCCACGATTTTGCTCAGAAGAAAGGCCACCACTTCCTCAGGGAAAACGAAGAAGCTCCACATGCCCTGGGAAGGCAGCAGCAATTGCTCCAACAGCTCCATCAGGCTGGAGATGGCCCCGCAGCCAACTTACCCCCAACACAGTCTGTGACAAATGAACTCTAAGCATTACTGCTCTTTTAAGATTTTATAGTGGAGAAGGGATGAATGCTATAATCAGGACAGGATGGAGGAAATAAGCATAGAATAAGTAAGAGTAACTGGGTAATTCAGGCATTCCCCTGTGCACGCTGGCCCCAACCACCTCTCGTTCTTCCTTCCAGACCTGCAGCTTCTTGTAACCAGCCTTTTCCCTTTGCTGCCCAAAATCCAGCCCAGCTGCAGGGACAAATCACAGATATGGCCATTGCTTGTCCAGTAGCACACTGGAGAGGTAGATCCTCTCAGCCACTCCCTGAACAGTACCTGCAAAGCAGGTTAGAGGAACAGGCGAGGTGGTAGGAAGCCAAATTTACCGAACATTTCACAGATAAACACTTCTTTATTACTGTTTTAGAGACACTGCCCTCAGACACAAACACACAACAGGGAATGTTGTCATCGGGAACAAACCCCCTTTGAAACACCCCACTAACTAGAACAGATAATGAAAAAAATGTCTTTTAATTCCCTGTCCTTCTCCTTCTGAATGAGCTGTTAAAAGACCAAGAAAAACTGTTATAGCGATACCATAAAAAGAAGAAAGCCCAAAAAAAACAAAGAGCTCTCAGCTCCAGGCGTGTCCGAGGGGCTGGCAGGGAGAGACAGCGCCCACATGGGAAAGTTCTGTCACCCCATCTGAGATATCACTTAGTGGTGGCAGCTCTCCAGAGGCAGAACGGGTCCCACCTGTTTGCAATGTGTTTAGCTATTAATATTTATATAGTAGTTCAAGTGGGTATAAAAAAAAAAGAGGATGAAATTCATCAAATTTTATGTCATCTCTTGGTGGTGTAAAATAAAAATTGTTGCAGCAGAGGAAGAGGGGAATGGCTTGTTTTCTTGCCTTTCTGCAGAGTGAAATGTCGTTGCTCTCAAAATGTCTCAGAGCAGAGCAGTTGGCAATCACCTTGGTGTGATCCACACCTTGACATCCAGGCTAAATACCATGGCCACAGCCTGGCCCCAAATCACAAGGCTTTGAATAGCACCACATAAATAACACATTTATCGGCTCTGTGGCTTGACTTACAACATTGAAAAAAAGAAGTGAAAAAGATTCACATTGATGTGGAAGTACTTTTCTTAAGCTTCATTTACTGTGATGAAAAAAAAGCCCCCCAAAACATTTCATTTTTCTTTTTTCTAAGGTACATGATTCATGGATTGCTGTGAAAATGAGCTATGTCTAAAGGAAGGCCATCTGCCTATGCCAAGGTGAAAAAACACCCAAAGGAATGTTTCTTAACTAAGAAAATACAGGTATTCCAGACAAAATGCTGGCGCTCAATCCTTTTGAACTTGCTCTGCGTTCTACCAAATGCTTCAATATTCATTGGAACAAGAGAGGGGAGAATGACTGGCCACCCAGTAATAACTTTGCCATCATCCCTGATATGTATTTGAGGTGAAAGTAAATATTATATGTATTAAGAGGATACTTTCAGCATGGGAAACATGGAAACATCCACTCTATGTGTCCCGTACCACTGAGAATGTATCCCTTTCCAGGCAAGCAAGACTAAGGATGCTGCTTCAATAATTTAAGTCTTGCACATTTTACATTAACCTGACTGACATAATTAAGACTTAAGCCACAGAAGATGGAAAGGTTTTAATAGAAAAAAACTCTAAAATCCATTCATTCCAAAACAAATACCCATCTTTGGGCCCTGGCCCACGTATTCACATTTTCTTTGCATAAATGGGAAGGTTGCCTCTCCCGAGAGGTGTGTCCTAAACAAGGAGAAGGCAAGGGAGTTAGGCATCCAAACTGGATTTTCTGTTCAATCTTGTAAACACCATCAAACCAGTTTGGCCGAGGGAGCTTGGAAAATCCCAGGATGGGTGATAGGAGTTGGACTGCTCATCTTTCCCCGTTATTTCTTATGTACCCAGTACAGAATGAAGAGAAGAGTTCCTGTCTCCTTGTCGGCAGTCATCTGTAGCCTCCTTTAAGCTGATCTAATTCCCACACCACTCTCACCTACACAGAGAATTTGCACTCAATTAAAGGACCTGGGTAGAAAAGCTGAGCTCTGTGGAGATCACAACCCCAGGCAGTGCCTCAGCCCACGCCTGCAGCGGGACTGCGAGTAAGCATCGGAGCATTGGAGCTTGTGCATGGCAGAAATAGGACCCAAATCAGCCACTGTTACACTTCTCTCTTCCCTCTCTCTCCCCTCTCTCTCACACATGCACAAAACCCAAACCCCCGCAGCCTCTTTTGCACAGTATCACACAGTCCAGAGGGGGAAAATACGCTGAAGAAACATTAGAAAGAAGGAAATTATAAATCCGAATGACACGCAGCAATTGTAAAATGTTTAGCTGTAACCATGCCTGGAAACCTTGTGAAAGCAAGTTAAATTAGCATGTGTTTTGCTCACCTACCTCAAGTAACCAACAAGCTACATGTGAAAAAGTCACCACGAGCCCCGAATCATAATATTTATCTCAATTGTCTCTAGCAGGTACTGCTAGTTTCCATTTAATCTTAATCCAATCTCTCCAAGTAATTTCATTCCCATCAGCCTAATCAAAGCCTTGTTATCTGCTATCATAAATTTTCAGCACTAGATTTCATGAAATCTCTACAAAGTTCTGTAACTCTTGTAGTAAACTCATTTTAATGAGCACTTGTCTCTGCCAAACATACTCATTGTATTGCAGGCATTTTGAAACCTATCTTCCTTTCATGAATAAAAACAAACACTTTCCTTTGTCTTCAGCTTCTATCCACTTGAGCAACTTCAGAGTCCGAAGTTGTAAAAAAAATTTTCTATTATTCTTTTTCACACACCATTCGGCAAAAACTTTTAAAGAGCAGGCTTTTTAAAAATTTTACCCTTCTTGAAGTCCTCTTGTTGGGAGAGGGGCTAAGTAAATTTCTGTGTGTGCGTATAAGTAATGGAGCACCTTACTGTGGAAGCCGGGAGAAAAGTAATCTGCCATTGTAGTGCTGCATCAAGACCTGAGATCCTGGATTAGTCTGCGTGGAAATCCACTAGCAAGTTAGCCAGCATGGTGACTGGACTACTGAAGGAAACCTTTTACCTGCCTTGTCCAACCATGAGCTCCAAATTCACCAGAACATTGATTGATACAAAGAAAAAGTAATTTAATTTTCTCACTCCTATCTTTAATAATTATCTTTAATAATATTTTTATCTGGCAAGTATGTCTGGATGAAGATGAAGGTGACTGAAAGACTCATCTCTTCAGGCTTTTGACTTAACCAAAGAGTAGAGTCATAGCCTATTTTCTTTTAATGCTCCTACCCAGAATTTGGGGGGGTGTGGGAGCACAGAACTATTGGCTGATTTTAGTTACACTGACTTTTTTTAACAAGTTTGTGTCACTGATAAAGATGCTCTCTGGGTAAGGTAGTCTTCAACAAAAGTTGAAGTAAAGAAATCTTTGCTGTAAAGAAATGTGCATGTTTAAAAGAGGCAACCCCATGAAAGCACAGATTCCAGTCATTCTACGCTTCAGACAATGTGTGTACAAACCCCAGCCTACTTGGACAGAGGAAGGGGTTGGCTTGCTCCTCTACAAATGCACCTTGGACGATTTCCTGAGGACAAAGATCTGCAGCAGACCAAGACAGACACCATCCCTCCTCCTTCCAATGCTTGGAGCCAAGTGGAATATCGGAAAGGAAAATGTGAGCCTGAAGAAGACTCCAAACTGTAAGGAAGGCAGCAGCCAGTCTCATTCTTTTCTCCTTTCTGCATTCACTCAAGATTGGGAAACCAAGTATGTTTCTTTGGCTTTGACCCTAAAGGGGAAAACTATCCCTAATTTTGTTGTCTACATGTATTAATTAATAGCCTTTCATATCTTCAGGTTTCAGTTTTTATTTCCTGGTATCTCTTACATTTTGACTTCAGATCATATCTAGAACAAAAGGACCCACTTCTGATAAATGGATGACAAAATTCCTCTCTGGATCTGTCAGGACAACTTGATTGAGAAAACACTGTTGCTACTGGCCAGTCAAGAGCTGAGTGCCACTTTGATTTACCCCAGCTCTAAAATACAAATTCCCAGCTGAAACAAATGCAGACAAAGATTTCACATGCCTCCTCATTTAGTCTTAGCTTATTACTTGTCCCTGTCAGAGAGATCAAGGAGACTGACTCCTGTTGGCATGTTTATCAGAGAAAGGGAACAAGCTTTACCTCCATGGGCAGCTCTCATACTTCATGAGACACTTTTATACACATCTGAAGTAATTCTTCATGAGACAAAAGAGAGAGAAGTCATGGTCAGCATAGCAGAGAACAGACATAGGGGAAACTGACTGGATGAGACATGTTTTAATGCTCATGCTAATTTTCAGTTAAAATAGTCTTCTCCATTACGAAGAAATAGAATTGGGTAGGAAACAATGTCATTAAGGAGCATCAGATTCAAATCACTGTTACCTTATGCCTGCCCACCTTAAATTCAAGGAAATTCAGGTCTGATTCAATTCAGGTAGATTCAATTTATTCAATTTATTATTTAAAAAAATTTTTTTTGCTTATCTTTTTATATCACAGAAATTAGAAAAAGAATATATTCAAATGAAAGATCAAAGACACAAGAATGCAAAAGTGAAACTGTAGGTCAAATCAAGGTCCATCTAGGTTGTCGCTTCATTTCCCAAAGGAACTGGTAGTGGATGCCAAGCCAAGTGAGTACCATTTCTGCTAAAAGAATATGAGAATTGGTCAGAGTGAACAAAAAGAGGATTCAATTTTTATCATTGCTTGGCCACTGAGACACCATCAATTCTGACTCATGCCAGCAAAATGCCAAATCAGCCTCAAATTTGTGGCAATATTTATTTTTGTCAAACTAATCACAGCCTTAGGGAATCAAGAAATTAGATAAATGGAAGGAACCATTTCTCCATTGCAACCTTCCAACAAGACCACAGCATGCACATCTGATATTTGGACAGAAAAGCCCAGGTGCTTCCCCAGTTCTCATCCATTCTGCTACCTTCCAAAAGTGTCCCACCAGCACAGACTGTCTCCTCCCACCTCTCTCAGAGGACACACAGAGGAGCAGGGCCAAGGGCAGGGAGCAGGATCATGGGTTTGGAAAATCTCTGCCTCTGCCCTCTGCCTCACCAGCTCTCAGAGATAAAGGCACCTGTAACCTCAGCGAGACAGCGATGCTGCCTGTTCTGGGCTGATGGATTTGCTTCTGCAGCCATGCCAGGAAGCACTCAGAACCTGTTTTCCTTGCCTCCTGTGTCTGCTCTGTGGTGCACAAGAGACACCATTAAACAGCCACGTATACTACCATTTTAACATGTTTAAATCAATTCCACCTCCATTCAGATAAGTGTTGAAACCCCCGTGTGGCTGGCAATTCCTAGAAGAGGACAGATCTTTTCCAAAAGCTAGGCTGAACTTAAAGTAGATACAAAATAATACTATAGATTTTCTTTCTCTCTCTCCCTCATCACAGTCCTAAGATTAGCATAAAAATGTGCTATCCTAACTAAGCAGTCTGTTAACTGATAAGCTATCAAAAAATCATCTGTTATTTTTATAGCTCAAAGGCAGATGCCATTCCAAGAACCAGAGTTGATTGAGTAGGATTTTTAGTGCTTCGTAGATTTATCATTGTAAACTTGAGGTATTTTAAAACAGAATGAATCAAGTCTTGAAATATTACCTCCAGAGCAATCAAGCATTAGGATTTTTGCTGGTCTTAAGTTTTATCTGGGATGAAATAATTTAATCTCACATCGTAAAGAATTTGAGTCGTTTCTTAATGTGAGCACTAAAAAAATCTTTTCTGCATTACGGTCCAAACCGATGTAATTACTCAAAAGCATGGATGTCAAAGCTTCCCAGCTCCTCCTGCAGGGCCCCCTTCTGCACATTCTGTTCATATCCCCCTTCTCTGGAGCATATTTGGTGAGGACCTCAGACAGCCAGTTGCAGTCAGGCTTAGTGTATCAGATTTAATGGTTTAATTGGCTTGGCACTGATGCACTGCCCTGCCAATACCTGTCCGATGATCCTGCTGTGTGCTGTACAGAGCCTTTATTGCAGAGCTGAAGCACACAGGCTGCTGCAGGAAAGGCAGGGCACAACCAACATGGGCGGTGCACAAAGTAAATCAAGTATGCTTGAGATTTTCAATAGTAGGGAGAATGGAACAAGGCCAACGTGCAGCTCGTAGGAAGGGAGAGGAAAATGTGGAACAATGCTAACCTTGCCTTACGTGTGATGTGGCCACTCCATCAGGAAAGTATGTATTACTGTAGAGAAGCAATCAGCAATACTAGAGGGTTGGAAAGCTCCAGCCAAGGGGCTTCTCTTTCGTAATGAGAGACAGGTGCCAACGGGAATTAAAAGTCTGTAACCAGTTATTGCGATTAATATTAAACTTTTGTGAGTTGTACAAGCTTCCACATCAAGGCATGGGCAGAATGGCTTTCCAGGGCAGCTCTTCCACATTTTATACCAGTCAAAACAATTAGACATACCTCCAAGCTGATGTCCTTGGAGAAAGAGGCATGACATTACCCCCAAAAGAGAAATAACAGAAGTGTCAAAACATGCATATCACCCATTTTAAGAGGAACTTGCCTCTGAAATATTTCAGTGCTTACACCATCATGAGCTTGCATAGTTGGCTGGGATGAACTTCCTTTTTCACTAGTTTTTACTCAGTTCAGGGTTCTCTGCACAAGAAAATAAATCACTGCAGTCTGAAGACAGACCACTTTTTTTTTTTTTTTTTTGAGCAAGAAATACTCAACCAGCCCAAAGAGACAGCAAAGAGCCACTAAGATACAGCCTGACAGACGAAGAATACTTTGTTTGTGAGTGTTGGTTCCATGTGACTGACATTTTAAAATGCCTCATAATTGCACTTATCACCAGTTAATCCCAGTGCAGGGTCTCTGGCAGTGATGCTCTGCACAGTGACACAAATGCATGCAGCTGGAATACACTACTGCAAGTTTCCTGAAGAATTCCTGGTTCCACATGCTCCTGACTCCTCCTGCAGGCAATTGAGCTCCTCATTACACAGCAAATACGCACCTTTCCCAAAGCACATTATGCTTTACTCCATCACTCTCTTCAGGGACAGAAGGCCCAGCAAAAAGACTTAACGAGTACTAATTTATCTCCCTGAGTCCATATGGGATCCAAACTACAGTACTTTCCCTCAGCTCACGAGCTGCCCCTGCACATGTTATCCCAGGGGGATCCTGCTTTCGGCAGACAGCAAGGAAGCACAGTAGGTGGCTTTTCCGACTGACTGCTACACAAAGTGCTGAGGTTTCAGGTGCCCTGCCTCCCTCTCCCCCACACAGTGGGGTTTCTTGTGTACTTGAGAAATATCCAGTACTTTGGAAAGAGGAATAAACATCCTGATATTCATTGTCTCCCAGGAAAAGATGCATTTTACGGCGCAGAATTCCTGACTGTCTTTTGTTGCAGGCATAAACTCACTCTGTCCTTGCTCCAGCCCATCCAGAAGTTGTGCTGGTGCGGTCACTACTGAGTTCAGGTCTAGTTTGTGTGCCCAGCTGTGGGACAGGCAGCCCAAACCACAGGGTTCCCCAGGTCCTGGCAAGCAGGGACAGGATGCAAAACAGTCCACCCTAACACCCCAGCTGGCATCATGGTGGCCTGGGAAGTTAACCCAAAGGGGAAGGAGGCTCACGCTAACCTCGCCAAGCTACTCTGTAGTAAATATTAGAAGAGCCTGACTACTTTTGGGGTTTTACAGAGCTCATGCTCTGCAAAATTCTAAAAAACCAAAAAAACAAACAACCTCTCTCCTCCAAGCAAATAAAAATATCCACCTGCTTGTCCAAACAGCAAAGCTCTCCATGTAGTGGCAACTGTCTCCTGAATGTATGATCCTCTGCTAACCCTCTGCCACTGCTGGGAATGGCTCCAAGGTTTCAGTCTCTTCCAGGAGTGTGCTAGATGAATTCGTCTGGGAAACGGCATCATGTACTTTGATGTGTGCTACCAAAGCTCTGAGTGAGCTGCAGTGGTATCCTAAGGATTCATATGCCTCAAATAAATTAATTTTTAAAACCAAGCACAGCAAGACACTGGAGCAGGTTAAAAGCTGCTGCATCAAAGCTGAAAAAGCATTAATGGTCCAGGGATAGCTCATTTTGTGCATAAATTTGCCCCATCAGTTTTTAGCAGCCACTTCCCTAACAGACCTCAGATTTTGCCAGATATCTCCCAACAACATGGGCAGAGATGTTTTTCTTACCCAAAATAGTTAAGTCATCAAACAGCTCTGTACTTACAAGGCCAACCTTTCCTGACCTTTCTGGCTAGACCAACTCCTGTTACATTAACCTCTGACCTCAAGTCTCCTTAATAGCAATATTCCTGGGCACTGGGATTTCCCTCCCACTGTGTTGGCTCAGGGATATATTTACTATGCTGGCTTCAGAATATATTTTTCAACAGAAGTGGCAGGGACCACCCTATTCCACCCCCTTCTCATGCAGTACAAGTGAAGTAATTCTCAAGATATTATTTTACCCAAACAAATGTGCTTCAGAGTCTCCTTAGCTTTGTATGAAGCCCTGACTTCCTATCAAAATCAAACAGGGACCTGGTCAAATTTGAGATGGATATAAACAAGAAATGGGAGCCCATAATTGGTGATGGAAATCAGATAAGCTCCTTTTAAATACAAGCATTGATAGAGCAATGGGAACTCAAATTACCTTTGATTAAGTCTCTTAAGAAAATAAAGTGAGGGGGAGGGAAAGGAGGGGTCTGACTTAGTAAAATTAACCTCGTGGATAAAATCACTGGGACAGGAGTGGGAAGGAGATGGGTGTAGCTTGTCAAACTTCCCAGGCTTGATGCAGCAGGACTGGAGCCAAGGAGAAATTCCTCACCCACCATAAGCCTTGTCAGTCTTTGTGATAGGGGCTCTCACTGAATGAGCCATGATAGGCATTTCATCCCCAATGCTCTCCTTACTTCAGGCTCTGTAGCCAGAGACTCTGCAGAGGTTATGCACAGGAACTCAGCTGAAATCAGCTGGGAACACACAATACCAGCTTTCTGCAGGCTTTTTTTAGCTAGGGGGTTTATCTCATTGCTTCCACATTTAAGTAAACCAAATTATTTCAAAACTGGACCATGAGGACTGAGGAACTTGCTCGATGACCTCAAGGTAAATCACCTATGGCTTTGGTTGTAAGCCTGCCTGGTACATCTCTAAACAGGAGAAAAAAAACCCATTTTGTCTGGAGATCTGGCTGACCTCTTCAGTTAATCTGATTTTCTTACCATTTAATTATAGTTAACTGTAGTGCTGAGGGACTTGTAGATACTTTGTCCAATTGGGAATGAAATTAAATTTTTTGATGTATAATCAGGCAGGGAAAAAGAATGGCTTCCACGGTGAAACTGAAATAAACAAAAAGAAGGAACTTCCTTTGTATGACGCTCTATTTTTCAGTAGCCCTTTTTCCATTTCTGTAACTTGCTCCCTCTTCCTGCCTCTCACCCTGACAGGGCTTTCTATATACTTTCAAAAACTTCTCCTGATTCAAGAGCTAACCTCAAGCCCAAAATAGAAATATATTCCAGAGGAGGACAAGGGTGGACAAGGCAGCTTTACTAGTGTCTCCCAAATAGTGAGCAGCTGTGCTCAGCTGATGCAGAGGCCTGGTCACAGCCTTGTCCCGGAGCTGCAGCCTGCTCAGGACCTCACCCAGGAGAGCCACCCCTGCCTGCATCACACCAGCAAAAGGGGATGGGCTCACTCCTTGCAAATCCATTCCCAGAAGCTCTGCTAATGCTGAGCCTGTGGAAACCTGCAGCAGCCATGAGGCAACCTCCACGCAATCCTCCACTCCACACTGGACTGGGAAGGGCTTTGAAAAAGAGTTGGTGTTTTACCTGCTGCCACTCAGAACACACCTGACAGCTCCCACTGGACAGCACAAGACTGAGCTGTGTACGTGAGGCCACGTGTTCTTACCTGAGGGTTCTGTGGTGCTGTGTGCTGCTCCTCCTCACAGGGTGGAGAGCAGCATGTCCAAGGGAGCCAGCCCCTGCCCAGGGAAGCAGCTCTCCTGGGAGAAGGGAAGGGCTGAGCATGAGCACAGGGCAGGAGCTGTCTCCCCTCTGGGCAGTGCTAGGAGCTCTGCAGGGGAGGAAGAGGCAGAGAAATTCTGGGCTTGGGTTTATTTTCCTTTAGGGACACCAAGCAGCACCAAGTCTCTCTTGAGCTAAGCACCTTATAGTCATGTGCAGACAGCCAGGCTGTCCCTGGAGATTCCTGGGCCACCTGGCCACCCAAGGGAAAGCCACAGTGAGGGGCTGCCCATGGCCACTCCCTGAACCCAGGCAGCCTCAGCCAGGGTGCATCCCAGGGTGCCCGGGTGGCAACACAGCACACAGGCACAATTAAGGGAACACACGCTGTGTTAGATGTCAAAAGCTGGTTTTCACACAGTAGGCCTGGCTCTGAAAGCGATCCAAAACCATGTCCTCAATGCAACCATGCTGAAGTCAAGGTCATCCCCCAGCCTGTCACCAAAGCACCTCACCCCTAAGCACAGGCCAGTCTGCTCCCACACTCCTGAGTTTTGGAGCAGGCAGCCGCAGCTCAGGACAGGTACAATTACTGCGCTGCTGTAAGGAATACGTTTGGCTTAATTACAGACCAAACCCCTATTTGCGGGTCAGTACTCTGTCAGGATAAATAAGCATTTTCACACAGTATTACATTTCTCTATTTCTTTTGGCTGATAATATTGGATACTGCCCAAGTCTGTCCCTAATGACCACAATAATCGTTCTTATCTGGACTCTAATCAGTGTCATATGCAACCTTATCACGCACACCTCTTTGTAAACATGCAGTGTTTAAACAAGTGTAAGGTCATAAGGAACTCTAATATTTTAAGCAAGTTTGTGAAACACAAACTACTCATTTTTTGAAGAATGTTTAAAATGAAAACTTCTGATTCTGGAAAACTGACTATTTGGGGGCTATTGAATTGAAATACAGCTGCACACGAAACTGATCTTTATAGTGACGGATGGGTCCCTCTGTGCAGATAAAATCCAGATTTAAAATATTTCTTTTAATTGTTATTGTCTTTGTGCTCAAGGACTGATTGTGGGAAAAATGCCATTCTCTGACCATAAAAATAAAAAGAAAATACAATAAAGCAGTAATTGGTCAATGATGATTGAACTAACGACTTTACAGTGCCAGTCAAACATATATAATAATTGCTCTTTGGACTCTTTATGAAGGTACACTACTGTTTCATAAGACTAATCCAGCATTATAAATTCTTCATTTTATGTCAGTTTCCACCATTATCATATAAGCCTTACAACAAATTGCATCTATTATTAAAGTTTCCTAATTTAGACAACAAGACATGATAAAAGTGAAGGGTTATCTCCACTGAAAGCAGGTCAGATGCAAGTTTTCACCAAGATGGCAATTACTTCCCTTTGTTTAAAAATCTGACAAAGCTTTGGAAGTGTTGGGTGCTATGATCTGCCCCTCCTCCTGCGGCAGGAGGCAGAGAGATCACATCAAGCTCCAGGGACCTGCAGAGGTAAGGGGAGGAGGGAGAGAGGGAGGGAGCTCACCTATGCCCCTGTCCAGCCTCCTGCCAGCACAAAAGCTGAACTCATCCCTAGCCAGCTGCCCGAGATGTGGACGTGGGCACACCGTGGGGCAGCCACCTCTGCTGCTCTGAGTGTGATGTGTCGATCCTCCTCCTTTGCTGAGGCAGCCATACTCTGGGAGATGCAAACCTGGAACTCCTCTCACAGCAGCCAGCACTCGAGAAGAAAGGTGCTCCATCTGCCAGCAAGTGGGAGCACCTGGAGATAGCCAAGGCCTTCAGGGTCCAAGTTTCCTTGATCCATCTGTGACGTGCTGCTGTAGCAGATTATTTGGCTCTCTGACTTCTTCCACTACAAGGAGGAGCAGAGGGTAGCTTCATGAATCAAATAACAGAGAGCATTTCCAGGTACCATGACCTGTTGGTGTCGTAGTCGTACCAAGTGGTGCCCGCTAAGATCAGGGCTTGCTTGTGCTGCCACTCAGGTGAGTCCCCACCCTTAAGCACTGCCAGCACAGACACGATAGAGCGGGGGAAGGAGAGCACCAAATCTGTCAATGTCTCTGCAGAGAGCCAGTGCAGCTGAGGAAAAGCAAGAGGCTCCTGAGTTCCCTTTGCTCCAGGAGGAGAAAGGAGCCCCTCTTCTCCCTCAACATCCCATTAAAGGCTTACAGACAGGCCATGAATTCTTGGGGTTGTTAAGTGCTCCCAGAACACATATTTTACTTTTTGTTTTCTTTTTCTTAAATGTAGTCTTGGAAACGTATCAGGAGAAGACCGCAATTTAATTTGCAACATTAGGATAAGCTCCTCTGACAATTCCCCCTCCTGTTTGCGTCCTTGCTCCCTGTCCCAGTTCTGCTCTGTGGGATGTGCTGAAGGAGCTGGTGTCCCAGTCCAGTGAAATAGCACTGTGTCCTTTCCCTGTGTGGTCTATTTTGAGACTTCACAGTGTCTGTCAAGCATGCTAATAAAGTTCTCAGTGATTGTCTGTTAAATACCACCACAAAGGAAGGCATTTGCTCTGCACAGCAGCATTCAGTCCTTGCTAACTAGCAGGGGCCATCTCTGCCCTCCAACTTGACAGCCTTTTTGGCCCCTGATGGAAATGACTGGCCAAAGCAGTGACACAGACTGGGATTCTGCAAAAAACTCCGTGCAGTGCCACAGGCTAACATTAGTGTGACCCTTGTCATTTTGGTATTACCGAGAAAGCGATGCCAGCTCCCCCAGCAAAGGCTCTGCTATGGTGAGAAGCCACAGCACGAAGCACCAGGAGGTGGGAGACAAGCAGGCCTCGAATGAGAGGAACCCAGACAGGCCCCTTGTGTGCTCCAAATTATGCTCAAAAATTAATAAGAATTATCAGATAGAGATGAAACACATGATGGAGATATAATGTGCTTGTATGTCAGTGAAATCTCTGCAGCACCAAATTTCACCATAAACTTTACACATCACATAAAAATACATAAGGGAAGAAATTAACAGAATTCTTTGGGTCATGAGTAAATTATTGAAACAGTATTACTCCATCATATGCTGTTAACCAGCATTGGCAATGCAGGACTTACAGCCCAGGTCGCAATCACATCTCCAGTGGAAGGGATGAAGATACAAGCCAAAAAAACAAGGAAGAATTCGCAGTATAAGGAAGCTGAAATAGGTATTTAGGAATCAGAGGCACCACTGCATGCTAGGCGTGAAGGACCCCCCACTGTAGGATACTGCATGGGGCCATGCTTCCTCATTTGCCACAGCCTGGGAGACAGGGAAGCTGAGGTTGTAGGGAGAGAGGATCACATGGTTCCTGAGTGCTCTGGAGGGTGGGTGTCCACAACCTGCTTTTCCTTGGCACGTGGCACTGCTGTTTTGCGCAGTCGTGCTGGCTCAGGGCAGGGGCAGGACAGCTGGCACACACACAGGCTGTATCCCAGAGAGCCATGCCAGGGAGACGGAAGTGAGTCTTTGTTATTAAGCTTTTGTCCACTATATGTTACCTTGAAGAACGCACCAAGATCACCAAGTGAAAAATGTGTCTTAGCCATGGAGCTCTGAAAAGACAAATGTTGGCTTTTCTCTGTATCAGAGACTCATCTACATACATTATCCAAATGAGATCTGGGTACATGTTAGAATCAGCCCAGACTGTAGGAGACAAAGCCTTACAGACCTGAAGCACACTTGAATGACAATATTAGAAGTTACAGCTTTGGCTCTCAGGTCGCAGCACAAAGTCCCTCACACCTGACCTTGACCTGTAGCTTATGGAGAGGAGAGAGGCTTTGTAGACCCTCAGCCTCTGCAAGACCAAAATTAACTGCCCAGCAGGAATTTAGAAATAGTAATTTCATCCCAGACTGCCATCAGACAACAATGCTATTTCGACATAGTGGATGTGGGCTGGGGCAGCACCCAGGAAAGCACTGCAGCCTTTAACTGTGCTGTGCCCACCACACAGCCTGGCAGCTCCGGGCAGGGGGATGGTTAGAGGCTGCCCACTGGCATTTTAAATGGCGAACACTTACTGTTACTGATCAAAATTTATATTTGCTCTGTGCAGGCAGCAGTCTCAAGCATCAAAGCTTCTGTTTCAACACTGTGCCAAAAGCCATAAAGTTTAAGGCTTGACCAAGCATTGATTCAGCACTAAAGCAGAAGCCTGGACTCTAGAGACTACTGAATAGCTGGATTAAATAAACACTTTAAAATACCTCTAGCACTGCTAATAAAAACTAAGACTCAAGAAATTCATAGATGAACCTTTGTTTGCTGAGTAGAGTTTTTATTTTCATATTTATTAACTATATTCACAATGGGATTTTTTTTTTCTAAAATAACTGTAAAAATAAAAATATCCCCAGTGAGATCCAGGTGATAAATACAGGTATTTTAAGACACAGGTAAAATTAATTCTATTTGAGGCTTGTTAACAGGGTTCAAGAGTCCTGCCAACACTTCCTGTCTCTTTTACAAAGAAATACAAAAGATCAGAGGCAGTGAAAGAGCTGAGACAGTGACCTGAATATGAGTTATAGCAGCATCCGTGGCAGCAAGCACAGCTTCAGTGTTTCAAAGGTTCAAAAGACCAAACAAAACCCAGACATATTTCCCATGACAAATTCATCTGAGCTTCCTATCAGGCAGACATTAGCTGTGTTGCAATGCCATAACTATGAGTTTGAGCTGCCCACAATATGTGGGGCACACAGCCTCTGCCTGCTCCTTATCTAAGCACAGCCCAATCACCGAAACATCTCCACAAGCAGAAAAACCAGACGCAGAGCTGGAAATGCCCTCAACTTCATCCATGGTTTAACTATACCCTCTGTTTCTCTTAAACCTGCTATCCTGGAGCCATGTGATTCCTAGGAAATAAAAATTAGTTAATGGATAGAATTTAAAGCTCTGGAACCAATTCTACTGGGAGTAAAAGTATAGCAGGGAAGGCAGAGTGTGTTCTTGCAGACTTACAGTGAGGTTTAAAAAATTTCCTTGAGGCTAACAAAAAATAATCTCATCATTGTACATGTGGGATTGTGCAGGTGATGGAAGAATATGAAGGCCCTTGCAAGGTCCCAGTGCTAGGACCAGGGCAATACAGAGACAGTGCCTGGGGAAGCTTCTTTGAGAGGGCAGCTTGGATTGGGAGGGGGAGGGCAGCTGTACACTGCACTGCTTGGAATCATCTGGCTGAGTAGCACAGTCTAGTCCATCTGGAAGAAATAACTAATTATACCCCACCTCTATTTATGTCTAATTTTAACAGCAAATTTCCTAGGATATAAAACATGATCTGTTACCAGTCAGACTCAGTGCTAACGAATGTCAATGAGCACTGTGTTACTCTAATGCTAAATGGTTTTGAATGTCTCCATTCAGTGCTTTGGATTTAAAGAACAAATCAAATAAGATCTTCTTGACTAGGCCATTTAACAAAGATAGGTATCTTCTTTCTTGGGATTTTCCGATCTTTCTAAAAACACCATTGAATACCAACAGACTGAACCCCCACCACTGCCAAATAACTTATTAAAACAAGTTATAGTCTGACTAGAGTGAAAACCAAGTTTGAGGCTGGGCCACAGAGGAGCTCTCGTAGCTCCAGCGCAGAAAAGAACAATAATCAAAAGTGTGTACTAATACAGAGTCAAACAGAGCTACCCAAAAAACCCCAACAAAATTTCTTTTTAAAGTGGCTTTACCTAATAAACTAACTGACTCGATCTTTTTTCTCATAATATTTATTCATTGACAAAAAACACTTGGTGTCCCTTGGTTAATATTCCCTAGAGATTCCTTGTATTGTCCTGAAAGTGCCACCTTGGGATGTGTATCATGTTGTTATCTGTGAGACTGTAACGGGGCTGAGAGCTGACAGAATCTACCTAAAATACTCTGTCATCAATTTTTTTTTCCCCCTACTGTCTTCACTATGACAAATTGATTTAAATTCTTTCCTACTTTGTTTTATCATTGGATTTGACAACTTATAGGGCTTGAACAAGAGATCAGCAAAGAAAGTCAATGGAAAGCATGCCAGAGGCAAATACAAGTAAGGCCACAAAGATGGAGTATAGTTAAAAAATGCTGGCTACTCCTGCCCTCATTAGTAAACAGTTGGGTTATTTACAGTCCAAACATACTGCAAGTTAGGGAGGTGCTGCACTGAGTGCCCTGTGAAGAGGAAATTACAGTAATCAAGCCTCGTGGTCAGAAAGTCCAGGGCTGCTCCTCGTAGTTCCCTGTGGGATACAAAAGGGCTCACCACAACCTACGCAAATGTCACCAAAAAATCCCCAACAAAAGATCAAAAAAACACCCAAACCCTTTGATATCACATCAACACACAGCAAATTTCCAGAGAAAATGTGGGATAAAAAGGCTAGTTAATGTTGCCAGATCAATGAACTACCTCTGTGCTTCCCTTCTCACTAGGACAGGGAACTGTGGAAGGAGTGAATTGCTTCTACAATACTCCTAGTCCATGCAGGATTCCCTGGGCTGAAGAGAAATATGCTTCAACATTTCTTGCAGCTTAAATCTTCTAGAGTTAAAAAAATACTAAGGTAGAATAGTCTAGAGTCACAAAATCTATCTTCTGCTTCTAAGTGACCCACCTAGCTTCACACATACTATGAACACGGGGACTTGTGTGACTTTCTCCTGGGTTCTGCATACCAGACCCTTTAATGGCACACATGGGATGCTCTGAGGCCCCTTATCCTCTAAACTACAGCTGGGCCTGCTACTCGTAAGCCCTTGGTAGTGAGTGCTGCTGGGTGGTTAAAGAAGGCACCTGGCTGCCTTGTATAAAAGCAATGAGAGGCCCTTTCCAGGATGAAATCCCTACACTAGGGAATCCCTGGTACCTAGGCAGACTTCAGGTAGCAGAATAACGTGGTTTTGCTCAAGTAGGAAAATGAGGAAACATATTCGAAAAGAGAAGGCTTGGGGTCAGCCCGTAGCAGAAAACCCTTTTCCTACATTAAAACTTAAGGATAATTTGGGGCAGAAATATCCCAGAGAGGACATTTACCCCTGGTCTAGTGTATCTCTCCTTTTTCTCCATCAAGTGGTAGGTAAGACTTCTCCTAATACACCTTTTAAATCCCACAAGCCAGTAACACCTGAGTATCTCACTGCTGAAGCCTAACAGTAAAAGCATTCCTGTTCTCCAAATATATTTTCCTGTTTCTGCAAAGTTCTAAGATGCTTGTCACAGAGATGTCTCTGCTTGTCATTCACAGCACAAAATCCTGACCGAGAACAACTTCCTTCATGTCTACAAGAGCAGTACGGCTGCGTGGAGAAAAGCATGGATAAAGCTGTGCAAGAAAAGGGAGCTACACAGAGAGTGAAGCCAACACTCCATGAGAACTGCTGCAGCTTGGACCACAAGGCTAGCAAACATGCACAGGAGCCCTGAAAATAACAAAGATCAAAATTAGCCCCCTGGGGCATATGGTTGACTATGCTGTCTGTTTAAATAGGCTTGAATTTTTAAATTCAGTAAAAGAAGGCACCTTCTGCCATTGTTTAAAAGCATTTCATGAAAAAGAAATTTCATTAATTACTCAGGCCCTGGAATCTGGAACACAAGCATGCAGCACCTCAAAAAGAAAATCAGGGAGTTTGCTTCTCTACCCAAGCTCCCTCCAGCCCCATGCCCAAGCTCACACCAGCCACATCCCTGTGCAGACACGGATCTGAGCTGAAGTCATGCTTTGTAGGAGAGGAAG
Source organism: Corvus moneduloides (assembly GCF_009650955.1). Taxonomy (NCBI): domain Eukaryota; kingdom Metazoa; phylum Chordata; class Aves; order Passeriformes; family Corvidae; genus Corvus; species Corvus moneduloides. Next base: position 11,283,543 of record NC_045482.1, read on the forward strand.
ACAGCAAACATCTGAAAATGTTTTCTGATAAACTTTTTTCTCCTTTGGCTGTTGTACAACTACCACATATTTTCATGGCTGAGCTGCACTGTATCTCTCTTTAACTTGGGTTTTATTACTCTAGAAATATCTGGGTGTTGTATTTAGTCAGTGAATCATTTGAGGGCTCTGTTCTTCTGAATGGAAGACTGGTATTAAACCAAATTTTCTTTTCTGGTGCAAAACTGCCCTATAGATCTGACACATTCGGGCATCTTTAAATCTGTTGAGAGCATCTCCCTGCACAAGGATCAAGCACCTCTGTGCTTCAGGGACTTCTGCTCACTCCAGAGGTACAGTGAGGTCAATGGCCCTTCATCCAGTTACTGACCTCTCCTTTTCCTCATGACCCCCTCTCCCTGCCTACCATCCACCTCAGCAGTGAAAGGCCCCACCAGAGCCTTGTGCCCCACAGAGCACCTCACTGGTCCCTCATTTCCATTTTCTCTCCTGTTTTGGGTTACACTCCACAGTTTTGAACAACCTAAGGGCACCTCATTTACCTGCTCCTTGAGCCAGGAGTACAGTGCAGACAAGGCACCTTTCCCTGTCTGCTCCTGCAGCAGACTCCAGAATTTAACTTCTGCAGGTTTCAAATGCATCTGGGGGATGATGCTGCCCTACATCGAGAAGCTTGCCACAGCAGGGGAAAAACCCAAGTGAAAGGAGTGAAACCTTTGTGGCAATAGTCTCTGGGTATTCGAGTGCCAAAGGCCCCAGGAAGCTCTCAGCTCTCCCCACACCAGGCTGCAGCCAGCACACGCCTCGTCTCCAGTGGTGGGAGATGACAGCAAAAGCAAAGGAAGGTGTCTGCACTTGCCTGGCTGTCCCCAGCATCCACCTCCAAAATACTTCAGAATCTATTCAGTTTCCATTGGCTTACTGAAACCCTGTAACACAACTTCCCAGAGAAGGGAAAAACAAGATTCTTTTTAAAATGGAAACGTCACAATACTTATGACATGCAAAAAAACCAACAAAAAAAATTACCATCAGATATGTTTGTGCAGCAAGCTCATTCTTCCCTTTTTATAAAGCCACAAAAGATATGAAATATAGAACATCCAAGGACCACATGAAAAGAATGTCTGGATCTGTTAAAACATAAAGAAGGCCCTACCAGCCAAGGGCAAAAGTTTAGCAACGATAAAAGTGTCTTTAGGGTTTTGTTTTTTAAATGCATAGAGAGAGGAGAAGAGTTTGTGGTCATGTTTTCCAGCTTTATGTATATTTGTCTATCATTTTAATATAAACAGGGTGTATTTATAAAGCCTGAAGAAATGGGAAACAGATTCACTGGTTTCTAAATGCCAAGAAGTCTCTTCAAAGATGATAAGCAATTAAAGAGGAAAGTCAATCAAACTTTTATGACACTTCTGACCAAGGGTTTTATTTTTATTGCACAAAATCCAATGTGACAACAGATACATACAGCAGCTGCACCCACCCGTCCTTCTGTTGTGAGGGGCTTGCCAGCATTCCCAGTAAAATCCCACTTCTGAAAGGAAAACAATGCTTGAATTCACGTACCCCTTGACGGAAGAGTTCTCAGTGCTTCTGAATATACTAATACACACAGGAAAGCACATATAGAAATGGATACACATGTCAATTGCCATATGCATCCACAAGTACTCTTTTAGAGCAATTCTCCACATAGCCCCTAAGGAAACAAGATCTGTTTTCTACAGCAAATACTCAGGGGAGTCCAGAAATCCTTCAGTAGCCCTGAAAAAATTAAGCAGAAATGGAATAAAGTAGGAAAACAGACAATGCAGCTGGTGCGTTATTTTGCACCAGCCCCAAATATTCAGCTTACATAGTGGTACAGACAATTTAATATTGACAAGGCAGAACTTCAGTTGTCAGGTTTTGACAGGCCATTTTGGTAGTGAAGAAGGTTTGGCTTTTCCCTGGGAGAGGGGGAAGGGGGAGAGGAATGAAGGTGCTAATTAAAGACATAGTGCATATTATGTGCCCATGGAAAGAGTCTCGGAAAGTCTCATTAATGGCTCTTTTGATAAAGGATATCCAAAACTGGTGACTAAAACACAATGCAGTGGACAGGACTGTGTATTTTACAGAAGAGAGATGCTGCATACTTCAATATGTATGGTTCCTATCTAAAATAAGCAGTTATAGAAATTTTGAGGGCAATTCACGAAGGATGTCTTTGGCGTTATGCATTATAAATCATTAAGTGACTGCAAACTATACATCAAGTAGCCTGAAAACAAAAAGCAGGACAGAGCACAGGAAAATGAGTAAAAAGCTTTTTGAGATAAAAGCATATTTTATTTTATTTTACTTTAAAAATAAAACCCAACAAAATCTTGTGATAACTCAGTTGTTGGTACTGACTTGGAGGCCAGGGACAGTCAGTCCCATTGTACCATCTGTAGCTGTGACACAAATACATCCTCCCTGTATTTATCCCTTTACTTTGAGCATAGTTCTTTAGCTGGAAATCAGATCAAGCCACAGAAACGCAGCTACACCCCATAACATGTAGGAACTGGGGGAAAGTTAGGGAAAAGCTGCTTTCAGCTAGAATATGTCATTCTATACAAAGGAGAATGTTTCTCTGTGACAAGTGTTGATTGTTAAAATATTCTTTTTTGTGATGTTTCTCATCCCTGCCACAAACTAGATCAGAGAAGATTGGAAAACCCTTACTGAGCTGTTACTCAAGTGAGGCTCTGGAGACCCGGCAGCTGGAGCGCCCCTCACTGCAGCTCACCTTCCAGCTGGCTGAGCACCACTTGTCCTGCCTGCTCCCACAGCACACAGGCACCACCACATCTTACTGCCTCCTGGCTTTGCAGGGAAAGTGAGATCTGAGTTTTCCAACCCTTTTTTAAAAACCATTTAAATGGGTCAGTTCTAAAATACTCAAAATGGCTTGGTTGACTGTGCAGATATTTTTTCTCACCTCCTTCAGCTTGCTAGCTCTTGAGAGTTACCTGCCAGAATGCAAAACTTCTTTGCTTTTTCCATCATCACTTGGGGTGAGCATTCTTGAGGGACTGAAGTATTTACATTTTGTTCAATTGTGGCATAGATGCTCTGAGCTCCATTTTATCCATCAGATGAAATTCATCCTGGTGTAAATCCAGAGTAAATCCCAAGCAACTCTAAATCACAGAAATTACTCCAAAATTATACAACATGTAGGATTTGACCTTGAAAGTGCAACAGGCTTTCCTTCCAGACAAGCTAAGCCCCAGTCCCTTCTCATCCCATCAGCAGCCACCTGTGCCCTACCCACACAAACCCGGCAACCCACAGGCAGCAGAGCACTGAGCCTCTGGCACAGTTTGCTAGAGATGAACACAGCAAAAAGGCAACAAACAATTCTATCTGAGGAACATGGGGCAGGGGCTATCTTTTTTTATGCTGGTTTCATTGTAAGCTACAAGTGGTTTGTTTGTTGGGGTTTTTTTCATGCAAGTTCACACATCCCACTGCCCTACAAGGGACGTGTTCATGTGCGTTTGTGGACTGAAGAGCCCTCAGGAACAGTCAAGTTATCAAATAGCTCATGTCTCTCAGAGCTGTCCAAGCCAGAGCATTTCTACTCACTCCCTTTGTGCTAGGTTTGATTCAGGAAGTCAGAATAAGTGAAATATAATGTGACATGAAAAGTACAGGATGGTATCAGTAATGGACTGATAAAGCAAACTGTCTTTTCTCTTAAACACCAGGAGACTGCCCAACATTAGTCAAGCAGAATTAATAATTCACATTGAGTAATCTGGAAAATTAGATCTCCTTCTGACTATGCCTGCAAGCAGCTTACAATTTGGTTTTATTCATTATTCTTGGAAACATCTATGAATAATTTTTGGTCCACTTGAATTTCTGTGGGAAGCTAATTCAGAAAGGGGAATGAGCACAGTTTTGGCCAATACAGTCCATTTTTTGGTTCATTTTTTGCATGCAGTGGTCAGCTGACTACACTGTCAATGCTGAAGTATTTGTTTGGCTCCCAGCAACTGCTTCCTTTTTCCACTAAGAAGGTAAAACGTGTAACATTTTCATATTTGGTCTGAAGTACCACAACAATGTATAGTGGTTTTCTATGCTTGTTTCAAGTTTCATTTAGCAGCAAGAGGAAGGTGGTAGAAGACAGAGGAAAAGTAATTCATTTTATGTTAGCCAAACCTGATGTCATCTGGCCTTTCTTGGTGTCCCCCCTCCCAGAAGGGAATTGCACAGAGCAGAGCTGATCCCTGCTACTCCCCACTTCCCAGCTCTGCAGGCTGGAGCAGCCAGCACCAGCTGAAGGGAAGAACAGGAGGGAGCCTGCCAGCTCTTTCAAAGCACAAGGATCAGCATCTAAATGAATGGGTCACACATGAAACTTCATTCTCTGCCTGAAGCGCAGCCTAGAAACAATATTTCTGGCCTGATGTGAGTGACAACATCTCCAACTTTTGCTCAGTCAGGCAGCTACTGCATTCTTGCCTCTTTTCTCTGGGGACTTGGCTCTCCCTTGCATACCAGAGACGCAGTGTTTTAATGTGGAAAATTGACCATGCTCAAAACCAGACTGAAGGCCCAGGAATTAACAGAACAAGCAAGAAAACTGAATCACCTCGAGTCTAAACATGACTCGGGTTGGGTTTCTGGCCACAGATTAAGAAATACTGGAAGGGGGAAAACTGCAGGCTGCACTTCTCTGGAAGATTTTGTTAAAACCTCAACAAGCACATGCCAGAGATGGAATACACACGATTGATTCCACGTTCTTGCAGAAGATGAGAAGATCTCTCAAAGTCCTTCCTGCCCTACATTTCCAGGATTTTAAAACCCACCACCAGCATAAAGGTTCATAGTGATACAGAGCTGGTGGCAAATCGCGTCATCCAACTTTCTGATTTCACTAATGAAAACCAGCACAACCAGCACTACTGATGGAATCAGCTGAATTCTGAACTTCCTTGCTTTTCTGGGATTAGTGAGATCCATAATGGTTCTTGAAACACTTTTTTTTTCTTTGTGGTTAAATTTTTTATATCATGCTCATCATCAGGGAGCTCCTAGAAATAATAGCAAACATGCATGCATGAGGGTCACACAGTTGCTAAAATGTTAATGTCATTTATTCTCTCTGGATTCTGCAATTCTGACCTAAGAAGTTTGTGCTTCTGCAAACAATGGAGGAAGGTTTCTAGAACTCTACTAATTATTCTAAAATAAGGAGATAGTGTATTTTTCATTAGCTGCAAAGATACAAAGCTCTGGAGACACTAAAAGACAGCCACTGCCACTCTTAGTACCAGCTAAGATGTTCCCTGAAATATTTGGCATTTCAACTGCTGAGCAGCTTTTGGTTTCATGTCATCTGAAGCCCTCGGCTTCCCACCAAAGTATGTTTCTGCTTGCAAGCAATGCCAGACAGCAACAAACCGGAGCTTTCTGTTGGCTATGAGGAGTTGTGCTGACCACACAAGTGTGTTCCCTGAGCACAGACTGCCTGAGCAGCTAAATACACACCATTGACAATACCTCTTCCCCTTGCCAATCCTTTCCTGGGTGACAGCAATTTACCAGAGGCTCCGGGGAAGTCAATGAAAGTTTATCCATCGGGGACCTTCACCTCTCTCAGGGCAGCCATGGAGCACACAAAGCAACACCCACTGCTCTAAGGACTAGTGAATAGTGAAAGAGGAAGAAGGGGGAGAAAAAGAAGGGGGAAATTGCGTAAGTCCCTGACTTCCCAAGCTCAGAGCAGCAGAAGACAAGCTGCTCACCACCCACAGTCACATCAAAAGTGCCTCTCAGCTCAGCATCCAAACAGGCAGCCAAGCAGCTGCCAATGGCACCACAGAAGGGGAAGGGAGCACACTGAGGTGCTGCACATCGTGGGAGGAAAAACTGTCCACCACCTACATATGATGCCCTTCAGCTCTTAAAACAAAAATAAAACCCAGTGCACAAGCAATGCATATCCACCCTCCCAGTGGCAGTCATAATTTTATAGATGTCGCCTCCTCAGGACCACCACAGCTTTTAATTGATTTCTTTCATTTTAACATTTATTAACAGTCAGGATCAAAACTCATCTCTAAGCATATTTCTATTAATTCAACTAGACATTAAGTTGGTTAAAAATTCCTCAAGTTTTAATAACAGTCATACACAGGCACACAAAGCGAACAAAATTAACATTTGGCAGTATTTGTGCTGCCCACATTGAAATTAGTCTGCCCAGGCTGCACCTTCAGGCAATGGGGAAGGCTGGGATCCACTGGATGGAAACACAAAGTGCCTAAACCAGAGGAAAGATCCTTTGAGGAAAGTCTCTGCTTTCCTTCAGCCTCATAAGAAATGTTTGAAGTCAGTCACTGTGAAACTCCCCAAAGTCATTCCCTCCCCCCACCCCCCCCTTTTGTTTGCAATTTCTTATGTATATCTTTATTAAACAAATGGAAATGTAGGGGTCCATTTCTGAAGTTAGACAGTGCAAAGATCATTATTCTCTTCCTATCCACATCCTTCTAATCCCTTTGCTTTTTTTCTGCTGATAAAAGTGAAATTATTTTGGTTTTCTAACAGAAGGAAAAAAGAAAAATTAAACCAAAGCAGAAGCTTGCCACATAATTTTTTCCAGCAAATCAAAGCCATTTTTTTCAATTAGAAATGTTTTGATGAAAAATTACAACCACTTTTCAGTGAAGTGGCTTTATAGCTCCCCTTAATCTTACAGAGACACCCACATAAAGGCTGCATTGTTTAACCAGCTGTAGCGTCTCCTCTACAGTCCCACTCTGCAGAGCTCCTTGCTGAGCAGTGAGGATATTTATAGCCTGGATTCCCAGAAGGGAAATCTCTAAGGTGACGCTAATTAGTTCTCCTAATGCACTGTTAATAAAAAGGGGAAACACATCTTATCTTGTGAATAACAGCTTTGCTGCTGTTTGCCATGGGAAGTAGGATATCCCACAAGTGTTACTCTAGGAATGAATTCCATGGCCAAAATGTGGATCTCCTCCAGGGGTTTCCCTTCAGCAGGAGGATCCGACTGATGTGTTTGTGGGGAGCAGAAATGACCACACCTGCCTGCACCCTAGAGTGAGAACCCATTATTTCCCCTGTGCCCTACATCTGGTTTCTACAAAGAGAAAATCCAAGATTTGGTCTAGAAAGGAGCTCTGCTGCACCCAGGGTAGGTGCTCAGACAGACTGATGGACAGTTCTCAAGAGAGAGTTGCAGTAAGTCCTGCTATGATTCCCTTTGGCCTGGACACTTTCACAGGTATTTGACCCAAGAAATTCATCATTGGAGTTAAATCTTATCTTCATCTCCAATAGCAGATGAGTTGTGACAGTCCCCCAGTAAGCAAAAGTACTTACACTTCCACTGAGAAATAACCAGCAAGCCACAGTCTCAATAAAGTATGTAGAAAACATCATCAAATAACCACAATCTATGTGCTCAGGGACATTTCCCTGAGTAAATGGTTACCTGCTGGAGAAACAGTGAATAGATAATAAATAAATTCTTCTGGGCAGAGGTAGGGGATGGATTGGAGTCTTACTAGCTTGATCCATAAAGACAAGGGCCTTTGCAAATTTTCCTGTTCCTGCACTAAACTATTTTTGTCCTCAACAGTCCCATTAAAACACCCAGCACAAATCGGTTTCTCTCACCACCTTCTCTCAGCCCCTTTCAGAATCAGTGGCTGTTATCCAGTAGACCCCTGCCCCTGCAGGCACTCTGCATCTCACTCTGTAAGAGATGTTATGCCTCCTTGTTGCCAGGAAGGCATTCATTAACTAGCGTTCTGCCATAGCTCAAACGGCTCATCTTTTTGCATCAAGTACAACTTCATGTGGGTGAGCATCTGGACAAGTACATTCATAAGAGCTATGGAATAAGGAGTGAAAATTTCAAAAGAAAGCAAGATACTTGCTAAACTCTTATGATCTTGCAGTGCTATCGCTAAGCGTCATTAAAGATGGGTTTGAGAAGCTTACCTGTGTCTACATCTACCTACGACCTTGTCCGAGTTAACTAGAGCACTCAAATTACAAAAAGACAGGCATAAGTACTGGAAAAGTCTGTCTTCATGAAGGAAAAATATTTCAGGGGAAAAAAATTCGGAATACCATTTTTAAAAATTGGGATTTTGATGTCTCAGTGCAATGGTTTTCACCTGCCACAGCTTTAGGGTGGGGAGAAAAAGTTACTTGCACCGTGCAAATATAGCATGGTGAATAAAAATAATAATTATTTGTGATAAATTCAAGACACATTCATGTTTGGCAGCTTTCTCATCATGCCAAGAATTTATCCAACGCCCCTTTTATTTATGATGAAACAAAAGTGACGTAACACTTTGTCATGAAAGAATGCTGTAAATGATCCTTTTTTAATTATATACACTGTTGTTCTTGAAACAACTCTCCAATAATTTATGTTTATAGTCCTACACATGCTGCAGGAGTGGATATAAAATGCAGCTGTGGTCAACAACCATGTGATTTCAGTCTGATGCTAGCTCAACATTAAGTCTGGAAGAATAAAAAGGGAACACATACTCCAAGCACTTTTCCCCATCCTTGATTTTTGTAATGTTGTTGAAGCACTGGCCTACCAAAACCCAGATGTGTTTACAGTCAGGCTACAAAAAAGGAGAACATTCTGGGAGCCAAATCTGAACACTGATGTGTCTCTCCAGCAGATGAAGGACAACAGCAGAAAACCCTGATTTCTATTGAAAATTTGGGGAATACTTGTACATTATATTGTCTTTCTTACTCTGTATCTCAGAGCACCATTTGGACTGAGTGATCCCTCTTACCTACAGAGGGACCTTTAGGTTGCCTCAAGAGTGTAAGATGTCAATAGTAGCAGCTAGGTCTGTCTCTGTTTTCCATCTCTTCCTCATTTTTCCTAGCTCCTCAAATGTTGTTGAAGCTAACATTCATAGACTTCTGAAAATTACTGTTCTTACACTTCACTATAGTCAGCATACACAAGAACACAGCCAATGATATGAGAGAATTTTCTGCTATTTGGGGCCCTCAGAAAATACTTGAATTTGCTATGCTAATAAGAATGAATTCCACCTCCCCTTTCTCCTGGTCATCCTTTCCAAAAGAGACACCGAGCTTTATTCACCATGAATGGAAGTGTCAAAGCAATGAATTGTCATGGCCTTCAAGGCTGGGAAATAAGGGTAGCAAGGATGTGAAAATTCAGACATGCAAGAGCTGTAAGATTACCAGCACACCTTTCTACTGAGCTCAGCGAGTTCATGTAAATGAATCCATGGGAGCAGAGCAAACAGAGACAATCAACAGCACAGTGCAGAAGCCAAAAAATTATCAAGGCTACTGTGAACTATGTCCAAATAGCAACTGCAAGGTAAGATAATAAAGAAGATACATGGATAGAGACATAAACAGAAGCTTACATGTTACTTCAGAGAACAGCAATGATAGGACCACTGAGAACTGTTTGGACTTATATAAGCTTAAAATAACACAAAATGCAAAGAAGATGATCAAAGAAGAAACAGGCTTATTCAAAAATGGACAAATATGTACTCTGCTCTTTGTTTTTAGTGGTATTTAACATACAAATATTTTCCACTTTCTGGGTTTTTACCCCGCCCTGCATTCTACTTACCACATTTATAAACTTAATACCTCACTTCTTCCTGAAATTCAAAACCTTGCTGGGTCCAGAAGTCTCCAGAGTTACAGGCCAAATTCAGTTCTGGTCAAACACAGTTAGACTGAGGATCAGGGATGAATCCTCTGTGTCTCACTAAACAAAGCATGCAGCCCATGAATGATGAACCTCTATCTTTTTCCTCTGGCTTTCTTTCAACACACAAGTTTGGTCCACTCCTTAAGATTTCTGACTTTCAAATAAAATCATCCTTTGAGTTCAGATGATTAGGAGAGCCAAAAGGCATTGTTTTAGTTTTTGCTACATTTAAAACCAGTTTGTTTTCCTTGAACCAGTCTGTCAAAGTCTTTTTGCAGTTCAGGCGTTATGTGAGAAACAGATTTGCCATTAAAATGCACAGTCGTGCCATCTGTATAAAAATGTATAGCACAGTAATGACATAGCCTTGCAAAATCATTAATAAAAAGAAAAAAACAGGAATGACTGACACTACTCAACTCAGGGAGGGGGGAGGATAGAGGGGAGAGACATTGACACCTTTGACTGACAAAGGGGGGAAGAGACAGCCCTGTGAAGAGAAACAGATTGATGCTTCTCCCAGATTCTTTGTCTTCCTGACAGAGTATGGGCAGCAGCACAGGCCACCTACTTGCTGCGCTAATGCCTGCAGCACGTTAGGCCAAAAGCTTCGGTGAAGTTAGCTAAGAAAGATTTCCACTACATTTTCATTTATTTTGGTTATGCTTGCATGAACTCGTTATTAAATGCCTGCTCAGAAATCCCATTTCACTGGAGCTGTTCCTCTGCAGCCCAGCACAAGCGGGTGGCCCCACGTTTGGTCCCTCTGCAGCTCTCCCCAGCCAAGCTGTCACTGTCTCGTGCTGCCCAGGGAGCCTTCCCCTAACAACACACCCACCTGAAACACTCCCGATTCTGGACCTTTGTACAGTCTGGGCCAAACCCCGAGGGCTGACAGCCCCTCCCTGCCCCACTGCTTCCCAGCTGGATTGCTACCTGCATGCCCCTTCTTCTCCAGTCATCCTGCTCACACTGGAGCTTTTTAGTTTAAATGCTGGCGGGCACCCAGCTCTTTTCACTCCCAGGCAGAGGAAACATTATAATGGCGACATCCTTCAGGTTCACCCTTACTGAGACTGTACCATGAGCTGAGGGAACAAGCAGCAACAGTAATGCAGAGTTCCCTCAGTGGCCTGGCAAAGGAGCACTGGCTGCTAGCAGCCCTCACGTCACACCTATTAGATGGGATTTAGGTTCAGGGTTGACGCGTGTTGGTCCCACCTCAATCTGACAAGCCAGCAGGGTACTGTGATTCACAGAGGGAGATGTGCGAGTCTTCCAAAAATATGCCTGGAAGGGAAGAACTGATGAGGGCATCTGAAAAAGACGCACATATGGTTTTTTTGATGGCTAAATAGCAACCAGTTCTTTAGACTTTTCCTCAGGTCACACAGGTGAATGTTTTCCCTAGGCTGAAGCCTTCTAAAAATATCATGAAATGGATTCATTTTTGGCTATGTTGAGTTTAACAAGTGTCCCTTAAGCTTTGTTTACCCATCATCTTGTCAACGTGGCATATGCATCTCTTTGCTATCAACTACGTGCTCCACCCTTTGCGTCTGGCTGAGTGCTGAGAGCCGACTGCAGCCCAGAGCCTCTGAACAGTCCTGGGGCACAGCCCGGGTCTCTTGACAAATCTAGGAACATGTGCTGAAATTGCAAAAGCATCAAAACAATAAAAGCCAGAAGAACATCTTTACAAGGTATTTGCTAGCATTCACCCCAGGGACTTCACTATCATTTGAGAGAAAACATTGTAATTGTGGTAGAATTATAGATTACAGTTTTACTCGGACTTCCTAAAGTTAACCTCTACCATTACAGACCTAAATTTGGAGCAGTCCATTGTGCCACTTGGAGGAAAGCCGCTAGTTCAGCACTAGCAACTTCAGTTGTATAAAAAGAACTTTTTTAATGATGATTTGTGTTTCATAAGCATTGCACTATTTTTAGCAACATGAGAAAGTAAAGCATGCCTTCTTTTAAATCTGGCTTTTACTGCACCCTGTAATTTATGGTGATATAATAAGTAATTTGAAAATAAAGATTTGAGACAACATTTTAGCATTAGTGTTTTTAAGACAAAACAAACATTCAAAATAAAACCTAAACCACAGCAATGAAATCTATCATTAAATGCCTACTTTCTGCTAAATTTGTAGCTATGGCAGCTTAAATCTCAAACATTTGTTGTGACCTCTTGCAAAGTAAAAATAATCATATTATTCATTGTGGTTCAAGACCAATATAGGGTATTATTTCATGCTAGCCTTAAATATTCATGGACTTATATAGTGTATCTTTAAAAATTGTATTAATTACTCTTTGAGTCCAAGTGACTGCTGGTTTTCAGAAAGAAATGTATATCGCCTCATTTTATTTGCTTTATTTGTGAAGACTAGCACTTTTTAGGCTCATTTATGCATAATACATCAGATGCGACCTGTTTAATCAATGCCAAAGTTCTTCTGAATTAGTATCTCTGTGTGAGTTTCAAACACAAAGGCTTTTGACTGTTCATGGAAAAATTCAGACACACTTTTTCTCTTGTTCACTGTGTAAAAGCTGCTACTGTACTGTGGTGCCAAAACTCCAAGTTAGACTGCAGTGAATAGTACATGCCAAGCAGTTCAACCCAGTCCATTAAGTCTCTCAGACAGCACTTATGTCCCACCAAACAGAACCTCACATCCCCACTTATCACATAGTTATTTTTCTGAGATAAGGAGAGTCCCCTCTGCCTGGGAACCAGCCCTGGGTATGGACACAGGCATATGGCAGTTCTTCCTACCAACACACTTAACAAAAGCCACTTGTCTGCCTCCATTTCTGTTTTCACCCAGCATTAATATCACTTAGGAATTAGTCATTAAGTGTTCTCTTACCTTGACTTTAAGGAATTGAAATGTCATATTGAAAAGCTTTCCAGAAACCACTATGTAAGACTTCCAGCTGCTATGCATTTTCGAGGCCAAGCACCATAGGAGACTGGTTCAACACCTGAGACCTTCTTCAGTCAAAGAAGGGAATTTGTAGGTAGTGAAGTTTACCAATTGTTTTCCTCCTGTGATTTCTGAAAAAGGTAACATTTAGAGAAGAAGAAATAGAAGGGATTTTGCCTTAAAATCTCCATATCTTTTGAGCTTCAGACTCAAATATCTAAGTATTGCTCCCTTCATTCTTCAAATCCATCACAGACCTGTACTATGAACCACCTAAGCGCAGTACAAATCATGTCTGTAGCCATGCGTGAACTCCGACTTTCATTTGCATGCACATCTCATTGGAACAAGAAGGATTTTCAAGTTAGAAACATAAACTACTTGATTTTGAGAAACCAGAGACAAGTGATTGTGTGTTTTGGAGGGCAGCTGGAGTCTACCTATGTCCTGGGGTGACTGTATGATACTGTAGTCTGTATTCTCAAACCGGGACAATCTAGTAACCAGATCCAAAACTGGCAAGCAAACTCAAATTTTAGAAGAGGCCAACAAAACAGGAATGTCTATCTAAACATTGATACAACCAAATTTTACACAAGCAGAAAATTGCTTTAGGCTCAAAATTAATATTTAGCCATTAAAATCCTTCTCTGAACTCCAAAACCTTCTGAGGATCTTGTCAAACTCAGTCGGACAGGCCAGAGCACCTAAACCTAGAAAACTGGATTCAGACTTTTGTGGCTTGAGATCCCCAGTCTGCCTCTCAAGCAGCACATGTGAGCTCTACAGCAGAAAAGGCAAAGATTGACATTCTCTCTGGGTTTACACCCATACCAGCTTGCTGACTTCTGTGTGGCTTGGCAGGTGCAAACAAGAGGAGAGTTTATCTCTTGCTCTTTATTTCTTGAGTTCCTAAAGCTTTTTGTTGTTGTTTTAGACCAAGAAAAATATGCACATTTAAAGAAAGAAAAAAAACTTAATAATTTTTGTTCTCTTTTCAACTGTTATGTAAATTACTCATGTAAATCATAAGCTGAAACTTTGAAATTGATAGAATTGAAGATCAATATCTTTAGCATGGCTTTTTGTGCCATACAATATAAAATTTGTACCCACTCGTAATACTTTGTCTGATTCTTAAACATGTTTTTGACTTTGATATCACTGGCACTGAGTCTGGGTAGTTTTTTCCTGGTAACAATTTTTCCATAATATAAATATGAATTTATGAGAATTTTGTAAGAATGGTATAAAAAGAGAAGTAGAAAAGGCAAAGAAAGAGACAGAAAATCCATGTTAAGGTAAATTCATTCTCAAGAGCCAACGAGAGCCTCAGGTTTGTCCTCACTGAAGCCAAGCTCGTGCTCTCTGTCTCCCTGGAAGAGCAGGTGCAATAAATGATGCTACACGCAGGCTGGCATGACTTACAGAGATGACAGTGCTGGAGATTGCAAACCTGAACCAGCAGCCTCAATGGAGAGAGGAGCAGTAGCATTTCTCACTGAGGTAGCTCCACAAAAGTTTACAGGTACCAGGCTGAAATTAACGCAATGGCAGAGCACCTGTCCTCCCCTTTTCCAGGTGTGTTAGTGTCCTGGGGTGATGTTATGAAGCCGCTTTATTCCTTAACCATCCGCTCAATGCCCAAGGACGCTGTGCCTTTAGGATGGACCCGAGTGTGGGGCAGTTTAACAGCTGAGCCCATCGGCTCCCAGGTCCTGGCAGGGCTCGGGAGGGAGTGCACCGGGAGCGCTGTGCTGCTTTTTGGTTTCCTTTGTGTTCCAGCTAGCTGGGAAAAGGTTCTGTTGGGTTTTTTTTTTTCTTGTTCTTTTTTCCCTTTCCTTCCCCTTGCCTCACTGACTCCCTTCCCTCCTCACCAGTCCGGGAGCTGCAGGGTGGCACCAGTGGGCCCGTGGGGTGGCCCTGGCTGGTCCAAGCCTACATGTTTGTTCCCTCTCCGGGCATTTGTTTTATTTTGAGGGGTTTTTTTCCGTGTTCTACCCTGTTTTTGTTTGTTGTTAATAAACAGTTTGTTTTTTTTCCACTCTGACTTGCTGTGACCCACTTGTCTTATTGGTGGAAGAAAAGGAGAGGCCCTTTTTCCCTTCGGAAGAGACACTCATTCTGGAGTGTTTCCTCCTGAAGTTTTGTCTCCAAAACCGAGACATAAATTGGCACCCAACTTGTGGGGCACGTGAAAGTAGAAAAAAATACAACAACATTTTTGTTTGAATCACTTTGGTATTGAGATACAGCAGTAAGACCATGCTGTTTGATTTAATAATTTTTCTGTGGAACTTATCCATAAGTACATGTCCACAGCTACGGGCAGTCGGGTCCCTGGCTTACACCTTTTATAAGTCAGGAATAAGAATCAGGACTGCCATTTTGATATGCCTGGTGTTAGCGATCTCTCAAAGTTTGAGGGAAGTAATGGAAACCATTGAGAATGTGTATGTTATGTTGTTTTTCCATTCTGGCCTTGATAGTTTCCTTCAGGAATGTATTAGTAATTACACCCAGTTTGTTAGAGGAAAAGCAAGGGATGATAATTCCCAGCCCTTCATCTCCTTCTTCCCCTTCAGATCTGGCACGTCACCTTTTGAAAGTGTCCAGTTTCCTCTGGATGTTAAAGATACCACCTTCTCGTTATTTTATCTAGCAAGGTTTCTCTATGTGGTCTCCAGCTTGTCTAAAATAAGGACTGAGATTTCCAGAGGGGTTGCCCAGACACCTGCCGCAGCGGTGGAAAATCCTAAGTGGTGTGGGGTATGGGAGGACATAGACCAGACCTTGAAGCAATTTTCTGACCCAGTAGCCTAGAACTTCCCCCAAACGAATTTAGAATCCAGCTGAGGTGGGGAAGTACCTGAAGGAAAATTGCAGTAACAACACTGATGAAAACAAAAAGCTCAATCCCATGTGCTGGGTCCTAGCTAACGCTTACCGCACTGTTAGATACTGTAGGGCAGCAGATACAGCCAGAGGAGCAGGAGAATAAGCCAGAATACACCCCAATCACTCCAGCTGAAGCTAAAGCAGATGGGGAGCCTAAACCAATAACAATTGCCCCTGTCCAGAGAAAGAAACACAAAGCCAAATCCATTTGCCTAGTGGATGATGATGGGCAGCCAGGACCTTCACAGCGAGCAGAGGAATTGGAACCTGAAATCATCACTGAGTCACTGTACCCTGAGGAAAGATTACACCTGACAGCCTAATGAAACTATATTAAGTTGAATGGTCCGAATCTGGGACGCTGCAGGCAATGGTACAATTCTGGATGGCACTGAAGCGAGGCATTTGAGATCCCTGTCATGTGATTTAAGTATTGACCAAGGGATGACAAGGGGTCCTGAAGCTCTCAGTCTCTGGACACGGCTCTTAAGAAGTGTGAAGGAAAGATACCTGTGCTGAGATCTCCAGCTGCAGCTAAACCCCTGGAAAACCATGGAACAAGGGATTCAATGCCTGAGAGAACTGGGAGTGATGGAGATCATATTCTCAGATGACCGAGCAATTAGGAGCCCTGACATGGTAAAATGCACACTGGTGATGCGGCTGAAACTTGCCCAACACGCGCCACCAGAATACACCCCGGCTTTAGCAATGATGACATGGAATGACGGGAACGAGACAGTGAGTTCTATGATGAGGAGGCTCCAGGCGTATGCAGACACTGTGCATGGCCCAACACAAGCAGGAATCGCAGCTGTGGAAAGGAGTCTGTCAGAGACCATACAGAAGATGGAAGATAGGATGGACAAGACTCATCAGAAACTCAGGAAGGAGCTGAAAGAGGGCCTCCTCCAAATCTCATCAGTGCAGGCCAGAGGCCCTGTTACCAGAAGTAGACGTCCCACAGCTAGGGAGAGAGAGCTGAGCTGTGGTTCTTTCTATGTGACTGTGGGGAAGACATGAGGAGGTGGGATGGAGAACCAACTTCTGTCCTGGCAGCACGGGTGCGTGAATTGAAGGATGGTAATGCTGAGAGAGGGAGTTCCACCAGAAGGGAAGTAGTTCAAGTTTCAAATGATAACCAGAACTAGAGGGGCCCTACCTCTAGCCAGGGAGAGGCCAGGGAAAATCACGTCTTTTAGACAGTGTGGGTCTGATGGCCTGGCACATCAGAACCACAGAAATACAAAGCCTTGGTTGACACGGGTGTGCAGTGCACCTTGATTCCATCAAGACACATGGGGGCAGAAGCGGTTTCTATTTCTGGAGTGACAGGGGGATTGCAGCAGTTGACACTGCTTGAAGCCAACGTGAGCCTAATTGGAAAGCAGTGGAAGAAACATCCCATTGTGACTGGCCCAGGGGCCCCATGTATTCTGGGCATAGATTTTCCCCAGAGTGGGTATTTCAAAGACCTGAAGGGACTCAGGTGGGCCTTTGGAATAGCTGCTGTGGAGACAGAGGGCATTAGGCAATTGAACACCTTGCCTGGGCTGACCAAGAATCCTTCTGAATTTGGGCTTCTGAAGGAAGAAGAGCAGCGAGTGCCAATTGCCACCTCGACAGTGCACCGCCGGCAGTATCAGACAAATCGAGATGCTGTGATCCCCATCCACAAGGTGATCCGCGAGCTGGAGAGCCAAGGGGTGGTCAGTAAGGCCCACTCACGCTTCAACACCCCCATTTGGCTTCTAGGCAAGTCAGAAGGGAAATGGAGATTGACTGTGGACTATCGTGCCTTGAATGAAGTAACTCTACTGCTGAGCACTGCAGTGCTGGACATGCTGGAACTCCAGTACGAGCTGGAGTCCAAAGCAGGGAAGTGGCACGCCACCATTGACATTGTGAATGCGTTTTTCTCCATTCCTCTGGCATCAGAGTGCAGGCCTCAGTTTGGCTTCACCTGGAGGGGTGTGCAGTACACCTGGAACCGACTGCCCCAGGGGTGGAAGCACAGTCCCACCATCTGCCATGGACTGATCCAGGCTGCACTGGAAAAGGGTGAGGCTCCAGAACATCTCCAGTGTTGCAGCGAGGATTACTGCAACATGTATAAGACAGTGAGGCCCGTGGAAAAGAAATATGGACTGATTCTTGATAGATGTTTTTCAGAGATGTTTATTTTCCAGCCGCATGGCCGGCGACTGCCAAAGAACTGTAGCAATCACGGGACCAGCAGGGTCCTTCCCGGGCAGGGGAACACAAAACAACCAATGGGGAATGAGGTTGACCAGGGAGTAGGGAAACCCCATGCCTCCACCCCAGGGTCCGCCTTCCCCTGGACCCCACACCAGGGGGGAGGAACCCCAACACTCCGGTACATTGATGACATCATTGTGTGGGGGAACACAGCATTGGAGGTATTTGGGAAAAGAAAGAAGATCATCCAGATTCTCCTGGAAGCCGGCTTTGCCATCAAAAAGAACAAAGTCAAGGGACCTGCCAGAGAGATCCAATTCCTAGCTGTATATATATGTATAAACATGCGTGTTTAAAGTTGAAATGTATTAATGTGGGCATTGAGTAGATGGTATGGAATAAGGGGTGGAATGTTGTCGGATGATGTTATGAAGCCGCTTTATTCCTTAACCGTTCGCTCAATGCCCAAGGATGCTGTGCCGTTAAGATGGACCTGGGGGCCACGGGGCCTGAGTGCGGGGCAGTTTAACAGCTGAGCCTAATGGCTCGAGGGCTCTGGGGGGTCTTGGCAGGGCTCGGGAGGGAGTGCGCTGGGAGCGCTGTGCTGCTCTTTGGGTTTCTTCTGTGTTCTGGCTAGCAGGAAAAAGGTTTTGTTGGTTTGTCTTGTTCTTTTTCCCTTCCCTTCCTCCCTTGCCTCACTGCCTCCCTTTCCTCCTCGGCGGTCCAGGGAGCTGTGGGGTGGCCCCAGCTGGTCTGAGCCCATATCTCTGTTCCCTCTTCGGGCATTTGTTGTATTTTGAGGGGCTTTTTTCCCTGTTCTACCCTGGTTTTGTTTGTTATTAATAAAGAGTTTGTTTTTTCCACTTTCACTTGCTGTGACCCGCTTGTCTTATTGGTGGAGGAAAAGGGGAGACCCTTTTCCCTTTGGAGAAGACACTCATTCCGGAGTGTTTCCTCCTGAAGTTTTATGCATTTATGAAGCATTTATGGAACACTTAAGGTTTGGGAGGAAAAGGTTAAGAGATCTCTGTTCCTATCTGTTCCTTTAGCTCTTTCCTATCACTCTTCTTGAAATCTGTGGAACTCTTCATATTCATAGATTTTTTTTTCTTTAACTAAATACAGCCTTTGGGGGAAAAAAAAGCTTTTACAGAAAATGGTAATGAACCTCACCAAAATGTGGGTTTCATGGGGAAAATAAATGTTTCCTTTCATAAATCAAAAATCCTATTTAAGCTGTCATTGTAGTAGTACTTGTTAAACTAGGAGAAGATAGAGAAAATTCTCAAACATATTGATATCATTTAAAAACAAACAGGGTGAACAGAAAGGGAACCAATTCATTTTTAACTTTCATAAAAAAAACAACTTCAAAAACACTGTAGATGCTCATGAAAATAGATTTTCATTTACTATCAGCTCTAGAGGCTAAAACCATATACTTACTCTCTTTTGAGTCTCATGTAATCTACTAATCCACATTTCAAACAAAAAGAAATGGCAAAATGCATTCATAAACACAAGTGCCAATATGTATGTCTCTGAAAAAAACCTAGTAATTTAAGACTCTTTAGACTCTTAAGTGTTCCCTGAAGAATGTTATTAAAAACTGTTGCAAGAAAAATAATGTTAGTAAACACCTTTATGATGAAATAATTGTGTGGAAGCACTGTCACATAAGAACATGGACCTACAGCCAAGGACAATTGCTTTACTATGCTTAATTCATTTATGAAACATGAGGTGTCAGTTTTGTGTGGTTTGGCTAAGACTGGTGTGGATTTTTTTAAAAGTTATTCTTACAAGGCTAATGGATTATAATATGTTTTGCCTCAGACTGCATTCCATAGCACATATTTTATACAGAGGATGTATGATGTATTCAAGGCCTGCTTTCCCCATGAATCAACAAACATCTCCCTATTGTGTAAGGTATTGTTGTCTGGTTGCATTTAAGAAAAGATTATTTGCTCAGAGCATTGTGAAGTTATGGGAGGAGGAGGAGGTAGCACTAGCCAAGGATTCAAGAAAACAGACAATCATCAAACCAAAGACTTGCCAGGCATGGAGGTTCACAGGTCGTTGGTTCAGAGGCTGCAGTGCACTTCAAGTCATCTCCTACACAGAATACAGTGCAGAACAGGAGCATGCTCAAAACGCAGAGAGTTTGAAGAATAGAAGAGGCCTTTTCTACTTTTTTGGATCAAGTTCAGCCTAGGAACATAAGCCCTTGAACTAGTATTGTTTAATGGCCACAACATGCTGCGTTTGCCTTGGATGAGTAGGGAGACCCAAAGACAGGGCTTGTAATTTCTCCAAAATCCCTCATGCTGTGCTGTTCTCAAGCCTCAGGGCTCTCTACTATAATTGTCAAAGCTGAACCACACACTCTGCCAGGCTGCCAGCCCTTCCACTGCCATGGCACAGATACTGCAAGCCCTTGCAGCACCTGGTTCTGCTCTGAACTGTGAAGCAGGGCTGACTCCCTGGAAACCCAGGAGCCAGCAGGTGAGAGAACAATGTCGAGGAGAAGATTCACTGTCAAACATTCGTCCAGACCCAATCTGTAGATCCCCAAGCAGATCAGCACAACTGACTTGCTTCCACAAATGAATTTGTTATCTGCCAGGCATGTGCATTGCCTGAGACCATGCACTCTGTTCACTCTGCAGCTGCCAGTCACATGGGGTACAGATCATGGTGTCCACACAAGGAGGCCCAGGAGTCCATCCCTATCCAGCCTCACCTCTGAAGGAGGCCCCTTTCATGACCTAACCACTCACTTCTGCTCTGGCACACACCGCCCCTCCTTCCTTCCAGTGGCCTCTGGCTGCACTTGCTCCCCTAAGATGGCCAAGGGACTGCATTGGCTTGAACTAGACATCAGGTAAATTCCTGCAGCAGACTCACCCAAACTACATTTGCTGTAAGCTTCTCAGCTCTCCCTAGTTCAGCAGTGCCCTATTTTAGTTTTCAGCTGTTGGTTTAAAGGGAGCAGTGGAAGAAAGTGCAGGTTGCTTGATCTCCTGTGACAGGGATGCTGAAAACGAGCCCAAGTGAGCAGTAACAGGCACAGATTACCTGCAAAGGGGACCGTGTGATGGCAGCAAGCTGCCCAGCAATCAGACTCCTCTCTACGGGAAGGCAAACTTTTCTGGGGGAAGAGAAATACATAGACCTGCAAGCGTGGCCATACACAAGGAAAAGCAGAGTCCTGCTGACCCCAAGGAACCCCCCCTGCAAGCTGTGGGGCACTGCCTACTTCTGTACCAGCAAAGCTCCATGTGGATATCAGAGCAGGGAAAAGTACTCCATCCTTGGATAGTCTTTTAAAACTGTAAATCACTTTTCTCTCTCAAAGTAATTTCAGAGCTATTGTGTAATACAGAGGGAGAAAAAAACCCCTTTTCTTTTCCTAAAAAGAAGGCTTTCGCACCACCTACAACCCAGGATTAAACTTCAGAGGCAGTTACACAAAGAAAAGGATTTCTGTAAAGAAATCAATCAATCATTCGTCAAGTGTGGGTTCAGCACCTCTGAAAACCAGGCCGTTTCTCAGGTACATGAAGATATGAGATCTTTATTTAAACCACCCTCAAACTGTTTCACGCAAATCTCCGAAAACTGTGACCTAAATGCCTTAAAAGAGCTTAGATTTCAATACTAGCCTCTCTGGGGCTGAAACCACTGCTCCTCAGAATCTCCAGCTCACCTTTCCTTTCAAAGTCCATGTGAAACAGGGAAAACCACTGCTCACGGACAAGCCAGACAGCTCTCACTGCATCAACTGGACCAGGGGCTACAGGGCTTGGTGTTACTTACAGCCATCTAATAGCTCTCCTACTGGAAGCTTTCAGAAATCTAAATACTCAGAAAAAGGGCCTTTGACATACTGCACTCTCTCCTTCACTTGCATTAACCTTCTCCTTTTTTACATACTGTAAAGCCTGTTGTTATAATTAATTGTCTGTAACAAAGTGATCCAAAGTAAGGCTGGTATTTGTAAACTTTTAGGACTCCATTGTTTTATAGGCACGGTCAGAGCTCCTGAACAGTCAGACCCCACTTTTATCAATATTTTGTTATTTTTTTATTGTATGTACACAAGCGGAGTAGGTGGAACTGATCAGTCGACACCTGCAGTACATTGTGAGTAACTGAAGATAACATCCCCTTACCTGGAATGACTTCAGTCCTTTGCAATAAAGATATTCAAACTCTTAAATGGTTAATGGCACACTGAGGCAAACAATCCATGGAAATAATTTTATAGTTCAGACCAAAGGATCAAATCAAAGCATTTCACCAATTTTAAGGCATGTTATTTAGAAGCAGGGAGAGGGCTGTAAACCAAGAGGTAACACTAGTGTTACCGTAGGCACTTCTAAAGTGCAGCTCCAGCTGCCGGTTGAGACAGGGCCAGGCTAGGCACGAGCAGGGAAGCAGGAGCATGCTTCCATGAGCATGGGGACAGTGCTCCATGGTGCCCTCCCAGAGGCTTGCCCTCATTCACAGAAGGGTGCAAAGGAACTGGCAGTCAGCTGCAAAAGCAGCCTGGAAAACACCTGCAAGTCCCCTCCCAGTGGAAGCACAGCCCCTTCGGGTGGCTTTGCAGCTCGTTGCTCTCCCAGCAGCAGCCAACCTGTGCACGTGAGCCCTGTCTTAAACCTGCACGCTGACGCACATGGGAAAGCCCACACCAGCACTGCCCTGCCCTGTGCCTGTTGCTTGACTGGGGCTGCATCCAGGAGAGATAGCCTTTCAGCTGCCCTACATCAGACAGGTTTGAGCAGATGGTGATGTGCTCTGCTTCATCCCTGAGCAGGAAAAACATTTTTATTATCAGGCACAGAGTGTTTGGAGTCTCAATATCTGCTGCTCTTTGCTCGGGGCTGCTGAAAGAGGTATCACTGGAGGGCTGTGATTACCACCGTCATATTTATTTACATTTGTGCCTCAAGAAAAGTGGCAATTTGCCAGATTTGAAAGTGCTTAATCAGATCTGATAGGCAGATTAATTAGTGCAGGTCACAGCACTAGCTGTCTTCCAGAAACATTACCTTTTCTTTTTTTTTTTTTGTCAAGGTAAAGCAGGAGGAGGTCAATGCCACCAGCATGTTTTACATTGTACTAGTTAAAGTCTTTGTGGGTTTATTTCATTTCCTTTGAGTAAATGAACTTTGCTTCTGTTTCTGCCATGACAGTATACTCCTAATAAACTAGTGCAGGTACATACAAAAGCTGGAACGTAGAAAGACAAAAATCTTATTTATCTCCCCCTTCCATCCATACTGCTCATAATAATCCTCTTCTCCCTTCCCCTCCTCCCCCCACCATGATTACTGCCCCTCCAATATGATCCTCTTGGTATCTTTCCATCTTTGAAAAAACGTGTTTTGGACTATGGAGCATTTTCATTACAGGTATATACACACATTTATACAGACATTTATTTTTATATATGCAAACAAATAAATATACAAGTACAGAGAAATGGAAGCAGACACTGTATTTAGCTAAACGTTATACTAGACTGAGCAATTATAAACTCAGATGGATTATTCTTAATTTTCACTGCCCTGACCGAAATTTGAATGTGGCCAATTATATACAGACTGACAAACCAGAGAACATAGAGATTAATTTTTTATGGCTACAGAATCATTTGCACTCCATAACCTTGGGAGTGACACGCTGCTGATAATCAGGGACACGCGTTGTTGTCATGCCACCATGGTAAACGCGAAAGGACCTTTTACAGCTGTCATGCCACAGAAGGCAGGAGTGGCATATGGAGAGCCAAACTTCCCCAAGACACCACTGGGACCACATTACTTTTTGAACAAATGAGAAAAAAGTATTTCCCCCTTTTTTCCTTTACAAAAAGGAGTTAATTGGGACTTCAGAGAGAAAAGGAGGGCACAACTAGCACGTAGATTGTACACAGTCACAGCACCAGGGCTCCAGCACCTGGCCCATGGAATGTCCTCACCACAGACCCATGGCATTGCAGAGGACAGGACTTGATCATTTCCTTAACACAGAGCACTGCCATGCACAAAACATTCCTTTACAACTTCTGGGGACTATTAGCAGACATATGGCCCAAGACACTGCCACACAACCAGTCAAGATACTGTGAGGTGAGTGGATCCAGCAGTTTGCTATGAAGATTTTTATAACTTTATCTCAAACTTGTTTAAACTGGGCTTATTTTCCTTTCCTGTGACACTCAGATTTATCACAGCGTTAAGGGGAGAGGGAAACAGTCTTCAGCATTGTCAGCTATCCAAAGCCATGTGTCCCCACAGGATCTTGCAGGTAGCTATGACCTGCATCCTCCTGCACCCATTGCCTTCGGGAAGTCATCCTGCAGTGAGCAGCCTGGCAGGAGGCTCCTGACTGCCTGAGAAGGAAGGTTAGCTTACAAGAGGGAAAAACATTAACAAACATAGCCAGTGAAGAGAGAGACTGGGTATGGCACAAGGCAATACAATTAAGCTGCTCAGGAAGGATATAAATGGATTGATTTTTTTTCCTTCTTTTTTTTCTTATGTATCCTCACTCTCACATGCTAAGAAAAAGGAAAAAAAATCCCTACCACAAAAAGAATGACCATAGCTCTAGAGCCAAACCCCTATTCAATAAAACGAGCAGAGAATGTGTTTTTACATTTCCCTATTTACTCTGACTCATTTTATTAAGTAAGTTGAAGATGATAATTTTTATGCCCATTTATGACCACATTTCCAATACACGTGGCACCCTGTAAATCCTACCAGGGCTGCACCCCACCCAGGGCTGTGCTCCAGCTTCCCATACATTCTATGATTACATTAATGAGGCTCGGCACTGCCACTGCAGGTCAGGCTATGCCAATGTTTCCACTCAAATCCTCTTCTGGATGCGTGTCCCAGAGCATGGATTTGAATGTAACTGGGCTTTGCTTCACACAGTGGGACAAATTCACTTCCCTCCACGTTATTAAAGGAAACAAACTCCTATAAAAACATATTGCCTGATTTTGATTAAGTGAAGATGAAGGAGTTGAGAGGGAGAAGCCCTGCCTTTTGTTTGGACATATATTTGTCTTTAATTATCTCCAAGGATCCCACTGCAGTGGGACAGGTGGTTACAAGATGCTAACTTTTCTCCAGCAACATCCCTCATACATGTTCAGTTTCCCACTGCTGAAGTGGATGGCACAGTTTATTCCAGGGCCACCTCCCCTTTTTGCAACTGTAATTTATAACCACAAAACTTGCACCTGTAATTTTAAACCCACGTTTGAACTGTGGGGAAAAGTCAACTAACCCCTGTCATTGCCTTTGTGTGCAGCCAAGTCACAGAATAGGCAGCCACATCCTCTCAACAGAGGGAAAAAATATTGCAGTTACAGCTGGCAAGATGTGCCCTGCCCCATACAAAGGAAAGCAAGTTCTCAGCTATTTTCAGTGACAGTGAAGTTTCTTAGCTCTCTGGTTAGGAGGGAAACCTTCCAAGAAGGGATGTAAGGACAGTCTGCTGGCTCAAGCTGCTGGAATGCTCCAACAATAGTGAGGAGAGATTTAAGATGCTGTCTTTAATCAAAAGGGGGTGTTTAGGCTGCAGCTTAATGGTGACGATGTGAATGTCAACACTGTTAACAGTTTCACTGCTGATCTGATTAGCAGGAAAACCCGGTTAGTCCAGGGCTGTGGGCAATTTGAGTAGTTTCCCACCCCTTCACACCCACTCCATCACTTGAATCTAACTTAAAAGAACTGTTAACTTTTATATAAGCCAGATATTTCATAGGCGCATTCCTTCCCTTGGAATGGCAGCAGCTGTTATATATTTATTTTCAAATAATAAAAAAAAAATAGCTTAAGCAGTCACATCCATATTAAGTTTCTCTGGGCAGGGCCCATCTTTATGTTCTGAGTTTGTACAGCATCTAATTCAATCTGGAAAATAATAATAATAAGTAACAACTGTGTAAAAGATTGCTGTAGCATGAACTGACACAATGGTCTCCTTCAGATGAGCCTAAATACATTTCCAGTCCCAAACACTGGCTTCTTACCACGGCGTGAGAACACCCCACAGCTCCTTGTCACTATTACAGATCTGACTCTACAAGGCATATTCTTATGTGAAATTTTATTTGAAGACTGAATAATTCTATTCCTGGCACAATACTACCAAAGCAGGCTCCAGCCTTCCAGAGGGTGCTCTTTGCCTTTACCAGGCCAAGCTGCCCATTATTAAATTCACCTTCCACTAACACATACCTGCATTAATATATAGCAACTCTCTAAATCAGCTATTGGGTCATATTGCTGTGTTACCCAGGACAAACCTTGCATCTCAAAGAGGTCACTGTTCCAGAGTTTTAAAAGCTGGGTCTCTGTTTCTCTCACAGCTGCAGGTCGCAGATGTGATGGTCTAGAGCAGCAGTGCACAAGAAGCAAATCCCCCCCCCCCGTTCCACTTCACTGGCACCCCAAGAGCTCAGTGTAGCCACAGAACTGGTACTGTACCAAACTCAGCTGTCAGGAGAAGCTGGGCTTGCACATGAGCAATTAATAATTTTTTGTGGCCCATATCAAATCTAACTAGCATTTTTATTTTGATCACTCTGAAATAAGGTGGGAACAGCCCTTCTGGCTGACATCTTGCATAGGACAAACCATTTCTCTGCTTCAGGGTCCATGGTTTTGGTTTGCATTGTTCTATGATAGCAATTCCCACTGACTTCAGTGCAAATCATGCATGAAAACAGAATAATTAATCCCCAGAGGCAGTATTTTAAAAGCTACATTTTATTTTGGAGGCAATTCCTTAGTACAAGAAAATCGCTGATGCCTGATCAACAAGTAAAGTGCCTTAAATGCTTCAAGACATCACAGATACATATGTATGTATGATAAATAAATTGAAATGTACGTGAAAGTACTTTACAGATAAAAACCTTACAGGGATGTTACAAACTTCAGTCCAGGAAGTATAGTAGAGATTGGCAAATACAGCCACCTATACTCTATATAGCTATTGCAAGGGGCTCTCCAACATCTCCACCTGATGCTGGCCGCAAACTACCCTGCAACAAACTTAAAACCACATAGCAAAAGGACTAAATCTCCTAACTATAAAAAGTCCAAGGAGAAAAAAAGAATTAAAGAAGTTCTCTGTGCAGATACTGGATGAATCTGCCTAGAGCAGATGCTCTGCTCTACAGAGAGTACAAAACTGAAATCTGACTCAGGTGAAAAACCATGCCCTGGACCCAAACCAGCAACCATTTTAGTACTCTGAGCACTAAGTGAACACAGGAGCATTTGGTACTGCTTGTAGAAGTACACAGAATCAGCAACTGCAGAGTTAAAATGGCAAACGAAAGGAAACCATGTCTCTAAAAACTCTGGGCATACCCTGCTCCAACTCAGAACTGTAAAGCTGCACAGTCCTCATGCCAGGCAACAACCATATGATTAGTAGTTGAGATTTCTCAGTCAATGAATATTGATTTTAAAGATTTATTAGCGTGGTGTTCATTGGAACTTTATTGCTTGATCCCATCATCCCCTTCATTTTTTACCCTGAAGCAAGCAGGGCAAACAAGTTATTTGTTTCATTTGCATGCTCCTGTTCTCAGAAAATGTTTCTGAATTCTATGCAGAAAAGATGGCAAGATTTTAAGCAGAGGAAGGGAAAGCCCCAGAAGAAGACAACCACCATACCTTCTCAACCACAACTCTAAGGGTAACCTCACAGCTGTAGGACTCTCACATGGAATCTTCCATGTACAACTAATCACCAAGTAAGTTTTCTGAAAACCTTAGCAACTGGATGTTAATAACTCTTAATAACTGTCTCCTAATAACTGTCTCAGAACTGAGAGCTTCATTCCAGACCAAAATGAGTAAAAAAAGGTAACATCAGCCTTGCCAGGCTTCCAGATGGGGCAACCATCCCCTGTCCATCGCTGTGGGGGACTCCTCGTTTTACCAGTGTGCCTTGGGTCATGGACTCAGTCGCCCCAGTACACAGCACACTGAGTATCTGAATACTCTTTGCCAGGGTTGGTTTGCCTTCTTAGTAGAGAGCAAAGGACACATTCAAAAAGTTGTGGCCTCTCTAGAGCAGATTTGTCCCTTCTTTTCTGTTGTAGATAAGTTGCACTAGCAAGGCTGGCGTTGCCTGAGTTGGGAACACCAACAAGAATCTCTGTGTTCAGCAGCTTCAAGGCTACCTACCCTACTTCTCACAATACTTTGGCCTACCCTGTCTCAAGGAAGCAAGTGGCATCTCTGCAAACCTTCCAGGTCCTGGCAGCCACAGGCCCCAAAGCATTTTGATGACAAGAGCTGGGGTAAAACTTTCCCAAAAGAGGCCCTTCATAGAGGTGCAATGTCCCTCTGTACCTCTGTCTTGGTCCCAGTCCTGTGCTGAGGTGGAGCAATAGCTGCTGCAGTCCAGTACCACAGCTCCTTTGGGCAATAGCTAAGCAGTTTGGGGGGCACTGTTTTCTGTAACAAATTCATAGCAGGAATTAGGCAACAGTCATCAACATACCACAGTCCCAAGATTTTCTTCATTACAGCCAACACCAGCATCTGACAATACAGACAGTTGAAGTGTTTGCTCTGGCCCACTAATGTCACGCATAACACAAGGATGAACTGCAGTTTAGTGAGGAACACGTCTTTGATTGGTTTTAGCAGACTTGTAGATTCACTTGTACAACTCACAAAATTCATCCTATATCCTAAGAAAAGCAGCACATTTAGAAGGAGCCTCTATCTTCATAGAAAAAGCAAATTAATGCAGAAAATGGCTGAGACTGTGCCGGGAGCTGGGTCTGAAGCCACCACAGACCCTCAAGCACCCATTGCAGCAGGTACCTCCTAGAAAAGAGTGAAGTGGAGGCCTGAAATAAGGAAGGAAGACAAGGGCAGCTTCCACTGCTGTTATAAAGTGTGTCCATTATCCATATTATGCTAACATGATACAGGATTTGGACTCAGGAAAACCTGCCTACCAAGCAACTCAGACAAACTTGCCACACTCCACATGCATGGGACATTAATTTAATAGGTAATAAACTGCAGTAAATTAAATACATAGTTTTCTTATTACCAGGTTTGCACTAAAGCATTACCCTCCCCATCACTATCAGCAGCAGGACATCTATCATTATTTAGTAATAGCACAACCTACCTCAGTAAAAGGCAAACAAAAGCCAAAAGGTACATCTCTCATTTAATGGGAAGACTTACTGCTGTGGGAGGAATAGGGCACTTGAGGTGCAGAAGTGATTAGGCTGCCAATAAGGTACCAGCGGAGATGGTAACAGCACTGGTAACAGGCACTGCTCCCATTGTCAATGGATGTTGTTCACAGAGTGGAGTTTCCTCCCAGGGAGTTCTGATAAAATGATTTTCCACTGGAAAATGGGAGGAGAGTATTTGCTCATTTTAAATACACTGCATAGTCATTAACTGGTATGATTGTTTCTGGTGACCTAGACCAGAATGAAACCAGTGTGCTGGAAACAAGCTGATCTGTGCCACTTCAGCAACCTCAAGAAATATCAATCCTTCCTTAAAAAGAAACCACAAAATAAAGAGGAATTTAAATGACATAACAGCAAGAAATGGGAAGCACAGCAGTAAGGACATCAGATGGAACAAACCCATACAGACACCCAGGCTTTTCTAAATAGCTCTACAAATAAAATTAATTTTTCCTTTCCTAGGGTACATTTGCAATGAACTTGAGCATCCACTTGCTGTTCTGCCTTGTTTGACTGTGGTGTTCAACCAGATACTGGGACTGCAGTGAACTTCCTCCATCATGTGATCTTCCAGAGGACCAGGTAGAAAATACACACACACACACACACACACACACACACTGAATCACTCAGAGCTTCAGTGCATTGTAATGAAGATCAAGGACACCCTGATTACAGCAGCAAAGTGATACTGAACATCTGTTAATGCTGGAGAAGGTACTTCAAAGAATGAGGACAGCTGGACTTCACATAAAATGGAATCACTAAGTGCTTGTGCGTGAGGCTGCAAGTGGGGCACGCGGGCTCCGGATAGTCGGACCAGAAATGGACCCACCCTGCCACGGACAAGGTGACTCCACAGGGAGAATGGCACAAGCTCTTCTCATGTTAGGCCTACAGCCCCCCAGCTGCTCTGCTCTACCCTGGGGAGCACTCCCTGGGGCATCAGCATCCACCTGGGCAGTATTTAAATTTTCCCCATTCCCACTTTCTGTGGTGTAGACTTGGTGTCCTTCCCTCCTTCTTCCTCATTCATGAAAAATTGTTCAGCCTGGGGATCAGCTGCATTTCTGTATTTGACACTGAACTGAAATTCACACCTTCCTCTTCGCCCTTCCAAGCCTGAAAAAAATCTGGATTTTCTTATAGGTTAAAAACTATTTTCACTTCAGCTTAGCACTAATGAAATCATTCATAACTATATTGCTAAATCTTTTTCTTTCAGAAATATAGGGGGAAAAAACCCAAAAACCCTAAGGCAGACCAGACCTCAACATTTACATTTCATGAAAAAATCCAATCTGATTTTGAAGTTTGGCTTTGTTGTCAGTCAGAAAATAAAATATAAAAATAAAAACAATTTCTGTGTCTAACATTGCTGTTGATAATGTTTTCAAAATATTTTGTCTCAAAAGAGGCAAAACAAATACCAAATTTTCAGTGTTTCCTGTAAAATAAATTTAAACTCTATGTGCTTTTATGAGTCAACCTTATTGTGGATGAACAGGTAGAGGAAGGGAGTTGTGAGAGAAAAAAACAGTGTGAGGAATCGCAAAAAATACTGGAAACCAGACAAAATTATTCTGAATTAAACACCCCCATTTTACTCTAGTTTTTCTAGAAACTTTATATCAAACATTTATTCAAGTGACAATTCCACACAGAAAGAAAATGGCTTTGTCAAAGTCACTTTTTTGAGTTTTGCAAACAATTCTCTTAAAACCTGTTGTTTGAACACAGTCAAAACAAAATCGTTTTGTCAAATGTGGTGGGAGGGGGAGGAAGAAAAATCAACATTTTTCACCTCACAAATATCAACACCTGCTCTCATTAAACAGTTTGAAACTATGGGAAAAATCTGGGCCACTTTTAGTTTAAGCTCTAAAATGTGCTGTCAGCCCATGCTATCCAGCTAACCCACTGCAGCCAGCTCTGACCACAGCCATCCTCCCCAACACACCATGGAAAGGTAACACTGTACAACCGAGCTGTTCTCCAGCTTCCCTGGGAATGCTCATAGCACTGCCGATCATGCCAGCTCTAGTGCT
The DNA here is from genome assembly GCF_009650955.1 of Corvus moneduloides. Taxonomy (NCBI): domain Eukaryota; kingdom Metazoa; phylum Chordata; class Aves; order Passeriformes; family Corvidae; genus Corvus; species Corvus moneduloides. The sequence continues at coordinate 11,314,671 of NC_045482.1, forward strand.
GTTGCTCATGCTCAAAACAGTGCTGTTTTCTCTAAATCTTCCCCTTTTGTCTTCTTAAATATTCATCCGTGGGGAAAAAAAAAATCCCCAATCGATCCTTACTCTGTGGAAGATGCAATACTTTCTTATTTAAGCCATTTTTGGTTAAAACTGTAAGGTCTTTTGTACACGACAGTTCTGTACGCATTCAAATAAAAAAAAAACCCAAAACGTTGATGTGGACGTACAGGGAGAAAGAAAAAGAAGGAAAGAAAAGGAATTACGTTTACTCAAAATAAGTCATCGATAAGAAGCATGGAGCACTCGCACTTTTAAAGCAGGATGGAGTCAGATGCAAATAAACTGGCAAAGCTTATTCTGAAAAAGGGCAACCCCCAGCATGCTTGCTGAGGCTGTCAGCACTCCCTGGCCTGTGCACTCTGGCACAGCCGGCAGCTTGGGCTAGAGCACGGGGCTGAGCCATGGGGTTTGCCAGGAGGTTGTGGGGAGCTGCGCTGCTGCGCAGGGCCTTCCTGCTCTCCGAGGCACAGCCACAGGGATGTGCTGCAAACTGTGCTACCCAACCTTTTGTCTGGTTGCTCTCCTTCAGAGCAACTGTGGCTGCCTCCTCATTCCAGCTCAGGAGCTTGAAGTGATTATAACTTCCTCTAGAAACTTAACTCTCTGACTTTCTGATTTTTAACACCCAAATGGAACACAAATTCATATTATAAGAGTAGCAGAGATTAAATAAGGCAGAATTCATTAATGTGCCAAAAATATGTGCCAATGTGTCTCCAACTAGTTAAAAGACAAATACACAGATTGATTTTTTTTTCCTCCCAGTACATCCCACATTGCCTATTTCCTAAAACCTTCTGTCAAATGCATAATCGACTGCTATGCCTTCAAAAATAGCACTTTTTTATAATCATTCATCTAGATATTTGGGAGTAGATGTCACACTGTCTGTCATGCCCATGCAAGACTGGGACACTGGAAAGCATGGGCATCTCTGCTGAGAACCTGGGCAGGCGCCTTGTGCAACCACACCCTGAGTGGGACAGGGCAGCAGGTGGAAAAAGCTGGCTGAGGGGACATGACAGAAAGGGCAGCCTTGCACCACAGGCTATGCTAGCTGCAAAGTAGGCATCTGCAGCCTTCGGCTCCCCACTTCTTGGCAGGTGGGGAACTAACTCACACATGTCTTCTCAGGTCTATGTACCTATGAGCAATTCCCCAGAAGCCCTGGAGAGCGGCAAGGCCAATACAAAGGAAGAACATCCCACCCATAATGACTTCTTTCCAGGAGGAAAAACCAAGTAGAAACAACTTTTCTTTATATCTGCCAAAAGAGCATACTAACTTTCCTGCAGAATATTTTAACACACTATTTTGCAAATCCAGTCAGGTTGTTGTCATTACCAGACAAGGTTTCTCTGAACTGACAATCAGCACAGTACTATCTATTATATAGCCAGTAAAAGATTCCCATCTCTAGGAAAAAAAGCAGTTTTCAATTTTGCAGAGGAAAAAACCAACCCACACTAGCCTGTTTTACTTGCAAGTTTGGTAAAACAGAAATTCCCCCGTGTGAGGGGACCCACATGACGGCAAATCTAGAACAGGATCTCCCAGTGCTGTTTTTACAGTATTTGGCCAAGCTTAATCTTGTCCTCCTCTGGGGTACAACTGCTTCCCAAAACCACCACTGCAGGTCATGGCTGAGATTGCAGACTGCTGACACCTAAGCTCGGCTCTCTTGCACAGCATCCCTCCTCTTTCTGGCAAGAAGACTTGACTCCAACTCTTCAGAGCAGACACATTTCTGGACTGTGCATTTTTATGTAAAACTAGCAAAGCAGTGTTTAACAACTACCTACAAAGCAGGAGGGCCAGAAATACAGAGAGATAACCCCAAGTTAGGTGAGCAGGAAACTCCTCCCAGTACAGTAGCTAGCGACTAGCAGTGGTTTTTCTCCTGTAGTGCTATAAGAATTTACTGTAGATTTTATACTGCTACCTTGGGGGAGCTGCTTATTGTATCTCATTTCCATTTTTACATTGAAAATGTGGATTGTAAAATTTACTGCATCATACGTGGCATTTAAACTCACAGCCATTAGACTCTTACAACTCTACTAATGCCACTTTTATAGGTGTTGGCCACAATCCTAGTTTACCATTTCATCAAAGAAATAGATGCAGCTCCCATAGTGACCAGGATTTGTGATTTAAATAAATGGGGCTTAGGAAATCTCCCAATGAGTTTTCTTCTCAAAAAAGAACAGAAAGTTAACAGAAAGAGATCGTTCCAAAAACGATTGGTAGGAACAATGCTGCTAAAGTGTAAATTACAAGGTGGTAGAAAGTAGGAAAAAAAATGGTTCCCACATGTTTTGAAGCAGCATCAAAGAAACACTTAGTGGAAAACAAAAGAAGTAAGTTGAAGGACAGAAAGAAGAGCTCAGGATTTCTTGAGTTTGGCTTATTAACATTGAGAGCAACTCTACAGCACTGTTAAGGAGGTTTTGCATGTCTATATTCAGATATGAGGGCAAAATAATCATGGCCCAGGGTCTGTTGCTCCTTTGGCACAGGCCAGGTTGGTTTAAACCCTTTCTAAGCTGTGTCAGGCGGAGCTGGCTGGGACCTGTCCACTTGGCTCACCTGCTGTTGGAGACACATCAGAGAGGAGACCCATGACACCCTCCCTTTGCTGGAGCTGGCTGCAGGGGCCACTGAAGGCCAGGCCTTGGGGTGCAGAGCACAACCACCAAAAATGTCTGTTTTGGCAGCATCTTACTGTAAAAGGGGAGGTGTGAAATGAAGTTCAAAGGCAGCCATGTTATCATGGCCCAGCTGTGTGTTCTGGCCCTCTCCAGGTCCACACCAAACTTTCCCTGAAAATCTCTAAATCTTCCTCCCTGAAACACTAAGGTCCTTTTCATTCCCACAGCACTTCCTCTCTGTGCCCAGTGTCCCAGTTAGTAATGGGGAACCTCTCCCAACCCACTCATATTTGGAGGCATTTCTGTTCATTTTTCTGTCCTAAGCAGCCTCCCTGCCATCAGTTAGGATCAAGTGCCTGGAATAATAGGCAGGCAGAATTAATGAACCCTAGACTGCAAATCCTTGTGATCTCTAGCAACAGTGAGAGGAAGAGATTTGTTTCAAGGAGAATTTCTAAAGCACAAAAGAGAGCATATTTGAATCACCAAATCAATATTTGATTTTTAAACTGGGTTTATGAACCAGAATAACAATAATAGCTTCCATAAGACATCAAAATAGATAGAAGGAAAAGTTGTCATATCCACCAGTGGAGATGAAAATGGCTCACGAGTTAACTTTACAGGCAGGAAGAGCACAGAGGTACCAAGAGATAATTAAACTTACTTTATCCTTAAACAAATGAGTGTAGGAAGTGAGACCACAAGCATACTCTTGAAAACCATATAGGCATATACTGTTAAGTGATCCCATATGACCATGCATGGCACTAAACTGCAAATCCTGTCATCAGAAAAGAGCAGAAGCTAGTGCCACTCTGGATGCAGCTCTCCTTCCCGTGTGAATAAACAGGCTTGGACAATGCTGCTTGCAGCACCAAACCCCTGCCTAAGAGCAACAAAGGAGCCTGCAGGCTCCTGAAAGAAGAGACACAGAATGGAAAAGTACAAGTGTTTGGGCAGCATTGAAGCCCAAGGCATGGCTTCAGATCCAAATGCTGTGTACAATCAGGCAGCTGGGGCTGAGCAGGGACAGAGTGAGCCCAGCACAGACACCTATTTCCAGGCAGCCAAATGTGGGCAAGCACACTCATTTCCTATTAGGGCTGCACCCACACAAAGCCTATTTATATTTTGCATCAAGGACCACATTGCAAGCTGGATTTCAAAACCATGGACCTCTTTCCTCCCTCCCCTGTGCCCCTTTACCGGAGCAGAGCTTACCCAATCCTTTAATTTTTCTTATGTCAGGTTGTTTTTGTTCTGTCCCACTCCTCTCCCCAATTAAAAATAACAATTTAAGCAAGGTTTATTTAAATACAGCCTGTGGCTTACTAAACCTATTTTTCTTCTACGTGTACAGGTCCCTCTGAAAGGGTTTAATGCCACTGGGAGATGCTGCCTTCTGACCAGAGATAGTATGAGCTGTTGCATTTAATTGCTGGGCTGATCCTTGCCAGTGCCCCAGTGATGAATGCATCTGCCCCAAAGAGGCAGCAACACTTTACTTGGAGCTGTAGCAGGTAATGGGAAGGGCTATGGGTGACCTGTCACCTGCAATTTGCCAACAAGGAGAGCACCATGCTCCCAGGTTTACTTCGATCCTTCTGAAGGTTGCTCTGAGCCTCCTTTTATTTCTGTGTTCTTTTCACCAGAAATGTTGCACAAGTCTTTTTTAAGACTTTTAAGTTTTACTTATCCTATTGCCCTTCTCTGGTTAACCTGTTTAATGGAAAATAGAGCCATTCCCTAAAAAAACACCTGGTATGGTCATATATACAAGTATGGACCCTGACCAGATCACTTCCTTAGACTTGCCTGACTCTTCAGTTGATTATTTCGACTCAGGGATCTGAGGTAGCTCCCTCCCATGGAAGGGACCCACTGGCTTTGGCAGAAGGATCAGCCTGTTGGGGCTGCATCTCCCTTTCCCTTGCATTCAAGCAAGTGATGGGAAAAGAGTTGTTTTCCTTTCCTTCATCCTCACAACAGAGGGCTACATCCAATCCCTGGCACAGCCACCTCTTTCCCAGGAGGGTTTTGGGCAGAAAGAGCACAACCTCTCAACCTGGCCACCCTGGCCTTGGTTTGGGCAGCATGTCATAGGCTTCTCCTGATTCAATCAGGCTGCCTTGCACCAGCTGGAGAGCAGCAGGCTCCTGTGGGAAACACCTCTACAGACTGAGAGTCTCTAGACATCAAGCACAGCACAAGCCTTTTGGCTCCCCTCAGAGCTGACCTGGAAGCATTTTACCTTGCTGGTAGGCAAAAATGAAGGATAACACCACACAGCTATAGGAAGGAGCGATAAAAATGAATAAGCCATTATTTCCACCACTGTTACTTTCTCTGGAGCTGCACCAGTGCTAGAACAAAGATGAAAAACTGTCCAAGTTTTAAACAAAAGCCTGAGAAGCAGCTGGGGCCGGCAGTCCAGGAGCAGCTGCCAGTGGAGGAAAATGCTTGTCTTGGAGCCGAGAGCTGTGACCCTGCAGTTAAGGTGAGCTCGTGGTGCCACATTAGGCCACTGCTCCTCTGGGCAGTGGGCAGCAGGAAAGGCAGTGCCATCAGAGGCAAGCACAGATGTGAAAAAGAAAGTGGAGACATCCTGTGCTGAGCAGACACTGGCGCTTCAGAGAATGAGAGAGGTTTTTCTGCAAATCCCGCATTATCCATTTCTCAGCTGAACTTGGGAATCCACTTTCAACAGCCAGCATGAGCAACCCATCAATCTGTTCAAAGCCCTTCCTTCCTAAGGGTAAGAGACACACAGCAGAAAGGCAGAGGGTCTTTGCCCCAGCAAGGGCTGCTCCTGGCCTGGCCCACCTATCCCGGCAGCAGGAGGCTTCAGCTCCTGCCCAGTCAGTGCAGGGAGCAGTAACCGTACTGTGGTGCACTCTGAAGTAGGTCCTGTCAGTTCCCCAATGATTATGTGGCTGCACTACAATTCTACTGCAAAGAAAATGTTTCATACTGGAGGTCAAAAGGGACGTGATTACACTCAAGACTTCAGGACACAGCCAGATTCTTATTCACAAAGTTAATAAATGGGCTTTTTAGTATCTGCCTTTTCTTTGAAAAAGGGGAGAGAGAAAGCAAAAGAGCAAAGAATATGAGGGGTTTCCCTCTCACCAAAACTAACAACAGCAGTGAAGCATTTCAGCATTTTAACCTTAAGAAATTCCTGCTCTTCCCTCTCTCCTGCTGCAGGCAAAAAATATTTTCATGGGAAATAGCTGACTTTACAAAAAAATTGCAAAAAGACACAAGCATGTTGATACCGAGGTTGGTCCTGTCAGAGACTATTGGTGTGATGTTTTAGGTGTTCCCAACCTTCCTTCCTAACCTGTATCTGCTGTGTCTCCAAATCACTACAGTTTCTCCATTGATGTCTCTTCACCTAATGTCACCTTTGGGTTTTTTGCATCCTCTCAGTCACACCAGTGCTGCTACCTCTTTCTTTGCTGACACTGCCCCAGTAAAAGACCTTCTGGCTGAGGAAACACTTTCAACTGCAGAAGCTCAAGCTGTTCCCTGCCTGCAAAGGTAATTTGGCAGATCTCGACCTTTCTTGTGCTGTCATAACTAGCAAGCTCTGAGTGTGGCAACAGTCCTGAGCCCCAGGAGCCAAAGAAACAGAAGCAGTTTCTACTTCTGATATGTGATTCCGGGGGGCACTGACAGAAGTACCCCTATGTTTCCATCCACCCTGACAAATTTCTTTGGCATGTGTTTTGCTACATAGTTGGTGTTTTTGTTGGTTTGCTTTGGGTTTGGTTGGATGAATATTTGTTGTTGTTGTTGTTGTTTTTGTTGAGGGGTTGTAAGGTTTTTTGGTTGGGTTTTTTTTTGTTAGTGGTTTTCCCAAAAAACCCTAGTGTACTTCTCCTGTTTGATGCAGGAAAACAAGCCCCTACCATGACTGAATCTCTAGGCACAGGGGAACTGTCAAACACTCATTCATAAGCCCTGCACCCTCCACTAAGTGAGCCATTAAGAGGTCAGCAAAGGTGCCGGAATGTGTGTTTAAGGCAAATGGCTTGGCACGCGAATGCCTCTCACCCCTGTACACCAGGCAGCTCAGAGAATTTCCCTCCAGCAACTCCTGGCACCACAGGGTGCTCATAGCCATGGAAGCCAGGGAAGGGCATCCCTCACAGGGGGGAACTTCTCCAGGTGCCATTGCCAGCCCAAGGAGGAGGTAGTACCCCATCCCCTAGGACAGAGTAATAGGAGCTTACCAAGGAAGCTGAGGATTCCAGGACTACAATGGGAGGCAGGCAGCCAGGAGAAGGTGAGATACAGAAAGTTCTTTCAAGAACAGCTGTTTGGAACTTCCATGAGCTACAAAACAGGCAGAATTTGTGTTAAACATTTCAGCTAAAAGCTACTGTATTCTAGAAGTGTTCCTGAGAAGAACAAGGCATTTTTTTACACTTAATCCAGGCATTCTGAACACAGAGAAATTAATGACCTCGTAGTACTGTCAGTCAGAGAGATGAGCAAAAGTTCTCAGACCTTACCAGGAGCTCATCTTCCTTCCCCTGAGTATAAACAGTCTCTTTGCATTGCATCACATGAAAGGAGTCCAGGATGTACTCTTAGCTGTAAGTAGTTCATTTATCTGTGATAGTTTGTAATAAGGGTCACCAACAGATTTCCTGGGATTTTTTTCTATGGAACTCAATTTACAAGCAAAGCTTCTATTTGTGAGTCACCTGAAGCTTGAGCATTATACAGATGTGTTTGCCAAACAGTTTAAGGAAAGAATCTTTGACCCATGGGATGCTGTCTGACAGTGACAACTCTTGTTGTGCAATGCCTTAGAGCAGCCACGTGGCACTGATGTCTTCTGCTGGCACACCTGAGTGGTGCTTGCTCTATCTGGGCTGCAGAGACAGTTTTGGGTCTTTTTTTTTTTAAGAGATAAATAAGACTTCACCAATAACAAACAATGAATTTGCACCAGTGTTATCTCTTTGTATGAAGTCACAAACAGGTTGGAGGATTTCTGCATTTTCAGATTTTGAGTAACTGTTCAAAACATTGCAATCCTTACAAAACCCAAAATAACCTACAAACAAAGCAGAAATGGAATTCTAGCTGTTGGAGTCTTTTTTTAATTCAAACTAAGCTCCTTCAGAAATTCATAATCTTATGGAAAGACAAATTCTATGTTTACTTATATACAGACGTGTGTAGACATGTGTGTACTACTATGAAGTACACCAACCTGAGCGACACACTGGGGGTCCCGTGTAATGAAATATCCTAGACATTTCAAAAAATCATAGTTGACAATTTCCTAACTCAATAAAAATCAAATCCAGCATGAGGGAATTCTATACCAGATCTCATTTTGACAGACAAAGAAGAACTGATCACCAAACTGAAAATTAGTGGTAGCTTACATACAAGTGATTGTGACTTGATTGCATATATATGCAAACAGAATAAAGTCCAAACTAGTAAGTTATACACATGGCAGTTTAAGAAGACAGTTTTACAAAGCTGAAAACAATTATGGACCAAATCAGTTTGGAAAATGAATTTAAATAGAAAAACATGAATGATAACTGGGAGCTACTTAAGAATATATTACTAGATGCCCAAAAGCCACAATCAACAAAAAAAGGCCATATTGGTTAGGAACTCAACCTGGCTCAGGGGAAGTCAGAGCAACCAGAATAAATGAAACACATGCACACACCAAAATAGAAATGTACAAAACAGCAGTAAGCAATAAATAAAAATAAAACCCCTAGGAATTATAGAAAAATAATAAATACACAAGAGAATATACAAGGAGGACAATAGAGAATTCTAGGTGTATTGCAAAAAAACTCATTAAACATCACTATCTGGGAACAGTAGGCAGACCTGTCAAAATTAACACAGAAAATATTTAACTGGCAAATACGTATTAAAATTCTATACAAAGGGGACAAAAGTTAAGCAGCTCTTAAGGCTAAATTTTTTAAACCAAGTTAATCTCAGAAAGTCTCACTCGTGAATTTTCAAAGTAAAGATCAGGGCTCTTTGAAAAACTAAAGCTGATTTTCAAGACCTTTTTGGATATTGGGACAGAACCAAGTCAATTAAACAAAACTAATGTCAAGACAATGCTTTGGGAAGAGAAATGGAATGGCCCAAGCATATACTAACTTACAGAAAAAGAATCATCCCAGGTAGAATAATGGAAGAGCAGATGCAGGATTCAATCAATTAAAAATTAAAGGAAGGTACTATAACTGATACTGAGCTGCAAAGGTTTATAGAAAACAGAGCTCCTCAAACTAATTTGACATCTTTTCTCTAAATAAAATTACTGTTGCCAATAAATGTAATAGTACTGAGGTAATAGATATCTATTTCTACGAAGACAGTGGACTGCATGATGTTTTGATTAAGATACCAGCACAACACGCAAAAAAAAGTCAGCTTGGCACATATTAATGCTTTAAGAATGATGAGCTGACAAATAATATACAGAAAGGAAGATCTCACTGAGCAGATGTGTCCCTAACAGTGTCCTAGCCTTCAACCCCACACTCTGCTTTTCAGTGGCCTGCTAGAAAACCTATCATTAGTGATAAAGGACATTGATGATACAAGTGAAAGAGTGGTAAATAAGGGAGAGACTAACCTGGATTGCTTTGTAAATGAGGTGCAAATACCAACAAACAAGTGAATTGTACTTCCTGGGCATGGGGGGAAGGCTACCTTTGACTCTGAGAGAGAATTACAGCATCTTGGTGGACAATCACCTGCACAGGAACTCTCACAGCGAGGATGCAGACAGAAGAATGAACATCCTCCTCTATTCGGAGGCAGGGACATCACCAGGAACTCTGAGGTACCCACTATTTTGGATCAGCTGTAACTGCTACTGGATCACTGTGTGCTATCTGGTGTCCTGACTGAAGGTGTTGAAGAACTGAACAGCTTTGTAGGATAATTATAAAAATAACCAAAAAGATTTGGAACGTGTGAAATAGAAACTAAGTACTAATTGATGCAGCTAGTTAACAGCAGACAGCATGGAATTAAGCAGGGAACAGTGATGTGACTGTGTTTCTTGACAGTCTACCCCTCAAAGATCAGCTTTAATTCAAACTGGAATTAATTCAGAGCAAATCACAGTAGATCACAGTGAGCATGTCTTCATACTGAAATAGAGTAGCGAGCATATCAAGAGGTCAGTTGGGATTTGGTAACTCCCACGAGATTATAGCTTGTGCATCTACAAAGCACAGCAAAGTATGCTATGCACATTCACACATGTTCAGAGGCTCAAGACATCTTCCTCTCAAGCTACTGGTTTAGGTCTGTCCTCTCTGTGTGCAGTCTCATGTGAGCCTGTCCTTTCCGCAGGGATGGGCAGTCTCAGCAGCAAGGACACAAAGGAGACTGGGCGTGCCCCTTCACCAAAGCTCCTTGTTCTGAAGGGGCAGGGGACAGACTATGAGGAATTGCCTTTCTGTCAGGGGTCCGGCTGGGGATTCCAGCTCTGACTTCATCCCATCACGCGTGTTTTTATTGCACGAAGACTACAATTCTGTTAATAACTTGGGGGTTGCAGTCCTGTGCATGCCATGCTGCACGAGCCAAACTCTGCTTGGGAGTGCTCCAGAGAACTCGAAGGAGTTGTACCAAACTGTCACAGCTTACTTTAAAGCTGCCCCTACCACAAAAGTATTACAGTTAGCTTTGCAGCTAGTTAGGCTTTATTTAAAATATTAACTAGTGTCTTCACATTCGAAGTTTGACTTGGCTTTGCTCAACATCATAAGCAGAGGCGTTAATCTCCTGAGCCTCCCTGCCTCAGTCGCATTAACACTGTGTTTGAAGCCAGTTGAAACCAAGTCCTCCCACCTGTCCAAGCTGTAAGTGAGCCATTGGAGAGGGTGGATAACCCCTGTGTCCTGGACGACATCCCCTTCCAGGAAACAGTCTCTAATGTCCAAGGTCATACAAGATACAACTGAGTGCAAGTTACTGACCACCATGTTTGCCTGCATAGCTGTGGCATTTGCAAGTATTTAACACCTTACTTTCTGAATGGACAGGAGGTGCTCAAAAGGAACCAGCAGAGAACAAAGACTTATTCCCCTGCAACATGAACACAGAGTACAGGCTCAGCACGAGTGGCACAGTGACTACAATCTAGCTGTAACACATGTACATACACACTGCACCTCCTGTGATTTTTTTTTTATATATATGGTGCGCATTTTCCAATTACATTTCCGTTTGAATAGGCAAACTGCTGGTCCAGTTTGATTTCTGGCATGTCCGGATGCAAAGAGGAGCAGAACTCAGCCTGGGCTACGTTCACCATAAAAACTAGGAGGAAAAGAGAAGGTCATTAAAAAAATTCTCTTGTTTACACATACCCTCCTCCCTGGGGATCAGAGGCAGGAGTTTATGCAGACAGTTTTTCCTCTTCTACTAGAAAATTAGATGGTTTTAATTTAATAACCCTTGTTGCACTCAAAGGCAGGTACAAGTCTAGCAACAGCAGTGTTAATACCTAAGTAGGTCAGTCTTCTGTGTGGTCCTTGAGGGTTTCATCACAGGACTAGTCCATTGATATTAATGGGAGGTACTCCTCCCCAATCCCCACACACCACAATGACAATTCAGCTCAGCATGGTAATTAATGCTACTTCTGAAATGGCTTTGAGTCAAATGATTCTCCCTTTCCCGATGCTCAGAAAACATACTAGTGGGACAAAGTGGCAAAAGCACAGACCTAAGAAGGGCAGAGCACACGCACCCCACAAGTATTTCTTTGCCTAATGAAATACATGTACATTGATCCCCCGTGAATATATGCTTACAGAGAAGTGGGCAGGCAGATGCCTGGTGACCTGGCCAGATACAAGCCAGCTCTGACTGGAAGCTGACCAGCCCTCCTAAGAAAGTGTCACAGGGTGCAGGAGCACCCAGGGCACTCAGAACAGAGCTGACTCCTATCCAGCCAGCTCCAACTCAGCACCAGGGGCAGGTGTGCACACCTCTGAACACAGACATTTTTGCCAGTTGCTCAGTATCATTAAGTGAGCTGCACTCTCCAAAATCACATTCCCTCAACCCTCACTTTTTCCCTTGCTCAAACAAGTTACTTGCTAGTACAAACGACAAAGATCTCACTGCAGGCTATAACCCACTCTGCAATCATTATTAACTTTCAACAACTCCATGTAAAAGGTAAATCTCTTGAAAAAATGGCATTTCACTTTATATGATCAGTGTTTTCACTTTACCACCCTCATTTTACAACATATTTCTACAGAACTACACCAAGGCATTCCAAAACAACATTTGATCCATCTTAATTAAATATTATCTGAAATACAAAATTCTTTTTTAAATACAGGCACACATTCTTCAGTACCAAACCTTAGCACTGATTCTTCAATTTCCTACTTTCTATGAAATGCATTATCTGGGATAAAACTTTGACATAATTCCTGTTAAAGATAGCAATGTTTTCTCCTGAGTATGAAATAAAATTGTAATATCAATCTTTTGAATATTTTCTACAAGGAGAAATTATAAAGTAGAGAACAGCTACTGGGATTATGAAAGCCATGACTGAAGGTCTTTAGGAAGAAGAATTGATCCAGAAAAGGTCTTGATCCAAGAAACAGTTTTAATCACTTTGCAAAATCTCAGCAACGGAGACACACTTTATTGACCTGTAACATTGCCACCATCTTGTCAAAATATTTTCAAATTGGATCAAGCTGGAGCGTGCTATTTTATGATACCACATATTTCTTTCCTCCAAAGGAATACAGCAAACTGTAGAGTCTCTCTGATACAGGCAAATCTTCTGACCTTTTTTTCTTTCAGAACTCCCATCTTAGTGACCCAGGAATAAATGTATTTTTGAAATGTCAAATTTGTTTCCATGGTAACATGAAATGTCACTCCTGGAGATGATGTTCAATGCAAATGTGAAGAGTTGAAGGCTATTTAACATGTTTTCAGTTGTACCTATTCAGCAGTGGTTGTCACACTTTAAAACTCAATAAAGAAATTAAAATATATTTATCAAAAGTTGATCTCTGGCAAAGTGACTTTTACACCTCACATTATTGCCTGCAACAACACTCACTAAGGAGAAGCCTCTTTAAGTACTTGTCTGATGGTGGAACATGGAAACATTTTCTATTATGTTGATAGTCATTGCCAAGTTCTGTTCTCTGACTTCCCAAGGAAAAGAGGAGGTTTCATCTACCGTTTCTACCCAGATCTTCTCCATGAATAGACTATGGGAGGGGGGAAGTAAAGAAAGAAATATATCAGGGCAGCTGAAGGGGGAAAATGGCTTTTATGAATCCATAAGAAAATGATTTACTAATAGTGCAACCCATTCATCCATATTACACATACTATATATAGAGTGCCTCTATATATGCACACTGAGACATAAACCAAACTACTAATGGATTAAAAGGTTTCTAGCAGATTTTTGCAATTTACTTCCTCTGCAACACAAAGGTGTTCCCTCAGACTCCATCTCTAACCTCAGCAAGGAGGGCCAAAGAGATAGGGAAGGCAGAATGGTTTTGATGCTACTGCACTGGAGAGGTGGCCCCAACACCTCTGGCCTGAGTCTGTCTGTGCCTGAGCCCGACTGTGCCTGAGCCCATGCCTAGGACAGCAAGAGAAGGCCTGCAGTGGGAAGGGAGGTCCTGGCACTACCAGAGGGCTCCTTCCCTGCCCACGGCCGACTACTGAGAAAATGAGCCCCTAGGAGGAAGGAACGCTAGCCCTTCCTACTCAAGGTGGTGCCTCTTCACCACAGCTGTCAGGGGCTGTTCTAAAAGGTAAAAACAAGATAAATTGTTCCCCAAAGTTCATAAATAAGATATGAACAATTAAGTCTCTTTTTATGGATGCATCATAAAATATTAATCCATTTTTATTTTCATAAATTTTACAATTTACAAGTTGTTGTTGTTTAAATTTTATGTTAACAAGGCATCCAAAGCTGACAATTTTGGTTTCAGGTAAAAAAATAATCAACTTTAAAAAAATAGAGAAAGAAAATGATTATACCTTCCCACTTGCAGTCTCAAATATCACAAGGTTACTTCTTAAAAAGAAGGACAGAACCAGTTCTCTTTGCTAAAAAAAGGATTTTCAAGTATCACTTCAGTTTTATTTCATAAGCATTATTAAAGACTAATTGCATTCATGGTGTCCATCCTGATAGGCATTCATGCTGGTGTGCTGTCTGAATAAATCCACTCTGTAACTAATTAAAAAAAAAAAAAAAAAAAACAACCACAATTGCAAATAAGCAGTAGCAACTACTAGTCTAAAGAACTGAAAAACTGGGTTCTGCTTGCATTCCTACAAGTCCCTAGCTAGTTGAGGTAGAAACTCCGAAGGGAAAACTTAAGAACAATTAGATTTATTACATATAGGGCTGTGCACACAGAAGTATAAATGCTGAACATACACAAACCCACTACATAGCAGAGGTAGAATAGGTAGCCCTCCAAGCCACCCACAGGCTGCTGAGCAGAACTGTTACAGCATTTCACTTCGGGCTTGTCCTTAGTTTTCCCCCACAGGCTGAGCTTGTATTCAGGCCATTCTGAAAAGAAGCAAAGGAACTGAGCAGGGACAAGAAATTAAGCAAATGAAGGCTTTAGAAGCAAGAGAAATATCCTAGATATGCCACAGGGATAAAGGAACCAGAGGAGATTGTTGGAAGATAACCATGGGCGTTTCTATAGGGTTTAGGAAACCAAATTTCCTTGATACGATGTGAGTATTGCAGAGCTACAGTTCATAGACCAGGTTCATATACACCAGAACACTTGGAGAAATGCCATTCAAAACAGTGGGGGAAAGGGCACCTGCCAGAGAAAGAAGGCAAAAGAGAAGTTATGAAATAGCTGTGCAAGACCAGTTGTAGCTGGTCAGTTTGGGTGCACCCTTTATCTGAACACTGATCTTATCATATGTGACCATTTAAAAGAATTTGATTTCCAAAACCTGGTTATTTTGCTGTTGTTCTGTATTTCCAAAATGTTAAAATTTCACGGATTCCAGGCCATTTTTGCTAGTGAGGAAATGGAGGAAGAAAATCCTGTGCATTAGAGTAAGATAACAGATGCCAGACATCCCAACAGAACATATTCGGGGTCACTTTGACTGTTCCAGCATGAGTTAAAATTAATGTCCCAAGAAATTTTTCTTAGTTAACTTAGTTACATAGCTCCAAATTTTGCCTCTTGGTTCAATTTAGGTAGTTCTGCATTATGGTGTGGATGCAGCAATGACAACAGCAAGAAATCTCCAAAGGCATTAATGCAATCCCCATCACAGCAGAAATACTGTTTCAGCACCATGCATCTTGATGACTGATTTCCTCTGAGCTTCACTGACCAGTGTCATTATAACAACAAAAATAGACTGTGGAAGTAAGATGAAGCCAGGGGAAATAGTTCATTAAAAAGTAAAAGTATGTGCTGTCATACACATACTTGCACACTGTCAAAGCAGCCAGCTGTCTCAGAACAGACTAATTTTTCTAAATGCAATAAAAGGGACACATTATATTTTACAGTGATAAAAAGTAACAAAGGAATGACTGAAGTAGTCACTGGTTTCCAGAAATCCATGTCAACAATGGCAATGCAGCCCTGTGGAGGATGAGAAGACTCTCATCTGCAAGGATTTAGGTGAGCAGTTTTGAGCTTGGAGGGAAGTTCATAACACTTTCCTGAAGTCATTGGTACTACACTGGTACCAAGAGCCAGCCTCCCTGAGTGGTCATCAAAAATCAAGGCAGTCTGGCTTCTCTAAGAGAAGCTGGTAGCAAAAAGGAAGCTCTTCACTCTGTTGGTACCTCAGCTGTACCAGTTAATTTTGACACCAAAGTTACACCTTGCAATTACCTTCACACAAGTCAAGCCCTTCTCTACCTTCTGAGCCAGTCAGTGTGGGTACCTGAAGGGAGTGTGGGTTGTATCATATTTGAAACCTTCCTAAGCCAAGAGACATAACCCAGAACAAACTCTCTGCTAGTCTGACATATATTGGGTTTAATAGCCCCCCAGTGATTTCCACGAGCTGCAGATTACAAGGCAGCGCAGCCGTCACTGGGAGGTACCTGTACCCTTCTAGAGAATTACCAGGAGAAGCAGCTCTGTTTTATGGACAGCCAGTTTTGCATTGCCGAATTGCAGTGTTGTACATCTACTGCATTTAGATTAGTAAGTTTGGTCCCAGGTCATGACTCTCAGCAGAGTCCCTGAGGACCAAACTCACTGGCTGGAGGGAAGGAGTGTTTACTGTGACAGCCTGGTAAAGCTTGCATGGCTGCTGCGAGGGACACATCGCCCAGGGCTCTCAGCCTGGCACCTCTAGCAAGCACTGCAAGGAAGTTACCATCACATGAGGCAAACATCATTTCAGAACTTTCAGAAACCACAAACAGTACTCCTTTATTGACTTATATTTAGAAAACCACTCAGTCAAACTCTTCCCTAAGTCATATCTGTGCAGGCAGACTGAAGTCAGCGTTGCACAGGGTGGAAATCAGGTCAGAGACTGGCCTAAAGCCTTGCTGGAGAGCGGGTGGCAGGTGACATCTCTACTGCTCAGAGGCACTCGGCAGATGGGACTAATTCTACCCCCAATCACACTATCACCTACTTCCTTGTTACAAATCCATGAGAAGACTTGGCTCTTCTCATTCTCTTTCAGTTTTCTTCCACTTCACTTACAGCTTATTTAATTTACAAGCTTATTTTAAAGAGGGGTTACTGATGTTCTTGTTTAATTTGCCTTTGTTTTTGTCTCTTGCACAGGCCAGGACCTCAGATAAAAATCAGACTTGAGCCTTAGTGAGTAATACCCTGATGCACTTTGTGAATAAATAAAAACAAGATCATTCAATAAATGCAACTAAATTTTGTTAAACTCCTTACACATGTTGAAATGCCATTTAATCCTTCAGTAAGTGAAGTGACTCCAAAATAATGATCCGAGTGCAATGGGCACACTTCTTTAAAATAAAAAGAATGAAAAGAAAGAGAAATTCCATTAAAAAATAAAACAAAACTATCCTAAGAGGAGAAAACCTCAAGCAAACAAGGAAGCTTAAGCCAACTATAATATGTAGAAACCTAATATCCCCCAAACTGAAAATAACTCCAAAATCCAATAATATAAAAGTGCTTTATAAGGTTTTCCTTTTAGGTTGTGGTGGGTTCCAAAAGGTTCTACAATGCAGAACCAACGAAATAAAACACAGACATGCCTTTTCTTTGTGAGCCTTCGCTCCAAGTGACAGCTTTCACTGTAAACTTTTGTTTAGAAACAACAGATAATGTGATAAGGCTCTTCCAAAGGAGGTTATGAAAAAGACATTGAGCAATTGCTCTCCAACAGTATTAGGACTAGCACAGAAAGAAATTGCTTTGATTCACAGCAAATGTCACTTTGATTATGATTAGGGAAAAAAAAAATAGAACGGTAGCTTGGTACTTGAACCTCTATGGGAGGTTAGGGGACCTCTTTCTTCAGAGGTTACTTAAAAAAAGACAACTTCCTTCAAAACTGGGCTAGGGATTCCTGGTGTGGACTCAGAGCAGGTGCAGTAATATAGTTTTCCTTAAATTGGGGTGGTTCTTGCAGCTTTTATCTGAGGAATGCTAGTGCATTCCGTCTTGGGCAATCCGGTCTGACTTATTTATCCAAGCTGCAGGCTTTTCAGTAACATCTGCAGGAATCTGCAGGTCCCACTACTTACACACTGCTCCCCAGTTATGTCCATGCTTCCCTATTACCACTCTTCTATCTCAGTCTCAATTCAATTATTAATTCTGCCATTTCCCCGCTTTGAAGCCCTTTTTTTTTCGACCCTAACACTTCCCTACCAGATTTACGGAGCGTAAATGTCATTTGCAGTCACTCGTAACTTTACGATACATTTTGAATCCGACGCCTACTAGATGACTCCCTGCCAAAAGGCAATATTTTTGTATAAAATATGATCAAAAAAACATTCAGCTATATAAATATATACATCCACAAGGCTTTTTTTAAGCAGCTCAGTGTGGAAAGATGGAATTTGGCAAGAAAAGAGTCTTCAAACAAGAAGAACAGCCTCTGCGCATTTGTGGTAAAAACTGGGTTTGATTTGATCCAGTTCTAAATGTTTTAATATCACACGTTGGGCTTGCAGCGTTCACACTGTGCCATTTTGAAGTAATTTTCGGAGTCCTACCAAGCAAGGGCTGCTGCACAGCACATGCCTTAGCTGTGCAGTGAACACACATCTTTCTCCCCACGAGCAATACTGAAGGAAGAAGTCTTTTTCTCCAGTGCACACTGCAAACTGTGCCGCTGAAAACTTCATGCTCTCAGCAAAGGAAGAGGCTTTGGCATGTGTGTCCCAGAATTCAAGAACAGTTGAAGTGGGAGAAAAAACAATCAAAGATGTGAGAAAGGCCAAGAGCTGCCTGATGATTATTTTTTAAATTTGGAGGAAGGTCGAGATGTGCCTTTGTCTGAGAGTTTCTCTTACCAAGGACACTGTAGTTACCAATTTACAGCCCAGGAAGATACAGATGTTGCCGATAGAAAAACATATCTGAAGATCCAACCCCAGGGCCACCATTTACCCATATGGGGCAGAAGCAGCTTAAGCACTCCCTACCTCTGTGGGTGGTATGGGCCACACACAAGTGGCTCCACAGGCACAAGGGCCTCTGCCCAACACTGCAGCCCCTTCCTCGACCCTGCAGAAGGAGGTGGCCTGGGAGCACCTCTCGTCAGGCCCAGTCCCTCTCCTGTGGGCAGCAGCACCTTCCGTTCCCATGTAACCTGGTACTCATGGTACCTCACCAGCCAGCTCTGAGCCTAACCAACATTTGATGCCTGGAGGGTTTATTCCTGCTCATTCACACTGGGCTTACTGCCTTAACTGCAAGGGGTGGGAGTTTTCCTCTTTTTTCAAACAAACACCAAGAACCCCAGAGAAAAAACCTTGGAGGATCTGAATGTTTAACAGGAGCTGGCATTCATGACCATTACACCCAGGCTCAGGCCCCTTCCAACAACAAAGGCTAAACAAGAAAAATCCTCTGCACCAGCCAGTCACTGCAAAAAAGCTCCCACAGTCCTTCCTTGAACTGCCCCACCAGCCCTGACTGTGCTGCCAAGCAGGAAGCCCACAGAGCCTCTGGTTCACCACATCCTGCTCTCTGCAGCGTGTTCACAGCTGAATCCATGCTGCAAGTCCCAGGGGAATAAATAAGCTCAGGCAAGAGAAGAAACATCACTGAACTTCTAGGGACTACATGTCTCGGCTTTCAAAGAAATGGTCCCTCCTCTCTCTCTCTCTTTTTCTCTTTCCAGAAGAAATGTTTCCCAACATGTTAAACTTTTCTGTGTTATTTTTTCCCCCGGTAGTTAATGAAATTCTACTGTTTTCTTGTCAATTACTTAATCATTAAAACAAGGCTTGCATGAAATGCAGGAAGCTGAGCAAGCCTACAGAGGCTGCTGCCCAGCATGGCTGTACAAGGAGCACAACTGCACCGGGACAGTAACAGCACTCCCACCTCCAGCACAACACAGGGTTCCCAGCAAGGAGGGCACCTCTGGGCAGGGTGGGCCAGACCATGGCCAGGGCAGGCCAAGGAGCTGCTCCACAGCAGTGGCAGCTGTGGGGATGTGAGCACTATCAGACACGGCCATGGGCAAACTCAAGGAAACGCAGGCACAAAGGAAAGACCTTCGTTATCACAAATCCAGCTTCTCCTTCCTGATATTGGAATGGATGGTAGCAGCCAAGCTACCTTTTATTCCATTTGTGCTGCATGAGCTTTATTAAGCACCAGCTAATAAATCCTGTGGAATTATGAATTTAGTCCTGCTCCTGCAAGAGCATGAGGTAAAGGCCACATAGCCAATCCCCCTTGCACAAGGAGGGTGCCCAGAACAGGCCGAGTGCTGCATGCCAGGGCAAGCAGCCTTCCAGAGTTTGGTTTCTACAGAAACAAGATGGAAGATGGGAAAAAAGACGTGTTATTAATCCCTTCTGCAAAAGTAAGCCACGGAAATTTGCTGTCTGTTCAAAGTCAGTCTGCTGCGCAGCTGGGAACCGATCTCTTATCTCAAGTGCCAGTCTAGTGCCTAAACCACAAAAGCGCTCTTTCCTGCACTCCTTCGACATGCAAATGGCGTATAATTGTACAGGCATGCTCACCATAAACAACTAGCAGGACTTGGCATCATGCTAATGGGATTTTTATTAGCCAAATATTTCTTTGGTAACCAGGTCAAACAATCACGTTCTCTTTTGTTTCCTGTTATGAAATGAAACTGAAAAAATATGCCACTTAAAAAAATAAAATAAGAAGAAGCCCAACCAGTCCTTTTTTCATAAAGAAAACAATATGCTTAATGCAAAATAAACCACATTTTATGAAAAGAGGTCATCTTTGGGGGGAGGGAGAGAAACAATTGAAAAGAAAAAATGTAGCACAAGAGGGAATTATGAATCTTTTTCTTCTTATGGAAAGTATTTACATGTTTATTTTAAGCCTAACATAAATGTAAATATTTTAAACAAACAAAAACACACCAGGGTAACAATAGAGTATTGTTTTTTTATGTTGAATAAAAACTGCCAGGACAGTGCATGTATATTTTTAAACATGCTGCTTCAAAAAGCAGGATGCAAGGGATGTTGCATCTTTAATTTTTCTGTTAATTATGGATTGAGCATTGTTGTGAGCCTTGTCCTCAAAACCCAGCTCAGAAAATAAGAGCAGATGCTCATACCCAGGTTTGGCTCATGTGGGAATTGAACAGAACATATTGGTTTATAATTAATGTAATTTGTTGGATTATCTTTTGTGAAGGAGCTAAGGTAAACAACCTTGCAGCATTGTAGTGAAATTCTTCTGTGCTCAGAGCCTCTATACTTGATGGAAGATGACAAAAAAACCTACCCTTCCTCCTGGATTGTGGGAAGATTTGGAAATGTCTGTCACATTCAAACATATTTTAATTAACTCAAAGGAAAGAATTAGGCTACAGACCCTAAAGCAAATTACAAATAGTGTTTAAAATCAGAGCTAATGATTCCCCAATTGACTATTCTGATTAACAAAATTCTCTTTTCTAGTTTGCTGTAATTTTGTTATGGGGCAAGGATGGAGAAAGAACAAGCTTTTCTGCCCTGAAAATGTTCTTCAAACCAAAAGGCTCCTCCCCATGCCACACAGCACTCAAGCAAGCATTGGCACTAAGTGGTAACTTGAAGGAGGAAAAAGAAAAAGCATGATTATATAATGTGACACTTAGCAAAAGACTTTTCACCAAGAACACTCACTCTTGGTAAGCATTAATGAACAACACTTTAGTCTCCAGGAAAAAGAAAAGGAAGGGGAAAAACAAATTTAAAAAAATCCCAACACAATCCCAAACACTGTGTTCTTTGGGATAAAAATGGCAGAAATATGGGCCAAAACCTTGGCTGTGTCTTCCAGAATGATGGCACCCATCTGGACTCCAAACCACCACCATAAACCTTAGCTCTTCTTCTCCATGCTCCACAGAAAAAAATATAACGTGAAAGCAACAGCTTAAGGAGTCAGATCAGGCTTGCTGCTCTCACAGTCATATGGTTAACATTTTCATCCTTTGTTCATTCTTGTTTTCCTCCCTTCAAGGCACTTGTGAATTGCTTCAAGGGAGCACACCTTGCAATACTAGGGGTACCAGCATGGTGTGCTCCCTTTGGCCCTGCTGCCAGGTGCCAAGGGGTGATTGCCGTGGTGGAGAGCTGGCCAAGACCACAATGGGAAGCTGGCCCAGAGCCACCAAAAGAGATTATTTTGAGCCAAGGCCACGTGCCATGCACCCTTTGCCTTAAAGGGCTTCCTTCAACAGCAAGCATCTGTCTCACTTTGGCCTCACATCTTTTATGGCTAACAAGACACCTTGGGATCATGTCTTCTGGAAGAAAATGAACAAGGAAGAATAGGACACCAAAGATCTTGTCTCAGGCCTTGCTGCCATCCCCCATAATTGGCCACCAGCACAGAGGGGACAGAGACTGACCAGTGAGTCATTTCAGTGCTACCTTGAGACCTCTAGTTTGCAACAGGGCAAGTACCTCAGGCACCTTCAGCTGTCTGAAAATAAGGCATCTCCCTAGGACTCTGCCAGCATCCCACAGACAGATGCCTTTGTCCACAGTTAGGATGCTGGCATCACACAAAAACTTCACCTTATAGAAGCTATAGGCTACATTTCAGCTGGCAGACGGACACGGAGGTAGAGTTTTAAACAAAAGCAGGAGTACCAAACATTTAAGTCTGCTTTTAAAGACAGAAATAAAATAGAAGTAGATATTTGATGGATGTTGTTCCCTTGATCAGGACCACCAGGAGTTTGTACTGCTAGTGTTCATTAACAGAGTCATTCTCTTCCCATAGAAAAAGAGAAAATGAAAAAAGTCTTTAAACCCAGGCATTTATTCTGGCACCAGCAAAATTTGGTTTTAGGTTCTGCCAGGACTTGGAAAGGTTCTCCCATCTGAGCTGCAAATTGGTACTGACCATCCCAGAGATAGCCTGCCACTTTTCCAACTCTTCTCTCCCAGAAAAATAGCTCTCCCAAAAGCACATTCACATACCAGGCATGCAACAGTTCATCTGCCATAGGTTTTGACTCTTAAAATAAGAAGTCAGCTGCTCATCAGACTGCACATACAGAATATTTTTGGAGAACAGTCTTTCCTAGATATGTAGAACTTCTGCAATTTTATGAGAGAGGCTGAAGTAGAGAGTTTGGGACACTCACACACCAAGTTTAAAGTCATAAGTGAAGTAGACTTTCAGCTCAGAAATGTACATTGCTAATGAGCTACAGGCACAGCTGATACAGTAATAGTTCCATCCCATATTCACAAGAACAATGCTCACTCATGGGGAACGACAGTCTTATCAGGTTGGTAACTTTATCTCAAATATCATGTTCAAATTTTCATATCCTTATAAATTAAGAAATACTAGAATGAAGTGACCAGATGTTCAAGTCTCCTCTGCAGCACATTCATTACCAGGCACACATTTAAGATGCATGCAAGTCCGCCAGGACTCTTCTCTGAAGAGTCTCACTCCTCTTAGTGTCATCTGGTTTTGCTTGCACAAAGTCTTCAGCACCTGAGCCCAGAGAAAACTTCTGACTCCACCATTACCTCACCCCAGGACTACTAACACACCGCATTGTTTTCAATGGGCTCAGGAAAGAGAAAACACTGGTTCTCCTTTCAAGCCAGAACCAAGGGAAGAGAGAGCAGAGGAAGAACATAAAGGAGAGACTGAGCAAAGTTCTTGCTTCATGCAAAAGAGTTGCTGCTTTATTCAGTCTCCAATCTTCTTCACCTCTGCATAGCACCACATTCAAAGCCCCGTAAGTTCTTACTACTTCATTTTCCATTTAACACAAGTTTTTGTTCCGTGTTAACCAAGCACCTCATCTCCTTGGGGACTGCCAGTCCTAGGTGCTGGGCCTTGAACCTGTGCCTTTACAATGCCAACAGTTACAACCCTGTCTTTCAGCCCTGCTGGTAGTGTAAACTCATAGCATGATAAGCTGTAGTACTCTGATACTAACAGCAGTGTACAGACACTTCCCTTTGATAGCTTACCATTGCTTCTGAAAGATATGGAATGTAACTCTATAATATGATTATAATTATTCAGAAATTTAAGAGTAAACATGTTGGTCCACATACGTGAGAAATGCTGAGGACCAGCCTATAGAGCATCTTAAACCACTTATTACTCCTTTCCTTTGCTGTTCTAATGCCAACTAAACAGGCTGTTCTCTGGCTGAGACCTTGGATTCTTTGGCACCTAATATAGCAACAAAAAAATTAATTTCACATCATACTGGCAATAGCTTATATTAAAATTGCATTCTTGCTGCTTTTACATTACTGTACGTAGATCTTTTTGTTCTACATAAATGCTCTACATTTGAGCTTTTTTTAACTAGCTAGTGTTCCCTTCAATTCAACAGGATGCACAAGACTAGCATTTTCCTACTTGTTCACATATCCATGAAAACTTTCTCTAGGTTTAGTTTTGTTGCTGTAGGTAAACAGACATGACACAATCCAAATGGACAGCCCAAGTGTGACCCAGTCCCTGTTCCCGGTATTTGTCCACGGAGAAGATTTTACTGTACAGAAGCCTTAGAGACAGACCTTCAGCTGGAAGTCCATGGACAACAGATAATTCACCCATAATAAAAGCCTGCCCCTTCTTGTCTCAGGCACAGATAAGGGGTAGCATAACTCCACAGAAGACCAAAGGAAGGAGCACTTCTGGTGATGAGCTTTGCTATGAAATGACAAGTCAGATTCCCTCCCAGATACAGAAACCCAGGGTGGCTGCTCTGCTTCTTGTCCTACTGCTCACCTACCATCACCACTCACAAGAGACTTGAATGAAACCAAATATTTTCCAGTATTCTCTGTTCCATCCCAGGTGAGGAGTTTCAAGAGTCTGTTCAGCCAGAGAAAGTGTAAGGTAGCAACTCTTCCATGCCCTTGACCATTCCTCCCTCCCAGCCATCCCCAGAAACACCTTTTCCCCACCATCATTACCTTCTCCTCAAAAGGAGTTAACTTAGATCTGAATCCAGTCTGTAGTGGCCCTCCTCTCTCTTTTGGTGGATAAGTCTGTTTTGTCACCTTTGATGCAGAAACTTGAATTGCTGCAAGAATTTGCAATGTCAAAACCCAAAAGGAACTAGACACTTTCTATGTAGCCAATAGAAGGTTTTACTGCCTCAGCAGATACCAAAAGCATTAATTGCTCACACTCTTTACTATTGTTTTTTGTCAGTATTTGAGCCAGGGTTGGTTTGCCTTTTCTCCTGGGAGTGGGTAGTATTTTTATTACAACACTAATAATATAATTTCATATTTACTGAAAATGTAATTGTGTAATTTTAAGTATCATTTATTTGCTGTCTCCATACATTCCACAATGGGACTAGAATTTGGGAAAGTAAAAAACATTTATATGAAAGGGTCATGTCCTCAAATGAAGGGAAAAATAAATAAATTTTTTTTAAAAGCCCTGGTTTCTTCCTTTTCTTTAACCTCTCTATCTTGGCTCCTACTCCCGTGTAGTAAATAAGCAGGGGAAGGGGGTGAACCATAGGAACCATTTACTCAGCTGAACTAAAGAGACGAAAGCAACTGGCCAGGCCAAATGGGTTTGTGGTTTTTCACCATAAGAGTTGCCACTTCAGGAGGGTACCAAGCTTTTACTGGAAACTTGACATTTGTTGACCGGAATGTTTTTAGTGGTCTTGAAAACTGAAAAATTGCAAGGCAGAAGCTTTGCACCTTGATGTGGTAAATTAGCTAAGAAAATCTAGACTTGAGGAGAAAGCAGCATAACAAAACCCCAAAACATCTCAGTCACTGCCGTTTCTCCTCCTCATCAGAAAGTCACACAAATTGGCTGCAGCCACCCATTAGTACAAGAGCAATTGTCTCCATTTGGAGCAGCATATGAGGCTGAAGCCAGGCAGGAGATGCTGTTTGATTTGCATCTGGAATTCTTGAGCAAAGAAGCTTGAAATTTGTGCATGCCAACCCCCAGGAAAAGTAGCCATCTCAAAGCCCAGCCCTCACCCCTGGAGTCTAATTCTGTGGTCTCCTAAACTGTGTGTGCTGGGAAAAAAAAACAACCACCATTGTCCTCAAGCTTTTTCTTAGATTAGATCTGACCTAGAGGGTACTGAAAGATCAAAACCCATCATCATTCCTATTTTACAGAAAGGAAAAAATGACATTTGAAAGTCAAAATGTCTACTTTGACAAATAAGCTTCTTTGAATACAGCATCTTCTCCCACTGAGTATCTGCACTACAGGCATATTTAAAGTGGCACTATGTTGGAGTATTGAAGAATATTGTCCCTTTAAAATGGTTGTCCCAGGTTGTGTACCCCTGCATAGGAATCTTCTGGACACGGTATATTTCTCCTTCATGAGACTCAGAGTTGGAACAGATGGTGGCTCTCTGTGGTTTAGAGCATAAGGGAAGAGATGGAAAATCTTACAGATTAGGATGCCTGGGCCATTTGATTTCCTGAAGATTAAAATCACTGCCTTGAACCCAACACAAGCCCACAGCAAAAAATACTCCACTTAATAGACAGGCTGTGCTTCCTCTAATAGCCTGACTTCCTGGGTTAAATTACAGGTCTTGTACAATGCATGAAAATAACCCAGCATCCAAGGAAAAAGTCAAGGTGATAGAAGCACGTTTTAGACCTTCAGAAGAACGGCATACAGCCTGTCTACAAGATGCAGGAGGCCTTTGCAGCTTTCAGAGCATCAAGTGTACTTCTTTTCACAGACAGTTGGGAGCTTCAGGAGCAAGGAAAATTCAGAACCAGCATGGCAGGCTGTATATAAGATGAGGTGAAACTATCTCTATGATCTGCATCGCACTGCTCAGGGTTTTAATCTTTAAAAGAAAGGAAAGATTGAACACTAATAGAATTTAAAGGTAAAACCAGATTGATTCAGTACTTTTTGCACCTCCTTGATTACTTCATGAGATCATCATATGAAAGAGCTTTTTTTGAAGAAACCAAGTAAAAGCAAAAGCCCAGATTCACAATGGCAGAACCAAAGGAGAACAAGGGGAGGATCTGTTTGCAGAGAAACAGCTCCTGAGGAAGCTGAAGAGACTATTCTACAACAGGAGGTAGTAGCCATATACAGAAGAGCTGTAATAAATTGACTTCAAAATAGGCTTCATCATGATCTCATTTTCCATATGCATGTCCCAAACATCAGCTTTATGCATTCTGTCACTCTGCACATAGGAGAAAAACACTTTCAAATTCAAAGAATACATGTTCCTCGCTCCTGCTTTCAGAAGGTAGCAGTAGTTCAAATGGGAAGCGCCATGTACTCTTAAGCAGCAAATTGCACACAATTATATATTTTCTAAAGGTGCCTTGCATTATTAAAGCCTCTTTAAAGAAAACAAAACTGAACGTAGTTTAAGTACATGACTGCACAACTAAGCTACATATCACAACAGAAATGGGCAATGATTCTGCTCTTTGCTCATCCCATGTTAACCAGCACTAGATACTCAGGAACAACAGCAAAGCATCTGCAGACGCATTTGTCAGCATCTTTCAGCTCTATTTCTACAATGAACTAACAAAACTACAGAAGTCACAGTGTTTACAACACTTATTTACTGAAACGTGATTTCTGATAACCTTGTAGGCAAAGCATTCATAATCAAAATTTGGATGTGAGATCACAAATTAGGGGTTTGCTTTAAAAAAGCAGCCAAGATGAGAAGCTACGTGAGATGTTCAGCTAGTGTAAGAGAAAGCAGTTCTACCCACTGAACACTGGGCCACATGTTTTCCTTAAAACTGACCACAAAGAATTACTTAGTACAATCAATTACCCACATCTAGCAGAGGAGATTGATGTTGCTGTTCGATTATAACTCCAAGAGTTTGTTCCTGAAATACAAACTTTGGCTGTCAGGGAATACAGAAATATAATAGACTTTTGGCTTTGTTTTAACAGTAAGTTTTCTGAAGGGGAATAGTGTGATATGTACTCACCACACCATAGACAGCCTGGAACATGCCCAAATCTATTTTAGGGCCTTGCCTCAGGGTACCTCTCTGAGGAAACAGGAGACTTTGGTTTAATACCAAAGCTAAACCTAGACAACAGCTCCCGGAGAATTTTCTTCCCCCTCTTTTGCCCCTTTTCTGTGTTTTCTCCCCAAACTTCAGATTCCCAGAGCATCTTTTGACTTGCTGCACTTTTCACTCATGATGTACCCTCAACACCCTGAGTATCCTGCTATCACCTCCCCCAGGAGCCCCCTGGTCTGGCCATCACATCCCCCAGGGCATTTCCCTGCCCCAGAGCACTTCGTTGCTCTAGACACCCCAGTGCAGAGTCCCTGACAAACACTCAATGCATGATTCCTTCACAGGTCTTCCCCACCCACTGGCCACTCCACCTGAGCCAGCACCACCTGATTAGTACTTGCAGTGGCTCCAGTCATCTCTCCCATGGCCAGTCACCCTGTGTCATGGGTATGAACTGAATCCACAAACTATGTTTAAAGGCTTCCAGTAGCCACAGGAAGGGTAAGCAGATGCCCTGAGGAGCATAGGTTGTTTTAGTGCTCCCTACCACAGAACAAGCATGAATTTAAATGTGCTTAGGGCTGGGCCCAACACAGGCAAGACCTTTAAAATGCTTTTTCCAGTTTCTGAGTCACCATGCTGTATTTCCCTTCCTTAGGCAACAGGGAGAAAGGTCTAGGCCTCAGATTAAAAGTGTCTTGGAGATAGGCGACTGCCACAGCTCAACAGATCCACGTGTGTGAGCTGAGCTTGATGCATCAGTTCTTCATATGAACCACAGGCCCAGGGCTATCAACATAGAGCCCTGGGTCCATGCAGGGCTAGAGTCCAACGTCATTTTAAAGTAATACAGGCTCTCTCTGGTCCATTCCTGCCTCATCACGAGCATTCAAATTGATCCGTTTGAGGTCTTAGAGTCATTAGAGACTAAACTAGCCAATAAAAGCCATTTCGTATGAGACTGACTTGAGCCATGCCTTGGAAATAGGCCACTGAAGTCCTAGGGGACAACCTGTGATTGCAGCAAGACAATTTATCTGGAGAACCACTGAACAATTTCCCCACCCCACCCCACTACCCCTCAAAAAAGGATAAAGTTCCTCAGATATACACCAGCTACCTGAAGATCCCCTTCCTCCACAGGACCAATTGTTGCTCTTAATGGACAGATGCAATAACATGGAAGAGGATTTTCCTAGAAGCAGACTTTCACTGGGTTCAGTGGCAATTACTAGTGCTCCTAGCAGTCAGTTCACCTGTAATTGCTTGGTTATTCATGTAGATTATTAACTATCAGATGTTATAACCTTCTGGAGCATGTATATAATTTTCATGTGTCCCCCTGCCATGTGCACCTACAGAACATTTGAACTTTCTTCAAACAAATCTGCAGCTGTAACTGGGAAAAAAAGAAGTATGAATTATTGAAAGTTTAGAAGAAATGTTAATTGCTTCCAACCAAGGTCCAAAAGATTTAGTTAAAGACTCCTTAGAGTGTATATTGCACATTCAAGAATACTGGCTATTCTCCAACGGTTTGTATCTGCTAAGCTTAAAAATTCATGTAAGTCTTTAAAATTAATGCTGCATAACCATGTGTATCCTCTAGAACCACAGCAATTACAATAAAGTGCTTTAATTTGTTATCAAGTGATTTTCATCATAATGTGACACTAAATACCAAAACATTTAATAATTATCCCACTGCTCTAATGTATTAACAACATTTCCAAATATTTACACTAGAAGATAAGGTGGTTTTTAGTTCTCACTTCATGTACAAACATAAATTGTTGGAGAGGTTCTTGAAACAGGTCACATCCTAAGATTTCTCTGGCAGCTGTTTCTCTTTCAGACTAAAATAAGGAGAGACAACAAAAACAAAGTCTTCTCTAAGTCCTAGCAATGCAACAGAAAAACATCATCCTCTTTACAAATCAGGTCCCCAGTCTTGAAGCCTTGCACAGATGCTGAACTTTGAATTCAATTGGCTTACTCATGTGCATCAAATCAAGCATAAACTTCAGTCCCCACAGCTTCAAACCTGACCTATCCAGCAACTGAAATCCAAGATATTAGCTATACATTTCTTCATCTAGTTTTACATGTACCAGTTCATCAAAAATGCCACACATGCATGACAGTGCTTTAAGATTCCAAGCACAGAACTA